>NC_142801.1:73154635-73483005 GCF_049724085.1 Artemia sp. Qi Xiang Cuo | reverse complement strand
TTGGCACTTCCCCCAACGATCCCCTGACTCGTGGCGAATCCCTGTGGCACTTCCCCCGGCGCTTCCCTAACCTTGCCCCCACAGCACTCCCCGGACCCATCGGCGCATTTCGGGCTCCGCGGCTCCCAGCCGTTTACCTAATGCCCCAAAAAACCGTATTGTTAGGCGGCATAAGTCGTTTCGCCTACTCCCCGTACAGGTTGTCTATGACTCCAAATGAGCCTAGATTATTTTTAATCTCGTGTCTGTTCTGTTTCCAAGCGTATTCTCTGGGAAACAGTACAATTAAATTCGAGAACCGTTAATTCTTATTCAGGAATGTCTCCATGCAAAATCATGGCGCGTGTGTCTAGACAATCGTTACAAAAATTAGAATTAGGCCTATGTGTAAGAGATTGCAATGCTATAATCTCTGTCCAACACAAATTGAGTGGGGGAAAAACATCTTTTAAAATCTATGAAATTTTAATTTTACAGTGTTGAAAAAAAAGCGAAAAGCGAAAAGATGGAGGAAATGGGTAGAAACTAATCAGCTTTTGAAAAACCGTGGTCTTTACTTGATAACCTCCTCATAGAAAATTGTGTTTAAATAAAACGGCAGTTTATAACGCAAAGGCAGTTTTCTATGAGGAAATTATGTCCGGGATATAGTATCCCTTGTCGGCTTCACTACGAGCCGATTCGGCAGACTGCTGAATGTATGCGATAACAGTGACCTGATTTAAAAGGGGGGGGCAATCTCCTTTAATATCTCTGACATAATTTTACTGTGATGAAATAAAAGGTTTACTTCTAGGCCACTTAAAACTATAATATTCTAGCAAAAATGGCATTTTGTGATAAAAAGGTTCTCAAGCAGTAAACTAGAAAATTAGCTAAAAATATTATTATGAGATAGTGGCGAAGAGATATCAAAGATTAGAAAAGAGTGGTTTCTTTGCAAAAAATTATATTTAGATATGTAATATGAGGTCAATATCTCACAGAGATAAGTTTATATTGGGATTGAAAAGGACTAAAAATTGGAAGAAAGAGACAGGTAGGAAAAAATGCTTACATTTTTATATCCCGGCTGCACTTGGGTGCCAGATGGCCCGGGTAGTGCGTGTTGGAGGGTGGACGGGGCGGCGTCGCTATGTTCTTGCGCGACTGGGCCGGCTATTTCACGATCTTGCATAGCTTCGGCAGGGTTCACCATATTATGAGAAGCCGCCCACTCTCTTTTCAACTTTCTGCCAGGGTGCATTGGGGCTGGCACTGATGGGGCTGTCTCGTCATCTCTGGCTTTCTTGGAAGGAGGGGGCACGCATTCTTCATAATTTGCCTTAAAAAGAAGAGAAAAAATTAGTTTCAAAATAATTTGCCCCTTTTTATAGAACGAAAGTTAGTATCATCATCCATATAATTTTGTTTAGACAAAGCATTTATCACTAAGAAGCCCCCTCCCCCTAAACCCAAAAGTAAAGCAATAGGTAAAATTTGAAAGAAAAGCCCATATTTTTACCATGCGAGAAATATTTTTAAATGTTTCCCGTCGCTAGGTATTTAAAATAGAAAAAAAATTGTTAGCATAGCAGCTTATAGGCCTAAATTACAATCTTGGATGTAAATGTACACATAATAAAGCTATTTTTTTTTCTTAGAAACCCTCGGTTCTCTTACTACCCAAACGCGAAGACACAGTTTTGTTTTTCATTTTAAAATGTTGGCCCCCTCCCCCTTTCACCAATGTCCTAAATATATTTTTAGATCTTAATTTGAAAATAACGAGATTTCACCGGTTCTCCAAAAAGAGATTGTATATGCCTGCGCTTAATAAATTGCAATTGTCTGCATGAAAGCGTTTTAATTTGACAGGAGAAAAACATCCCATTTTGATCTGAGAAACCTTTTTACAGGAAGTGCTTTAAAAGGGGTGACTGCTAATTTTAACCACGCACTGGAGTCTTGTGTCAAATCAGAGCGAGCTAATAACAACAGAGCGATGTATGTCTCAGTTAGAGAAAAGATTACAATTGAGAAAAGTCAAACTTTAACGAAAAGAGATTTATTTCCTTTTGCGAGAATTTGGGGTTGTAAAACAAGGGTGGGGGGGGGGGTTAGGTTTCAAGGGTAAAAGAATATATTTTATGTTTTCCATTGATTATAATGATGTTTGTATGGTTTGGGGGGGGGGGGGGGGTTTACTCCAAAAAATTAGAGGGTGACCACGGAAAAAAATTTTATTTTTAAAATAAAAATAATTAAAAAATTAATTAAATTGCAAATTGAAGTTGACATGGCTTCTAATTCATCAAATTTATCCATTGTTGTTTACACAGCGTCAAAATACTTTCTGATAATTGAATTACATTGCATGTCCGTTATATACGAAATCTCAAGGGTGAATTGTTATGTAACGGGGAAATCATATGTAAGCAGGTCTCTGATTGGCTGAGAAGGGGGATGTATCCGACTCGCTGATTGGCTGAGAAGGAAACACGTGATCTAACTGTTTCCGGGAAAGTCATAACATTTGACTCGAGAGCATCAACAACAAATACTATTTCTGGACACCATGACATTCACGAACGATTACGCAATCAATTTCTCGGAAATTCACTTCCCCCTCGAGTCCTAGATCAATAACACTGTTTCCCGTTAGAATTCAATGCGCAGGTGCAACCTTCGTTCCGGAGTTATTACACATAGAAACATCAAATAAATCGACCTTGGGAAAAGAGGTCATTGACCCCATTACGTAATCATTCTCCCTAGGGAGGCAATGCCCTTATAAGGAGCCCCCGTCAGTATTATATGCCCATATAAGGAGCCCCCGTGGGAGTCGGACCCCCTCCTCTACTTATATGCACCCAGGGCGTAACTTATAACCCTTGCCCTGAACACTGTGGGGGGAGTGTCCTGCTCAAAGGTAATAATTTCCTGAACTTTGAACGTCGTGAAACAAACTGGCTATCTCAAAATTTTTATTGGATGTGTTTGGAGAAATATTGGGCGTGGAAGGGGTGTTAGTTGCCTTCCAATCACTTTGGACTATTAAACAGGGCACTAGCCATTTCAATTTCCAATCAAATTAGCTCTTGAGGGCTATGGGGGGTTGTCATCCTCAAAGACCTAATTTCCAGAACTTACAACTACGTTGAATAAAATGGCTATCTCAAAATTTTGATTGGATGTGTTTGAGCAAAAGGTGGGCGTGAGAGGGGGGTTAGTTGCCGTCTGATCACTTTCGACTATTATAAAGGGGACTAGCCCTTTGAATTTTCAATCGAATGAGTAATTTTTGAAGTTTCTACGACAACGTTTTCTATAAAAACCTTATATACCGCCAGGGCATAACGTACAATACTTGCCCTGAGGGCTGTGGGGGAATGTCCTCCTCAAAAACATAATTTCTATCTGGAAATCAACTACACTGAACAAAATGCATCTCAAAATTTTGATTGGATGTGTTTCGGGAAAAGATGGGCGTGGAAGGGGTGTTAGTTGCCTTCCAATCACTTTCGACTATTAAACAGCGCACAAGCCACTCCAATTTCCAATTGAATGAGCCCTTTTCGAAGTTTCTACGACAACTTCTTCGATACGAAGTGTCCTGGTCTAAAGGAAAAAAATAATAAATAATACATTGTGCCAACATCGTTCATATATGCCCCTAGGGAATAACTAAAACCCTAGCCCTGAGGGTTGTGAGGGAGTGTCCTCCTCAAAAATATATTTTCTATCTGGAAAGCAATTACGCTGAACAAAATGGCTATCTCGAAATTTTGATTGGATGTGTTTGGGGGAATGATGGGCATGGGGGGGGGGGTAGTTTCCCTACAATGACTTTTGACTGTCAAAAAGTGCACTAGCCCTTTAATTTCCAATCGAATGAGTTTTTTACGAAGTTTCTACGACAACACCTTCTATAAAAGCCTTATATGCCCCCAGGGCATATCTTAAAACCCTTGTCTTGAGGGCTGTCGGGGAGCGTCCTCCTCAAAAGCATATTTTCTATCTGGAAATCAACTACGCTGAACAAAAGGGCTACCACAAAATTTTTAATCCCTTTTGAATCTTTCATTGTGAACTAGAACTTTCTATTTTCAATCAAATGAGCCCTCTCTGAAGTCCAATCAAATGAGACTCCTTTAGAAATTGAAGTCTCAATATCCAAACAAATGAGCCCCCTTTGAAGTTTAAACGAGCACCCCTTCCATAAGAACCATATATGCCCTCAGAGCATAACTTACAATTCCTGGCCCAGGGCCCTGGGGATGGAGGGTTTTGTCGACACCGGAGTTTTTGTTATGATTTTTGAACTATTTTTAACCAAATACCTATCTCAAAATTTTTATCGGATGCATTTGGGGAAAAAGGGGCGTGGGAGGGGAGGTGATAGTTGCCCTCCAATCTCTTTTGACTCTCAAAACAGAACTAGAACTCTCAGTTTCCAATTAAATGAACCCTCTGCAGTTTTTAAGAGCATCCCTTCCATAAGAATCATATATTCCCCCAGGGAATAACTTAAAACACATGATCACGGGCCCGGGGGAGGGGGGCTGTATCGACCCTGGAGTTATCTTTATATGGTCTTTAAACTATTTAAAAAAAAGTGGCTATCTCAAAGTTCTTATCGGATTGTTTTTAGGAAAAAGGGCGTGGAGGGAGGGGGCTAGGTGCTCTCCGATCTCTTTTGACTCTTAAAAGTTGAACTACAACTTTCAATTTACAATCAAATGAGCCCTCTTTGAAGTTTATACGAGCATCCCTTCCATAAGAACCATTTATGATCTCAGGGCATAACCTACAACGCCTGCTCCAGGGCCCTGGGGGTAGTGTCGACACCTGAGTTTTTGTTATGATCTTTGCACTATTTTTGACAAAACAGCTATCTCAAAATTTTTATCGCATGCATGTGGGAAAAAAATGCGTGGGGGGGGGCTGGTTACGCCCAGATATCTTTTGACTCATAAAAAGTGAACTAGAACTTTCAGTTTCCAATCAAATGAGCCCTCTCTGAAGTTTATACGAGCATTCCTTCCATAAGAACCATATATGCCCCCAGGGCATAACTCACAACGCCTGCCCCTGGGCCCTTTGGGGTTGTGTCAACACCGGAGTTTTTGTTATGTAATCATCGAACTATTTTTAACAAAATGGCTGTCTCAAAAATTTTATCGGATGCACTTGGGAAAAAATTGGCATGGGGGGGGGGGGCTGGTTATCCGTCGATATCTTTTGACGCTCAAAAAATAAACTAGAACTTTCAATTTCCAATCAAATGAGTCCTTTCTGAAGTTTATATGGGCATTCCTTGCACTGAAGATTGTGGGGGGAGTGTCCTGCTCAAAGATACAAATTTCCAGAACTTTCAACTACGTTAAGTAAAAGAGATATCTCAAAATTTTATTGGAGGTGTTTGAGGAAATGGTGGGCGTAAGAGGGGGGCTAGTTGCCCTTCAATCACTTTTGACTATTAAAAAGGGCATTAGCCTTTTGAATTTCCAATCGAATAAGCCCTTTTTCAAGATTCTACGACAAAACTTTCTATAAAAAACCTATATGCCCCCACTGCATATCTTGCAACCCTTGCCCCGAGGGCTATGGGGGGAGGGTCCTCCTCAAAAACATAATTTCTATCTGGAAATCAACTAAGTAGATCAAAAAAGCTATCTCAAAATTTTATTTGGATGTGTTTGGGGATATAATGGGCGTGGAAGGGTGTTAGTTGCCTTCCAGTCATCTTTGACCCTTAAAAATGGCGCTAGAACTCTCGATTTCCTTATCGAATGAGCCCCCTTTGAAGTTTCTACGACGAACCCCCTCCATATGAAGTGCCTCTGGAAAAAAATAATAATAAATAATAATAAAACATTGGAGCTGTATGGCCTTTACTATAGACAACGCTATAGCGTTGCCTCTGAAAAGTGAATAGAGGGCAATCAGCCCTCCCTCCAAGCCTATCATTCTTCAAAACACACCCGATCAAAATTTTAAAAGAGCTATTTTGTTCAGCATTGGTGAAAGGTCCAGTAATTATGTCTTAGAGAATGTCAACCTCCCTACAGTCGTCAGAGTAAGGGTTGTAAGGTAGACAATTCGTTCATTGTTTATATATAGTATATGTTATTGAGAAAGGTATGCTTGTTTGCACATTAGTCTTTAAGTAGACAAAGGAAATTTCTGTCAGCCTTTCAATGAGTTGTGAGGAGAGTGTTGAACTAAATCAAAAGACGTTATGTGTATAAGGATTGCCAAAATGGGGTAACTCAGAGGGGAAGATTGTCAGAGGGGAATTTGTACTAATTCAAAAGACGCTATATGCATGCACATTATCAAAAAGTGTATCTTAAGAATTGATTTTGGTATTAAGTTGGAACTTTCAGAGAATACTTCAGGGGGAAGATCATCTGACCAAAAGGAAACATTTTTACACTACTGCTAGTGCTACTGTTACTGCTACATTTAATGCTGCTACTACTACTACTTGTATTGCAGCTACTTGTAAGGCTAAGAGCATTGAAATGAAAATATCAAGAAGTAAAAATACTAATAGAACTATATGAATATACAGGTTATCAAAAGGACATATGAGCAATGTCATAGCAATGGATAATTTATTAAGTTGAAACTTCCAACACTTGACGAGAGGGATGTTTTATGACCAATAGGGAATATGGTAATATTACTGCTGTTTCTAGTACTATTACTATTAACACTACTACTAGTAATATCAATACTACTACTCTGAATAGTATAGCAACTATGCCTAAGGTTATGAGGTTGAAATTTTCAAGGAATTTTTATGGAGGAAGGTGAACTGAATTACAACACGCCGTCTTTAAGCAGGTTGTCGAAAAGGTTTAACAGCAATATCTTAGGGACAGTTTGGTGTGCGAAACAGAACCTAAAAGGGCTTGTTGTGAGGGGTGTTGAACTAACCAAAAGAAAATATTTTCATCTTAATGCTACTGCTTCTACTAATGCTCCTACTACTGTTACTATTTGTACTACTTCTATTACTACTAGTGCCACTAAAACTTAGACTATTACTATCAGTTCTACTGCTACTGCTGTTACAACTAAGGGTATTAAGGCGAAAAATTTGGGATGTATAGAAGCTACGTGTAACTCGATTAAAACACAGTATACCCACACAGGTTGTCAACCGGACGTATCAGATATGCTTCAAGAACGGTTGATAGTACTAAGGTGAAACTTTCTGCGTGTGGGGATGTTGAAGAAACCAAATGTGCTATGTGCATAGCTGCTACTAATGCTGCTATAAATATTGCCATTACGCAAGCTATGGGTATTAAGGTGAATGAGGGTGAAATTTTCAAGGAATTTTTAGGGGGGAAGGTAAACTGAATTACACCACACCGTCTGTATGCAGCTTGTCAAAAGGGTATAGCAGCAATATATTAGGAACAGTTTGGTGTGCGAAGCTGAAACTAATAGGGCTTGTTGTGAGGGGTGTTGAACTACCCAAAAGAAAATTTTTTCATCTTAATGCTACTGCTTCTACCAATGCTCCTACTACTGTTACTATTTGTTCTACTTATATTACTACTAGTTCCACTAAAACTTAGGCTATTACTATCAGTTCTACTGCTACTGCTGTTAAAACTAAGGGTATTAAGGCAAAAAATTTGGGATGTATAGAAGCTATGTGGAACTCAATTAAAACACAGTATACCCACACAGGTTGTCAACCGGACGTATCAGATATGCTTCAAGAACGGTTGATAGTACTAAGGTGAAACTTTCTGCGTGTGGGGATGTTGAAGAAACCAAATGTGCTATGTGCATAGCTGCTACTAATGCTGCTATAAATATTGCCATTACGCAAGCTAAGGGTATTAAGGTGAAGCTTTCAAGGAGTT
The DNA here is from genome assembly GCF_049724085.1 of Artemia sp. Qi Xiang Cuo. Classification (NCBI taxonomy): domain Eukaryota; kingdom Metazoa; phylum Arthropoda; class Branchiopoda; order Anostraca; family Artemiidae; genus Artemia; species Artemia sp. Qi Xiang Cuo. Next base: position 73,475,134 of record NC_142801.1, on the reverse strand, counting down.
TTTAGGTGGATGTTGAACTAAATAAAAAATAAGCTATGAGTGGACTTTCAAAAGCGTGACAAAGTAATATCTCAAGAAAAACTTATATTATTGAGTTTGACCTGAAAGGATAAGTTGTGGGGCATTTTGAACTACCCAGAAGGTGCTATGTGTATACTTTTAACGCTACCACTACAGTTGCTGTAACTAATGACGCTAAGGGTATTAAGTTGAAATTTTTAGGGAACGTTTAAAGGGAGTTTCAATTAAACAAAAATGATGTGTATGCAGGTTTTCAAAAGGGCATTTAAGCAATATCATAGAAAGTACCACTCTATATTTACTAGAAATATCATGGAAACCTGTAAAGAAGGTAACTCGATCCAAAATTAAACATTCTGGTGCCCTTTTTAAGAGTTAAAAGAGATTGCAGGGCAAGCAGCCCCTCTCTCAAGCCCATTAGTTTTCCAAACAGATTAAGTCAAAATTTTGAGACAGCCATTTTGTTCAGCATAGTAGAACGGTCCAGCAACTATGTCCCTAAGAATACTTGGTATGTCAACCCCCCACAATTATGCAATTGGCATATTATGGTTTAAAAATAAATGTTGCTTTACAAACTAAATCAGAACGCTTTTTGTCTATGGTTGCCAATAAGGTACCTCAGCAATATATTGAGAACGACTGGGGGTATTAATTTGAAACTTTCGGGGCTAATGCTATTACAACTTCTGCTGTTACAATTTAAATGAATAAATAAAAAAGTGTAAATGTAGGCATATCCAGGTTGTCAAAGAGGATAGATAGAATCTTTTGGGAATGATATTAAGTTGTATTTTTCAGGTCAACTTGAGGAGGTATAAGATTAAATTAAAAATGCTATTTGTTTCAAGATTAAAATTGTTGAAAAAGTTTCTCCAACACACAAATAGCAAGCCAAACTATGTATTCTTACAGAAAGAACCAAAAAGATATAATTTTTTCCCATGAAAAAGACTATTCAATAAGAAACGAACAGAAATTAATTTAAAAACTTTTTCCACTAAACAGGTTTTTCAAAAAAAGTAAAGAGCTCTATTAAGCCAAAAATGAGCTGAAATAAAGTAAAATAATCCTCCAAGCGTAAAATCCGACAAATCATTATCAATAAATAAATGACACTCAAAACGAACAGACATTGCCGACTTGTGACGAACAGACATAAATAGCCGACTCGAACTCAAAACGAGCAAAAATTAACATGAGTAGGACTGTTAACCCTCATGCCTTCTCAAGCCCAGAACATAGTTTGCGCTTTACTGAAAACAAGATACGCTTCAAGTCTCTTCACATTTTTTCTTTAATAAATATAAAATGATTACAACTTTAAGAAATAAATATCAGTATATGTAAATTATACTGATAATCCACGGTCATTCGTTTTTTGTTTCAGTAACTACCACTGTCAAAGGCTGTTTAAAGTAAGAACACAGGAACAGACAAATCATCAAACACAGAAAATACATATGATCATAAAAAAGAAGTAGCACAAAAAAAAGGAGCAAATAAACGAAATCAGAAAATAACACAGGAACAAAACAGGAAAAGATGCAGGAACGATAAACACCGGCACAAACACAGCAACGGACACGTCATGACAGCGTTGCTAAGTTTTTAAAAATCACTCTTTACTGAGTTCGGAATTTCTTCAGCGGCACTATTGACTCCGGGTACTATCGTTTTTCACGAATTACCGAAGCACCCGAATAAAAATGATGCCACCTGATGCTGAGGTTTAGCCATCAGAAAAAATAGAGATTACGTAAAAATTCAATACCAGACGGTATAAGTCAGCAGGAATGATATTCCACTTTTGGTTTTTGGTATTAAAATTTTAGAAATTGCATATTGCCTAAGAATCAATTCAAATTTAATAGGCAGGTCCGCATTGCAAAGAATGACTTGATAAAGGTCTCAGAGTCTTGGCAAAAATTTGATAATTGGGATGGTGCTCCCCATTCTTTTTAGTATCATAAAGTGTTCCTGCCTCTCGGTGGGGGTACCTTTATGAATTTTTTCATTCCGACCAGTTCGTATGTACGAAGTGGTGATAGAACTTTAGAAGAGGGCTTGTTCTATTTGAGATTCAAAGTTCTAGTGAACTCTTAAGAGTTAGAACTTGTTAAATTAAAGTAAAATGCAATTTTAACAAAAAAAACACGATTTATTTTTGTATTTACGTGCTTTAAAGAAGGTTGAATTGCCGGGTAATGGAACTTCAAACATGTCCAATTACTTTTTAGGGTCTATCACCTTAACCAGGAGGATTGAGCCCCCTATATAGAAATCAGCTCTACAGCATATGGATCATGCTATACATTTGATGCCAAGTAGTCGCAGCTACATTCACAGTGGCAGCAGCAATAGTAATAGTCCTGAAAGTTTACGTTAATACCCTTACTTGTTCCTAAGATATTGCAGATGCTTCTTTATGATAACATAGGTGCATACAGTCTCTTTGGGTTCAGTTTGACGTAACCTTCAATGTTGCCCGAAATTTTGCCTCGACACCCTTAGTCTTTTCGGACATATCCATAATAACATTTTCTCCTTTATCAATGATAAATTCTATATGTAAAAAATTAGCTAATTGTATAATTTGAATTCCCTAAACCGGCGGTTGTGGAGGCATGGCATTCCCGGAGGGATAATTATTGGACCGTTTGACTATTTTGAACAAAATGGTTTTGCAAATTTAATATCAGTCTTGAGCGATATTATCTAAAAGTCCAAGGTTGCCCTCCAATTTTTTTTCAACAGCCACCTCAACATGCCCTTAAAGTTTCGATTTAATATCTCAGCCGTTCATTGGATATATCTGGTACGCTATTTGACAACTATCCTGCATATAGTGTGTTTTGATTTTGTTGAAAATCCACCCTCAACATTTCCTGAAATTGTCATCTTAACACCCAGAGCCTTTTTGGAGACCAAGAATCAAACATGGTCCCTTTGCACAATAAAAAACCTTATATATAAAAACTGGCCAACTTGCATAACTTGAAGCCCTTGCTCCAGGGCTATGTCATCCCTGGAAGCATATTTTTCGACCTTTATATCGTTTTGAACAAAATGGCTGTATCAAAATTTTGATTGGATGTCTTTAGGGAGATGGCTGCTAAATAGGGCATAGTAGGGGGACTGATTGCCCTCCGACTACTTTTTGACATCTCCCATGATATACCCTAGAAGTTTTAACTTAAGGTCCTTAGCCATTCTTAAGATGCTATAAATACAGATTTTTGAATGAACTGGGTGTCCATAGCGTCTTTCTTATTTAGTTCAACAAACCCCTCTACATTCCCCAAAGTTCTACCTTAATTCCCTTATCCTTTTTGGACAAACCCAGAATAAAATATTACCCCTTTTCCCAATGAGAAATACTGCATGTAAACAATGAGCAAATTGTATAATTTACACTCTGTGTCCCAGGCCTCTGGGGAGGGGGATGCAAGGCTTCCCTGGAGGTAAATTTATTAGATCTTTTGACTATTTGGAGCCAAATGGTTTTTTTTACCAGTGCTGAGTGGAGGGGGCATCTAAAAAGGGCAACGGAAGCTGGTTGCACCCCGATCACTCTTCAACATTCCCTGAAGGTTTCAACTTAATATCCAGGGGGCATAGGCATTTAACCGTTAGATCATTTTGAAGAAGATGGCTGTATCAAAATTTTAATTGGATGTCTTTAAGGAGATGGTAGCTATAGGGCATAGGAAGGGGTTTGGATGCCCTTGGACTACTTTCCGACATCAGTAGTGGGGGCATAATATATTCCATCAGACCCGTAACAGATTAATATGGGATTTCCATGAGTCCATTAGGTAATTCTAAATTGAGCTCCTGACCCCTCGCACCTGAGCAACACGATCACCTGTTTTCGGCTAGCAGTATTCTCGTGACATCCTTAGGAAAATAGCATAGGATTCTTATAATTCCCTATTTATGATGTAGCAATTCCAATCCTCCTCCCCCATTTCGATGATAATTAATCTTCTCAAAAGAAATTTTTCTTTTTGGTAAATAGTGTTTTTCAAGAAAGGCAGCCTTTTTCCCCCTCGTGCGTCTAAGGCCAAGGACCATAATCTAACAACTTTGACTCGTGTATCCTTTGTTCTAAACAAATACATCTGTTATGAACAAAGCGGAAGGGTTGCTTTGCTGTCTATTAATAAACCTTACGGGGGGATGATCCATTTTTGTATCAAATTAGGTGAGTAATTCTAGTTTTTTATATCGCAAGGCGCATATTAAATTATTTATTAATCGCAAATTTTACTTTTTGCTTTTCTTGAGGGAATGAGACCGGATGAATAATTTGAGGAATAGACGAATGCCCCTAGACGAATAGTACCATATTTTAAAAGTTGGAGGAGGTTTTGGGCCATGACGGATGTTTTATAACAGAAAACTATGGCTTCTAGAATGGTGCGCTATTTCAAATAAATCTTGTTTTCTGTACTAAATCTTGTTTTCTTTTCTCTAGTATATTTATCAAAAAATTCAGGCTTATGTACTATTTGCTTTTCTTGGGGGAATGAAACCGGGTGGATATTTTGAGGTCGGGGATTTTATATCTTATAAAATCATATTTATTTCGAATTGAAGCATGTTTTAGCCTCAGACGGATGAATAATGCTAGTTATCTAGAAGCCTGAGATAGCTGCATATGAGACTGGAGGGTTAAGAAAACCGGGGATATTTCCAGTGTGCATACCACAAGATATTCCCTTTTTCATCGTACACAAGTTATTAGTGGAATTTTAGCACCCCCTTAGCTTTGATATAATGACACGACATTAGAGAGGGTTTTCGGTAATGAGAAAACACCGGTTCTGGGCAGTGGGGTTCTATCCGCACCCTACACGATTAATACCTTAAGAGGATTTCTGGAAAAAATTATGTTTTAAAAGAAATTGTGTTTATTTCTCCTTCTTTTCTAGAAGGGAGCGGTATTTCAGTTAATTTATACTAAATCTTGTTTTCTTTTCTAGGAAATCCCTGCCCTTCCCCCTCCAAGCAAGAGGGATAGGGTAAATAATGTAACTCCTGCGAAATGGATGGATATGGTTGGACCATCCAGGGGTGCACTACGCCAAGCCCCCCTGCCCTCTATGGAAGCTGCGACGCCTATGCAATCCAGGGCCGCGCTCTACCAGCCCCCCGGTCCCCATCATGCTGCAATGCCTGCACCATCCAGGGCAGCGCTCTACCAGCCCCCTTCCCCCTATCTTGCGTTGCCAGGACCTTCAAGAACTGTGCAAGGTCTTGCTCATCAAGCTGCAAGCACATCTAACGACAATGGTCTGTCTGCACAAGGTCGTGATGTCACTGACCCAGCTGCACAAGTCGATGCTGATTTCATTGTAAACCAAATTATTCTTTCATAAAGATTATCTATTGGTGCGATAAAAAAAGCTTCCTCTTTTATTCAGCTAAGCGTATATCCTTGTTATAATTCATTCTTTTTATTCTCAACCTAATAAATTCATTTTTTCACTAAATTTTTAAGTTATTGAAGAAACTGCTCCTAAGACATTAAAAGTATTCCAGGGGCTTTTCGTTAAAATTTCTTTAGAGTCGACTCTTTAGTTTTGACTTTTCGCTATTTTTTATTCGGTAGAATATTGAAGCTTCGGGTTGTATGCTAGACCCCCTTAAATTTAAAGATACATTTCGCTCTCCATAGATATCTAAAAATAAGGGTGTTTTTCTCTAATTTTCTTAGTCTTTTTCCGACTTTTCAGGCTATGAAGAGTGGTTTTTATTCTAAAAACTAATCCAATTTATCAAAAGTTTGATTTTTTGCTATGTTTTATTCGTTAAAATATTCAAGTTTGAGGCTATATGCCAGCCCTACATAGTTTTACCCATACCCCCCCGGAAATATATAAAAATAAGACATTCTTATTAGTGTACTTTCACCTTTTCAAGTTTTGACCCACTTTTCACTCTAATAATGTCATTTTTTTCGCCTTTTTCAGGCTATGGAGAGAATTTTCATTCGTTTAGGTGCTTACCCGTCAGTTTTTATCAATAGTTTTGACTTTTCGCCATTATTTTATTTATTAGAATATTGAAGGTCCAAGTTATTTGGCAACCCCCCTTAGTGAGGTCATCTCAAAAGCAATAGCTAAAACTAGTGTTGTCACTAAGAAGGTTACTTCAGGGCTCCTAATAAGGGTGGAGGATATCAGGGGTCCCCCTGGGGGAAATGGGAACATTTGTTTTCAGTAAATAACTAAGACCTAAGATCCTGCGTCGAAAATTTTTCCGGGGTAACTATAACATTTTCGACACCCGAAAATCATATATACATAAAAGGGAATAAAATTCTTTCAGGGCACCAGTGATGATCACGCCTGGATTAATCGGTTACTGGTCAAGTTCTTTGGTGATGGAGCTGTACCCGCAGACTAGGAAGTCTCGGACGAACTTTCACAATTGATCGTGGATATGCGTGATGCATTTTGCCCTCGGTGATCTTTTAACATTCTTAACTTTTGTTGGGGGCGTTGTTACATTTATATTGGTAGTGTGGCACAACGGAGAGCTTTACCTATATATGATAAGTAGCAAGGGGTCTACGGCACCCGAGAAATCACTTTACCCTTCTAGGACTCATAATACAATGAAAGCATTCCAGCGAGTCGTATGTTGTCTATGATTACAAGGGCTCATGGTGCCCTTCGATATTCATTATGCAAAGAGGGTTGTGAAGAGCATTAGTGTGCCTCTGGACAATGTATACTTACTCTTAACTATTCTCATTTGTCTGATAGGGACATGTGTTTCAGTGAGCTAATATGCTCTTATTATTCTTCAAGGTTTACACATCATCATCTCAAGGGACATCTAACCTCTATAAGGATTTCGAGTTATTTATGAACATAGAATACGCCCCGGAGAGTAGTGAATGCGAGGGGGGTTTGAGTGTGAGGGTGAGTCCGGCTAGTCTAGCTCCCACTGTGTTTGATTTAGACAGTTTTGTGCGGGGTCTCAACCTCGATATAAACTATAAATGGGTAGATCAAGTGCCATCAAGTGAGGTCAAAACAGCACCCGCACCGCAAAGTGACATTGGAGGGGAGCAAAGTCGTGCCAGATCAGTGCGAGTATTACCTGAATTTTATTTAGTGAATGCCGTTTTGTGCAATATGCAAGTTCAAAGGCCTGAGTTCGAAGACCCATTCTACTCCGTCGCAATTGGTAGCATTCATATGGGTTCTATTGACCTAGCGCCCTCCTATTTAGCAAGATTCGAGTGCTCGAATCATAAAAATGATTACAAAATCATATGAAGGAGGCTGGAGGCAGGGACAGAATTAAAGCATTCATCACGCTTAAAATAATTTTTTTTTAATGCAAGTACGGGTTATTTGCACGAGTGTAATCTGCAACCGAAGATGCAAACGCTTCACCCGGACTTGCATAATTTTAAGTATGTTTTTTCAGATTGGGTGGGTGAAATTTTTAATAGGATGGAGAGGTACAGTAAAAACGGGAGTGGGTTGTTGATTTTATTTATGGAAAAATTAGAAGTTAGCATTACTAAATTAAAAAAAGAATTTTTTTAAGAGGTGGGAAGGGGCAGAGGGGTGCAAAATGTAGTGAAAATTTGAGGGCTTGTGGGGATGTACAACGATTCTCTTTTGATACGGGCATGGATACGGGCATATTCGATACAGTACGTTTCAAAAATTCAGTTCTTGTTGCAGGGCACAAACCCAAGGCAAATTTAGGTGTTAGTAAGACATATTTGGATGATTTAGCAGTTAATAGAGCCGGAGAGGGGGCTGAATTTCTGAAATTAGATTTTAATTGTTTAAAGAGACATTATCCTGTAACACTAAAGGGGATTGATATTTTTGAGAGGGCCAATGAATATTTAAAGATTGGGGTTACAGTGTTACAGTTTGAAGAATAAGAAGAAGGGGAACTTAGTAATAAAAAAGGAGTAAAATTTTCCGTGAGGGTTTTGTCCATTGAAACATTGAATCACTGGTTAAGGTTTCTCTACGAGCCTCCCAGAGATCTTGATTCAATTGGGCATTTCTTTTGTATTCCAAATATTAGCAGGCTTTTATGTGTGTACTGTGAGTAAAATATGATATATTTAAAATACGAAAAAATAAAGTTCCTTCTTTCTAAAGATAATTCCGACTTCCTCTAATTAAGTTTAAATCTTGTTTCAAAAAAAGAAAAGTTCTTAATCAGCAAAGAAAAAAATTACATTTTAGCCTCAGACAAAGAACGGCGCTATCCAGCTTTGGATTTCGCTAAGATAGTGGGCAATGAAAAAGATGCTACACTCAATGTTTCTCAGGAAGTTTAAATTGTAAGAGCTTCGTGAGCGTTTGAATCATCAGAAATATATACAAACATTTATTGAACGAAGGGTTCGCATCCTTGGGCCACTTGAGACAATTTTGAGCCAGTTCTTAGAGCGCACTACAAAAAACCACGTTTGATAGTGTGGTAAAAGTGCTTTTTGGGGAGATTCGTAAATCAGATTCAGGATTATTAAGAGGAGAATTATATTAGAATTCAGGCATTGCGATTCAAATTATTATGCAGTCATTTTAGAGACTTGGTTATTATTTGTCGTTTTTAACGGCTGAATGTGGTTCATACGAATATTTAAGAGTACCTTTAGGACTTGAGACAAGTTCTAGCGCACTATGTAGACCCTTATTGCATCTATTAAGAGGATTAAAAAATATCATTCATTTTGTTGATGATATCATATGCGTGGGAGAAAACACTGAACAACACTTAGCAATACTTGCCAAGGGGTTCGAGAAAATCAGACAAGGCAATGTAAAATGCAGGCCTGAAAAAGTAAATTTGTTTCAACCTAAAATAATATTTTTAGGAGTAGTAGTGACACAAGGAAAGATATTTCCAGACCCAGAGAAAATAAAATGTGTTGTAAACATCAAACTCCCTAGAACTATGAAAGAATTAAGAGGAATTTTAGGTCTTACTGGTTACTTCAGAAAATTTGTGCGCAATTACGCCCAAATTACGAAACCCCTCACGGAATTAACTAAAGGGAACTCCCAAAATGTTACCTGGTCCCAGGAAGCTCAAACTTCCCTAGACCGTCTAAAAACCGCATTCACTTCTGAACCAATATTATCACTTCCTGATTTCGAAAACGGACAATTCGTGGTCACAATCGATGCTAGTTCAAAGGGCATTGGAGCATTTCTTTCGCAAATAATCCCAGTAGAAACCCCTAATCCTCCAGAGGGAACGCCGAAACAAAAAAAATGGAAAAATTTATATGTCATTCGAGCCGAACCTTATCAAAAGGCGAAAGTAGTTACTCCACCACAAACTTAGAGTAATTTTCTGTAACCCACCACTTGGAAAAGCTTAGACATTGTTTGATTGTCAGAACATTTATAATACGATTAAACCATAAAAGCTTGCAGTACCTGCGAACATTTAAAAGCCCCACGGTAATTCTAGCTAGATGGATTATGAAAATCCAAGACCTAGATTACGAATTTGAACATTTAAAAGGTAAATAAAATGCAGATTGTGGCTTTTTGAGTAGATTCCCAGAAAATACTCCGTAGGAAACTGATGAATATGAAGACAGCGATATCCACACTGATATCAAAAATAAAAAAATGAATAACAAAAACACATATTAAGTAAAAGAAAATAAGGTGATCTGTTGTCACTTGTCCATATAAAAGCTAAAAAGAAAGAAAAAAAGAGGAAAAGACGTGTAAAGCTCCTTTATTATGTTGTAAATCACGATGTGTTGCGGGATAAATTAAAAACTCTTAGAAAAGAGATAGACAATTTTTACTATGTTTTTGATGAAGAAATACTATGTAGAATCGTGACTGCTGAGACAAATAGAAACCAAACATCAATAATACCTGTATTACCACAAAACTTAATAATACCTGCCTTCAAATATTTTCATTCAGATATAGGTGGACACTTAGGAGTAACGAAAACTTTCCATAAATTAAAACAATATTTTTACGTGCCGTCGGGAATAACAAAACATTAAAGAATTTGTAAGTACATGCGAAGCGTGTAACTGAAGAACGAACCCCCAAGCTTATCCTAGTCCTCCAATGGGAAGGGTCCCCGTAGCAAAATACCCCTTGGATATTGTCTCATTTGACTTATATGGAACCAGCGGAGGTTTGACTGTTTCCAACAGAGGCCATACTTGTATTATTTCAGTTATAGACCATTTTTCCGGATTTACTTTTGTAAAAGCATTAAAAAATCAAAGCGCTTACGCCACAATTAAGGCGTTGGCGGAACTATGTTAAGAATTTTGCATTATAAATAAGGTTTTAAGTGAAAACGGAAGCAATTTTGTTTCAAATGTAACAAAAGATTTAATGAGTTTGCTTAACATAGAGAAAATGGTGACATCTCCGTATCACCCACAAGCTAATGGTAAAGTAGAAAATAGGCATAAAATATTTTCGAACGTATTAAGCATTTATATAAAAGACAATAGGAACGATTGGGATCAATTCTTACCTTATTTAACTAACGTAATCAATACTGCTCCTTCAAAAACAACTAAAGACAATCCATTTTATTTACTTTTTGGTCGTGATTTTAGAATCCCGTATGATGAGATTATTGAATCTCAGCAGTATTATAATAACTCGGAGGATTACAAACAAGAATTCATAAATAGGATGAGGAAAACTTACAAAATAATTAAGAAAGAGTTAGAAAAATGTAAAATAAACCAAGAGCTAAGAAACCAACCCAAAGTCAAGGGGAGCATAGATTTCAAAATAGTAGATTGCGTCTACCTAAGTAATGAGGCAAAAAAACAGAAGGCAAAAACTTTCCAACGGATATTCTAGACCGTACAGAATAGTCAAAAAGTACAATAACGATTACAGCTTTAGAATGAAGAGCTCCGATATTGGAAGAACATACAAAGCACATGATAGCGGAATAAAATGAGAAAAAATTCCGTCTACTGAGCCGAAAGATGGGTACCACGTCCCTCGTCTACTACTTCGTCAGATGCCGAAAATGAGCCCCCTAAATCAAGATTGGCAGAGCTAAAACCCTTTAATTTCAAGCAAGACTATTTCGAGAATGAGAGCGATGAGGAAAACATCGAAGAATTTTTATCTATGAAAAATCTAGTTATTTCCAAGAGAAAATCCCTAATACCAGTGAGAATAAAAACGCCAAAAGATCCAAAAAGCTCATCATCGGAGAGCGCGGGAGAATTAGATTATACAATATCTCCAAAAACCCAATTTTTCCCTGATAGAATTTCGACCACTTGTCCCCCCAAGAGATTTCCAGACGATATGGTTTCCCCTGCAGCACCAATAGAAAGGCCCCTGTCATTGCAGGGGGAATTGAACAGACCTGTAGAAAATCCGGGTTTTGCCCTAAAGAAAACTCCGCCCAAATATTCAATTAAAACAAATCAGTGACAAGATATGGATTTCATAAATGTTCCAATATAAACGAATCAAAGTACATTGTCTAAGAATAAAACTCCCAAGAATGACCAGCAAGGACAATATCATGATATAACTGTGTCCAAGGTCAAACCTAAACAATGGACTTTGTGGAGGAAAACACTAGTGCAAAGAATGCCCCACCCCTCTGAAGACATGGCATTTAAGCAGTGGAGGAACCCCGCAAAAACTTTTGATTCCTCTCAAAGCTCTCAAGAATCTTTTAAATCTCCAGAGCTGAAAACTCAAAGCGAGAACTTATAGAATAAACCTTCTACTTCCAGAAGAGTAGAAATTTACGAAGGAAGGGCAGGTGATACCTCAAAAGTGCCACCTCTAAAAGTTCTAATCGGGATTCGTCGGAAACCAGTTCCAAAGAATCTGGCGGTGAATCAGACCATATAGTAGTTAAAGAAATAAGGAAATCAAAACCGACTTCAGCAGCCGCCCACGCGAAGGAAACAAAATTAAAAAGGCAAGAATTTTTGAAAAAACAATAAAAAAGTTTGATCTTATTTGGCTAGAAAAACCGAGAAAGAACAAACTGCAAGAATTCGAGGAGAAAGTAACGACACAATCGCGTAGAACGGTTAAAAAACCTGATAGATGGAATTGCACTTAATCAGTATAGGATTAAAAGATTTTAATGGATAGGCGTTATAAAGGAGTAATAATTTAAAAGCTTTTAGTTAACGAGTAAAAATTATACAATTATAAAATGCTGTAGAGACATTTTGTTCAACATATATCAATTCCCGAAAACAAATTGTAATTAAAAAGTAACACTGCATATGATTAATTCGAATAATTTCCTTTGATACATAAAGCTACACGTACCATTCCAGTACGATGTATCCAGTCCAACTGAAAGAAGTCTGGGCATTGCCTGGCGGTTTGGAGTATGGTGGGTAACGATATTGAAGTTTCCCAGGCCATACTTCGAGCCGTAAGACTGGCTCCCAAATCTCCCGACTCCAGGAAGAAATTAAATTGAAAATTTGTAGAGGCACTGTTGACTATAAGGAACAACCCAAAGGTCAGACTAAGAGTCTTCATAAAAATAACAATGTCTCATATTGCACTCCAAAATTGTACCCCCAAAGCAGTACGATCAGCCACAGAGCGATATAGTTTAATTCAAGATATAAGTGGCTAGCGAGAAAGGTCTGAGATAGGAGGCTTGCGGTCCACTGAGGACGACAATTGGCGTTGGGTCACGTTTTGTGGGAAGCCTGGGGAGGAACTCAAAGCCCAGGCAGCGTTTAATTTGCTGGGTTTTGGCGGTCTCCTCGGATTTTCTATGAAAAATCGGCCCATGTCCACACAAAGATTGATGTCATGAAAAACAAAAAAAAACTACCAGTACAGAAGAGTCTAATTGTGGGCTGATCACGTTCATAGTTGTGAATTGCGAACATTTTCACGTAATTCGTGGTTCTAACTGTGAACGTTTTCAGATCATGACAATGGAATCAAAATATATCCGAAGGGCGATAATTGATACTGAGTTCATCACCATAATGAACACGAAAGAAAACATTATATATTCAGCAGCTATGTTAGTCAACTGTTCGAACGCCCTTAATTACCACGAGCACAAATGTAATAAGTCCCAAAATAACCAACTTCAAGGCAACTAACCTGTCGTACACTATTCCCAATATAGAAAATGAGGAAATGAAAACCTCGTTATGGTCCAAAATAGAAAAAAAAGGGACACTAAAGCTTACAAAAATAAGAGAAGCATTAGACTCCCAGATTCCCCTATTTACAAATAAAGACGAAAGATTAATGTACGTGGATGATAGATACGGATTATTCTCAACCAATTTCTGGTGGAACATACTACTGACCGTATGTTTCGTGTTCGCGACTTCCCTGACCATAAGAACCTTATTGACTTTTAATTACGAAAAAATCCTGAGACTAAGAAGGCGAAAACCAAGAGAAGAACACGGGGAAACGGCCGAAATGCAGAAGTTAAACCCGGAACCCCATGAGAACGGCTAAGCCAAGAAAAAGGGAAGACATTAGAAAACGAGTGGGTATAGAGGTCTCAACTCGTCCTTGCTTTGTCTTGTTCCCTCATTGTTGTGTCGTTTACGTAAAACCGTGTGGTTATGACGCTGCAACATGCGTTTCTTAGACAGCACGGACGTGCGTGAACAATGCAGGCATGAAATATGTTGTAAATTGAGACTTCAAACTAAGCGATGTAGCGTAAATTATGTTAAATGGTTATTTTAAATCTAACGTAGTATTAAATAAGTGCCGAAGGAAATTAAAGAGAAATGTGTCTATTAAAGTATACTAACGAAAATAATAAGAGACCTTATTTACAGCAACAATGTAATTTTTTGTTTATTATGTATTAAGACTACTTGAAAATAAAGAACGTGTGATTCTGCCTCGTTATTTTTATTACAGGAAGTGGATTGACATATTGGATATTGATCGTTATAATGAGTTGTCCAGTGCAGATGCAGCCTAGTAGCATCTATTTTCATCATACCTCATCCAACGAAGAGTACTCACCATAGTCTCCAGCCAATTTTCATCCCAGCTTCGTCTACGAAAATTACAGTTACCTTTTGATCATTGTTTCCTCGACCATGAACCATATTACGTATCAGGTAACATTATATTTGAATCTCAGTATCCAGTGCATTATCGAACTATATAGTCACATAAATCCTGAGAACCCCATCGACCAGTACAAGATATAAGTACCTAAATATCACTCATGATAATCCTTATGGACACATGAACCATTTGACTGTATAGTTATGATATTTGATGATCCCAAAAATTATTTATATGACGTAGATTCACGCGTCGAATCCCTTTCGACCACCTCTCAGAATCCATCCTATCCCCTCTTTGTGGAAAGTTCATATCTCTGTTATCCCATAATATTACGAGATAATTTCTGAATAATGGACCCGGAAACCCACCATTGAATTACGGAAACCAAAATTAACCCCAGTGACTAACCCCTCAGTGACAATATACCCCTCCCACAAGTTAAAGACAATATGTTGAAGGAGTCACTATAGTTTGATGTCGACCTGTTCCAAATCCAAACTTCAATTCCCCTGTGATTAACCTAGGAATCACCGCAAAGGTTAATAGACACAAGCCATGAACTAACAATTTTATAAGAGAACTGTGATCCCTAAGTGCACGAAGGAACAATTTTATACGAGAAATACATTCTCTATGTGCCCTAAAATATCCCAAAAATGATATGCTGAGAAGAAAATAAACGCACTCCCAGTGTTCGACCCCTTAATGATAAGGCACCCTATGAACTATCAAAAAGCAAGTGAGAATGAACTCTGATAGCACATTCCCACACCTGTAGTTGAAGCATCATTTCCCAGTTGACAATTAGACAAAGCTTGTCGTGTGAACACAATTATGCTCGAACTGTTCCATGAAGAAACTATATTGTAAGTGCTTTAAAAATTTTGCCAAGACGAAAGGAGTGAAGGACCATAATTTACAACAAAAGGATTGAGTACACTAAAGAGACTCGAAGTTGATGAAATAGGTGTGAATTTACATATGTTACTTCTTAATAACTTTTATAACTCAAAAATTCCAATATCCTATCATTAACGTTGCGTAGCAACATCCCCAGTGAAAGTGTCCTAATGCTTACCACTGAACATGGTAAACCCAATGTCGTGTGTTTTAAATCGTTCTTATATGTAGTGTTAGATATTTAGATAGAGCTATGTGTAGCATTTTCGTACTAATAATTTAATGTAGCGTAGATAGAAAGAAGAGTGCCCTATAGCCAGCAAAATAAAAAAAAACTTGTAAAAGGTGGATTCTCAAAAAAAATCTGATGTAAAGGTAAAATAGCCCCTACCTCGTTGGAAATGTAAAAGTAATCAGTGTTAGATGTAGAAAAAAAAATCTTTAGTATAGTAGCTAGGCTAGAACCATGAATAATATTAGTCCGGTAGATGAATTTTAGATAAGGATGTAGAATAAAATAAGAAAAATAATAGAGAAAATTTATTGCACCCTTTATTAACCCAAAATAAAAATATGAAATAAAAAAATTTCAATCAAACTAATTCCCAATAAATGGTTAACGAATAGAAAATACTTCAAAAGTCCAAGCGCAAACAAACCCTAATCATGGGACGTCACTAAATGCTAGAACGGGTCATATTTGTTGTGTGTAAAATACGATATATTTAAAATACAAAAAAAATAAAGTTACTTATTTCTAAAGATAATTTCGAATGCCTCTGATTAAGTTTTAATCTTTTGTCAAAAAAAGAAAAGTTATTGATCAACAAATAGAAAAATTGCAGTTTAGCCTCAGACAAAGAACGGCGCTATCCAGCTTTTGATTTTGCTAAGATAGTGGGCAGTAAAAAAGATGCGATACACAATATTTCTCAGGAAGTCTAAACTATAAGAACGGTGTGAGTGTTTGAATCATCAGGAATATATAAAACAATTTATTGGACGAAGGGTTCACATGCTTGGGCCACTTGGGCCAATTTTGAGCCAGCTCTTAGAGCGCAGAACAAAGAACCACGTTTAATAGTGGGGTAAAAGTGCTTTTTGGAGGATTCGTAAAATCAGATTCAGGATTATTAAGAGGAGAGTTATATTAGAATTCAGGCATCGCGATTCAAATTACTATGCAGTCATTGTAGAGACTTGGTTATTAAAAAAAAAAAAAAAAAAAAAAAAAATTGCGGTCAATTGAAGTGAGCCCTGATGTACACCAAAATGTAAGTTACAATAAATCTATTGCTCTTCTATTTGTGTTTATTTTGTTTTATATGTCTGTATCTAGCGACACGACGAGTAATTAGTTCGCATGTCTCCAAGGTACGTTCCCAGGAATCTGATCTCCAGATAGCTCGAGGAAAAGAGGTTACATTTGTATGGCTACACATTTTATTTTCTCTCAATAATAGAGGGTGGCGTGGTCATAAATTTACTTTATTCCCCATTGCTATGGCACAGGCCTTGATGGCACAATCTTTAGTGCTATAAGCGGCGCTATCGGAGAACTTATAAAGTGTAAGTTCACGGCTTTTAAGCATAATATTACATTTGATGGGGTCAATATTTATGACCACAATTAAACCCAGTACCACATAAAATTTTTTATCACTACAAGTGCGGGTAAAGGGAACAAAGGAACCTGCTATTACTGTCCAATGTGTTTGTCTAGATTCCGTATCGAATTAAAATTGAAAAATCACTTGAGACACTGCAAGTGTCATTGGTACCAGTCCGTTGATACGGTTTCAAGAGACAATGCAACCTTGCGGATCAAAAGTTTACATAACAAGCTCCTCCAGAGCAACAAGGTGTCACTAAGCGTTTAGGCTCCACTCAATGATGTTTACGATCCGTCAAATTTGAATCGTGTTAAAGAACATGAGGCTATTGCAGTCTCTTTTGCCCATGCACGAAGAGACTCTAGTAATACCATGCAATTGGTAGATTTTGTTGAGATATTGGGTGGCAAAGATTGTGTTTGCGCAGTTATGGCTGGACTTGTTATAAAAGCAAATAAGGAAATTTCACGGCTGCGTAACATCCATTATCCAATGACTCTATCACCAGAAGCCGAGTTGGCTATTAATCAAGATATTTGTGGCTTCGTAAGAAGAAAACTATTGAGGGGGATGTGAAAATCCGTATCCATGATCATTTTTGGCATGAAATTTTATCGAGAGACTCTCGGGGGGGGGGGGTTGCTTATAAATCGTGTAATATTAATGTTAAGCAGCAATGCTTTCTACCGGTTTACATGCATAATTCCAGCTTTGATTTAAAATTCATATTACCAGCGTTGGCATAATTGCAGAAGGGTGAAGTTGTAGATGGTGCATGGGTAGATGGTTCTTTTCATATAACATCATACCTAAATCATCTGAAAAGTTGCTAGTTCTAGAATTTAAATGGAAAACAATTGATAATGGTAAAATGTGCTTGAATAAAATTTGTTTCTTAGATTCCTATAGCTTCTTCCCTAAATCTTTAAGCCAATTGAATCAAGCACTAAAAAGCGATAATTTTAATTGTTTTCCCCTCCTCAAAAAGTACTTCCCTGATGAGGAATTTTATTTTTTGTCAATATGTAAGAGCATATACCCGTACGAGTACTACAGCTCTACCTCGAGGCTAAGTGAGGAAAAATTACCGCCCATTGCAGAATTTTATGATTCGCTTCGAGCGTCAGTGCACCACTGCCGGTTATGAATTTGCCAAGAGCGTTTTGGGCTAAGGAAGGGTGTAAAAATGCGTGGGATTGTTGTAAAATGTACCTAACAAGTGATGTATTGACGTTGTTGTAAATTGTCTGTAAGAACAGGGATAAAATTTACGAAGAATTTGGGTTGGATATAGGGTATTATTTTTCAACTCATCATCTGGTGATGGATTTAATTCTTAAAATTAGTGGAGCAGAAATAGGTCTGATCACTGACGTGGATCAGCACCTGTCTGTAGAGAGATCCATATGGGAAGGGTATGTTTTCGATTCGGATTGTATCCTTGAAACCGACCCGACTGGACAACGCACCGGTGAAAAATCGAATACCGTTTTCTAGTATATGAGTTTCCCGTATTCGTTGGCAATGTCTCATTTTTATTTGCCATGTGGGACGTACCAATGGCTTGACAATCCTTCTGTTCCAGATTACCCCAGCATTCACACTTTTGAGGAGAAAGGACTAAAAGGATGATTTTCCGAAATTGATGGTGTAATACCCCTGGAACGTAACGAACTTTGTTTTTCCGTGCATAATAAGACCGGTGACTAGGGACTGTTTGAGTCCCTATAATTCATCTTTGGTACAGAATAAAGGCATGCACTGGACACCTTCAAAACAAAAGCTTATTTCCGACCCTGAACCGAAACAGAATATTGTTGTGCACCACGTTCTTTTGCGGTGGATGCTTGCCAACGATTTCAATGTCACAAAGATTCATTGAGCCCTCCAGTTTGATCAGAAACCTTATATGAAGACGTTTGTTGACACCTTTGTCAAGTAACAATCCGAAGCAAGAACAAAGGTCGAAAAAGTAATCTTAAAGCTCTTTTTAAACTCGGCCTTTGGTAAAAAGTGCGAGAATGTGCGCAGCACAAAATCATTGTGACGTTGTGACAGACCCAAAAGAATGTGCCCAAATCATTGCAGACCCGAACATCACATCGTTCACGATCATTTACTTCAATATGTTCCTATTACATAGAAAAAAACAAACATAGTTTTAAATAAAAACATTGCCGCTGGCAGTGTCATATACGAAATTTCAAAGAAAATAATGTTGGAGTTTTATTACAATGTGTGTAAGCTCAAATGGCCTGGGCGATTCAAGTTCAAGTGTGTTATTGAGACACTGATTCACTTTTGTTGAAAGTTAAAACAGAGAATCTGTTAGACGATTTGGAAAACAGTGAGTACATTAGTTCCCGGATGTACTACAACAACTGGATGAGTCCACTTATCTAGAGCTAGTGAAACGCCAGACTATAAATCAATTGTTGAAATTAAAGTTCGACATGGACAGCAACTTGGCATCCAACGGTGTTTTTCCCTGTGTGAAGGTGTACTGCGTGGAAACACACAATTAGGTTAAAAAAAAGTCTACAAGGGGATGCTGTCACACTATGTAAAGGAAAATTTCACCATATGTGTTTATAAGAACTGTATATAAAATAATTTATTTCCAAGAGCGATTGTCATGGCCATTCGCTCTTTCAAATATAAAATTATACAGTTCAAGTCGAGAAAAATGCCATGTCAACCATATCCGGCAAAGTCTATGTACACACGGACGCTTTGATGTTACCACCGCACGGTCACTACCTTATTTCAGATCGAGTTGAATGTGTAGATTATTGACGACAACTCGGTGTGGAGACAGCTCTATCGTATTTTGGAGGGGGATGGGACCGTCAGGGGGGGGGAGCCGTTTTTCTGTCTCCAGCTCAGCACTGCCTGTTTTTATATATCTAGTCATTTGTATTTATTTTTTTGTTGCGCAAAGCGGGAATTTTAAAGTGTTTATGTTTTTCGTTTCGTAAAGGGTTTTTTCACGCTTCTGACCTGCCGCAGGCACTCGCCCCGCCATGCCACGTTCTGGCTTCTGCCTGCCCCGCTGGAGGTGCTGGCCCGGACGGTGCAGTGGTATATTTAACTACCATTCTAAATATATTTATTTGCTTATTTTTATGCTGTTTTCACTGCCATTTAATGTTCAAGTTTTAATTTTTTAATTGTTTATGTAAATATATTTTATATGTGAATTAAATAAACCATGTATATTTATTTACCAGATTGAGGTTAGGCTCAGTTAGTGGCATTTTTACATTGGATGAGTATGTATCAATTTAAATAATTATTCAGATCCTTTGCTTGCGGACCGTCAATGTCGGGCCAAACAACAATATTAACGAAAATAATTCAAAACCGGGATAAAATGATTTTAAAAAACCCAAAAAATATCTATTGTTTCCATATTGTATGGCAAGAATCTAATGACAAAATAAAGGCTATTGCACCAAGTATAAAATTCATACAAGGACTTGACGTGTTTATTAGCATTGCTTCAAACTCGTGGTTGATTATTGTTGAATTAGCTGAATCCTTTATCTATACGAATCTGAATCTATAAGAAGGGTCTCAGGAAATGTTACAATTATTTACGGTCTGGCCACATCATGTAAAAATTTACGTAACTGTTGATCTCTATAATCTTTTTCACCAGAGTCAGTAAATGTATGAAAATACTTGCTTTAAATTGTACCTACTATGTCATATATAGAGTTTTTCGCCATTCGTGTTCTCTGTTAACTCTAAACAAACGAAAATACCCTGGCGAACCCAAACTTTTACTTTCCACGCACAATCAAGCTACTAATAAACCATATGGAGACATTTTATTTGACCAGAATCAAAACACACCCAAAGATTTGCGTGCAGTTACTGATATTCTCTATAATGAAATTACTGTATATCTACCCGTAAATAGAAAAAAGTTCATTAGTCGCTATCATGACGTTGAAGGAGTTACATGAAAATAGACATTTATTTTCCGTCCTAGCCAATTCCAAACCGCGGCTTAGGAAAGCTATACTCAAACACGGTATTGACGATGAACGTATCAATCTCTTATCTGAACTTTATTTAAATTTAACGGAAGGTAATGTTCAACTGTCAGATCGTATTAGACAGCAGACAAAGCAACATCGTTCACTTGTACGTGCCCTAGAAAAAGAAAAAAATAGTAAAAGAAAAAGCCTTGTTCAAGTGGGTGGTATTTTTTATCTCATTGTTACTGCTGGTAATTCCCCGACTTGTAAATACTATTCTCTAGATGGCTAAACAAACAACTATAACAAACTATTTTTAGATGGCTAAACCCTTTAAATTGACGCTAATTGAACTTGCTTTTCCGCCAAAAGAGCACTTTGAAGATAATCTTGATAAATTTATTAACAATGAAACAATTGTTGATGATGAAAAAGTAATGCCCTTCGACGTTACAACAAACATAAACTTTATAGTGAAAAACCGCTCAAAGTAAATTTTATTGATCTACCTTCTGAAAGTACTGAAAGCTTTGAAACTTTGAAAACGTCAAAAAAAGAAGAAGAATATTTATTAACAAGTGTTGTGAACATGTTACCCCACTCCTATCGTGAATAAAGTAAAATAAATCTTGACTTATCTCTCTGAAAATGACAAAATTGATGAGAAAAAGAATGAATTTAAAATCCTGGGCAAGAGTTACAATGTTTTTGATTGGTTATCAGATTTGATTGCAAATCGTAAAATACTAGAATCCTTTAATAGTCATTTATATTAATTTTTTAAGTTTGCAATTTTCCCAAAAGTCTTATTGGGAATAAACTCGTTTTATACCGATTAAGGGATTTTGAAGAAATATCAAGAGATATTTCATTGAACAGTACGCCAAGTGGGCATGATAAGGGTATTGAACGAACGGGTCTTCCCAAATCATTTTATACGCAACAGGGTAGCGGGTGATTACGTTCAAAATGGATCAAGTTTTGAAAGGTGTTTATAAAAATAATCGAGAACCAGGAAGTTTAAGTTGTCCCACTACATTCTCTAAGGTTACCGGGATTGAGACGAAACTAGCAAAAGAGTATTTACAAAAGGAACCAAGTTACACTCTTTATCGAAATCATAGAACCAGAGGTCGCGACTATTGAAAACCTAAAGCTTTTACCCTCTACATATATTACAAGTAGATCTTTTGACTCTAAACGTGATTCAAAGACTTCATAATAGACTGTACAAATATATTTTATTTACAATAAGTGTTTTTAGTCGCTATGCATATGCCATTCCACTGCGGTCAGAGATAGGTGAAGTTGCAAAAACCCTTGAATCCATCCTTGAACAAGATTCGTATAGAAAAATTCAAACAGATCGTGGAAGTGAATTCATTAATTCACATATAAAACGGGTTTTATTGAAATATAATGCTGTACTCTATCATAGTCATAAGCTGCTTCGAATGAAAGTTTGATACGAACTATCTGACTTTTAATTTCAAGATATTGTACATTGAAAAATACTGCTGCATTTCTTCAAGATTTAGATACAATCATGATGATTTATAACCAACGTCCTCTTCTATCCTTGTCTAAAATCAGCCATATTGAAGCTCATGGTAGTGACAATACACTTCGATGTAGACAATATTCTAATGAAAAGGCAGGGAAGAAAAAAAATAATGTTGGTGATACTGTTCGAATCAATCGAAGAAGACATATTTTTGAAAAGGGGAATTACTCGTGGTCCACAAAAATTTTTGAAGTGTTGAAAGTCTTGGACAATAAACCTATAAAGTATCGTCTCCGTGACATGAAAGATGATGAGATTCTTGGCTGTGTTTATGATGATGAATTGCAAAACGCTGAAGACAGTGGAATCTATCAATTTGAAAAGGTATTAAAGACTGGTACTCGTAAGGGTAAGGACAGTTGCTTGTTCTCTGGCTAGGATACGATTCTGATTTTGATGATTGGTTGATGTTGAAGACGATGATAACGTCTGATTATTTTTATGGGACATTCATGTCCAATTTTTCTGACCCTCTCTATGTCAATGTAAATAAAACGAGCGACTTTGGACAAAACTCTCCCTGTCATTGAATTTGAGGGTAGTTGCTCTTGTTGATTAAATTCCCAAAAATACATATGATATCCTAAGAAAAGATCGTACATATGAAATACAATTAAACTACGTGATTTGTCACTCGTTAACGATCAACAGATTGAAAAGATCAATTTATATGTATATTCCTTTGTCGCATTATCATACAAGGAGCTTGGAAGTATGAACGATTTGTGTCGTGCTATCAATAGAAGAATTTAGACTTGTAAAAATGGTGCCTTTTAATTCAACTATTCCATGAAAGAGGGCAAGATCTACATTAGTTCACCTATTGTCATTGAAAAAATTATTCTATACGATAATCTAAGAGAGGTTCTTGGTTTTAAACAAAATATAATCAATGGTAAAAGTGGTAAAAGCGCTAGTGGCATGGATCGTGTCAATTTTGCAGAGTATCCACCCACCTTCTCCTCGGACAGTTATATATTTCTTTACGCATCCTTTGTCGAGAGATCAAGAGTCGCTGATGCTAATGTTCCCCTCTACGTCTTTTTGAACGAAAAACACCTAGTGAATATATTCATCACTACTATATAAAGCTCCTTCAGTATATTCCAGTCAACACTTCGTATTTGGAGTTCTGTCAGTTAACATTAAAAAGTGAATTGGGCGATCTTCTAGTAATAGCAAAAGGTTTTGCTGAGATTACATGTCATTTTCGACACATTCAGTGAGTATACAGGATATTGAGTACACAGGTACACAAGCTAACACAACTCATTTTGGTTGTCCTGATATTGATTGCTATGTTGCTACTTTCGGACCACGACAGTTGGATCATAAAATGGACTATTACAGGGGTCGTTCGTCAATGTCTGGTTACGGTCTTGGCAATTAGTTGACTAAGCTGTTTCTCTTTGCACTACCCCTGGCAAAAAAATATATTGCACCGGTTACCGCTTACTTTGCATCCTCTGCACTACATGATTGGGGCTCTGGGAAGGATTTTAAAGAAAGTGTTTCACAAAATCTCAGGTCCAGTGCACGATCCCTGGGCGAGCGTGTGAAATCGTGAAAAAGCGGAAAAGGTTTAAAAAGGGTGTGAAAGACCTAATCACTCATCAGTCTCAACTCAGCTCGGAAGCGTAAAGCATCAAAAAAGAAAGTAAAAAGATTGAAAAGGGATTTCTTCTCCTAGAAAATTACATATCTACGACATAAAAAGTCTCATCCTTCGGTAAACTCATCTCTAAATTTTTTCAAGGAAAAAAATGTAGACGTCAGTGTAAAACAAGGATACTATGAACAATTTTATCCACAACAACCGCTCTCTGAAAATGTTTATTTTCAAATTTATTCCAGTAATGTTTACTTTATAGATTTGATTTCAATGTTTATAGATTTACATGTAATTGTTAAAAAGATCTAATAATGAAAAACCAAGTGCAGCCGAGGGGTTATCAATTGAAAATTGTTTACTACACAATTTGTTTAGAAAAATAAGTGTCTACATAAATGGAACATTGGTGAGCACGAGAAATAATCTTTAAAATTATGCAAGTTATATACAATTCATGTTGATGACTCCAATATCTTTTAAGCTCTTGGGAGGTATGGGTTTGGATATGAATATAAAATGGATACTGACACTACCAGTACACTTAGAGATGCGACAATATTAAATTATATTATAGTAATAATATTAAATTATAGTAATAATATTAAACTGCTCGTTCCTCATACAATCACGAATCAACGCCATATTGCTACGGGTACGCGTACCTATACTGATTCATCATTTATCAATGGTGAAATTCCTTCGAAACTTACATTAGCTTTTATAAAAAGTGCTAGTGTTGTTGTATCATGATTAGAATTTCCACATAAATTTGAAATATTTTGACTTTCATCTCTTGCGGGTAAAGCAAATAGAATTCTATTGTACAATTCATCCTTTGAGAAATTGCACAGTACCTTATATTAATTGACAATGCAATTTCTAGATCGAGATTAAAAACTATTCAAAAATGGTATAACCGAAGAAATGTTTGCGACAACTCATGGTGTTATTGTATTGGATTTTTCCGGTACTCAAGACACGAGTATTGTTCGGACGGATACTGAAGTGATACTTCAATGAAGTTCATTCGGGTGTGTGCATTTCTCACGGCTCTCCGCTTTGCTTCAAGATACGACCACAGTCCCCAGAGAGTTTTGGGTAAGTTTTGAGTTCCTTGTCTTCGTCCCCGAGGCCCACTACCTTGCCAGCAGCTAAAAAAAAATTTGAACAGTTAGAAAAGTCGTCCTTAAATTTGGAAGAAATTTTTGATAGTGTAATTAGTAATGAAAATGATTGTTATTTTTTTAGTGAAAATGAATTTCCTCGAAGTAAATATATTCAGTTAATGAGTATGACCCAGGGATGCTCTGAATCTCAGCTCAGTATAGTTCAGCTCAACTGCCAAGGATTATGTTCGTCACTGACAGATGTAATGACCATGTGGCGAAAAATACGACCTGACGTCCTTGGACTATGTGAAACATTCTTGTCAGGGCAGACTGACATCCTTGTAGATATCCCCGGGTATACCTTGAATTTTGTAAATAGAAAAGAGTCAGCACGAGGAGGATTGGCACTCTACACAAAGAGCGAATACCCAGTCTGTTTTAATGGCAAACTTACTCTAAATATAGAAGGTACTTTTTAGTCACTTTTTCATGATATTTCCCTTCCTTCACAACGGAAGGTAATCGTTGGAGAAATTTACCGATCACGGTCAGGTTCTGTTTCTTCGTTTATGGAATATTTATTGGAAACACTCCAAATATTTGACAAACAGAATCATGATGTGGTCATCATGGGTGATTTCAAGATCAACCTAGCCTATCCCCTAACTAATACCGCTAATGAACTTCTCACTCTTATGTCTGGATCTAATCTTTACCCGTCGACAACTATCCCAACGAGAGTAACTGAGAGTACTCATTCACTAATAGACAATATTTTTTCTACTCTACCTCCCCTCTCGGCTTCAGTAATCATCAGTGACATGTCGGACCACTTCCCCTTATGTAGCGTTTTCAAAACATCAAAGGCAACAAGGTCATTTTCAAAAACTAGAGATGATATTCCGGTTGTAGATCTGAGTGAAGAAAACTTACGGTCACTTAAAGAGGAATTGGAAAAAACCACCTGGGATAGCGTTATGGAGAAAGAAGATCTGAATGAAGGATTTGAAATTTTTCACAGTACATTTACAACACTATATGAGACATGTTTAAAAGAAAAAATAAAAAACGTGGAAGAAAAAACGCACCAATTTGCCCATGGGTTACAGAAAGTTTACTCAGGTGCATCAATAGAAAGAATAATCTTTGGGCGGAATACCGTAATCTACCAAATGTAGCTTGCCTGCGGTGTTATGAAATCTATAGAAATGCCTACGGTCAGTTCTCAGAAAAGCTAAAAGGGATTACTTTAATCAAAGGCTAGCCGAAAGTGGGAAGGATGGAAGAAAAGTATGGAAGACAGTTAATTCAGTATTACGACCGAATAACCAACAGCCTGAACTATCATCCAAAATTACGGTTGATGGAGAAACCTTGACTGAACTAGCACAAGTTGCAAAAGCTCTTTGTACCTTCTTCGCCAAACTTGGAGAAAAAACGGCTAACACAGTGCTACCCCCCAGAAAGTCCTACAGGGACTTTTTGGGCCCAGCGTGTGTCAAGTCGATGGCACTCATTCCTGTAACTTCGACGGATGTTTCGATGCTGGTCAAAGGCTTGAGGGGAGCATCTGCCTCTGGATTCGACCTCGTCCATACTAAAGTGTTGAAAGCAGTATTGCTGTCCGTAGTACAACCTTTAACACATTTGGTAAACCTCTCCATGGAGAAGGGCGTGTTTCCATCTCTTCTCAAGAAGGCAAGAATAGTTCCCCTCCACAAAGGTGGCCCTCAGGACGACCCGTCGAACTTTCGACCCATCTCTATTCTTTCGGCGTTTTCAAAAGTGTTTGAAAAACCTATGAAGAACAAACTTTACTCTTTTCTGGAAGCTAAGGGATTCCTTAACCAACGCCAATTTGGATTCAGACCCGGACACTCGACGGAAGATGCCTTGGCATCAGTAAGCCTATTCATTAAAAAAGCACTTGACCAGGGACTTGTGCCAGCTGCTATTTTGCTTGACATAAAAAACCGTTCGACAGTATGGATCATGGGATTCTATTAGGTAAAATAGAGCACATTGGGGTTAGAGGAGAGGCTCTACGATGGTTCCAGTCTTACCTTAGTAGCCGACGTGTTTATATAGGAGAAGATCCACTGAAAGACACCGTTGTCAACTTCGGTGTGCCGCAAGGCTCAATCTTAGGCCCACTGTTATTCCTGGTTCATGTGAATGACCTAAGTCACGTTCTGAACCCTAACTCCAGGACTTCACGGTACTGCAAGTTATGTTGCGACCCAGAAATTTCGAGCAACGATGATAAATCGGATGAACTTGTGGCGTTTGCGGATGACACTACAATGGCCTCCTGTGACACCGACATGTCAGCGCTCCAGAGTAAACTTCAGGTCATCTTAGAAGAAACTTACATTTGGATGGATGCCAATCGATTTGTAATAAATGTTGACAAATCTTGAGTTCTCTTCTTCACAAGGATTGGACCTCTTCGCCCAGAGGTATCGGTAATAACGACTTCTCGAGGAATGATCAGACGACCGAAAACTGGCTATGCCATGTACCTAGGTGTACTCCTTGACGAAAACTTATCCTTCGTACATCACATCCACGCTGTTGAGCTGGGGCTCTCCCGTAATCTTGGGATTATCAGGAAACTGAAACACACATTCCCTCAAAAAACCCTTCGTCTACTTTATAATGGACTTATCATCTACAGTATTGTGCGTCAATTTGGCAGTCAACATTTACATCCCACCTGAAAAGGCTTCATTCAATCCACAAACATGCCCTGAAAATAATCGGAAATATGGACGATTTGTAATGAAATCAATTTCCAAGACCCCGAAATTTTCCAAGTAAAAATAAAATTGCCCAGAAGACAAACCCAAAGAATTCAAGTAACACTTAATTGTCAAATTTGAAAAGTAGCGAAACATTGTATTACAATTGTAACTATGAAAAGAATCGTTCCCACAACAAAAAAAGGCAACGGCGATAAATATGTGTTCCCCTATAATTACAAGGTATAAACCTTAAAAACATTTTCTAAAGATACAAAAGTAAAACTAAATATTCCGCTGTAATTACAAGGTAAAAACCTTAAAAACGTTTTCTCAAGATACAAAAGTAAAACTAAATATTCCGCTGTAATTACAAGGTAAAGCTTTAAAAACATTTTCTCGAAATACAATGTAAGACTAAGTAGCTTGCTCTAATTATAGGGTAAAAACTTTATTCAGCTAAGAAAAATTCCAAAGTGAAGTTTTATAGAGTAATAAATCATATCAAAAGCTAGTTAAAATCGAATAGCTGATTGGTACAACACTATCCAATAGTAATAGAGGACCAATAGGATCCGTATAATGCGCTCTCTAGTAACGCCCGAATGTAATCTTCGGCTAAAATCTCAGAGTATAGTATTCTCGAAGTCAGCAATTTGAGTTAGTCTTGTTTTGAGTCTTATTTTAGTCTTACACCAGTCTTTTTCCAGCCTTATGTCAATCTTGTTTGAATCTTATGAGAGTCTTACTTGAGACTCGGGACAGTTTTATTGTAGACTCATTTTCAACCTTTTATCCTACGTGAATTAAATAGACAATAGTACAGAACGTTACTTGTATTACCAGTGAACAGTTCTAACTTAGTGTCATTTACCGCAAGTGTTTTGATATACCGAAGCTCTGTTCCAGTTCTGTGAGTAAATAAATGCATCACCTTCTTATTTGCTTATTCTGAAGTTCTTGCTTAGATTGAATCGAGTGAGGAATTTTTTTTTTATGTTTATCAAATAATATCTTTAGAATATGTAGAAATAAGCTCTTTATTTCAGCGTACTTTATAATTATTCTAAATTGGTGGAATTTTAAAGGTTTGTTAGTCGAGATTAAGTCTTCCTTTACAAATGAGTTAAAAGAGAAACACATTCACCCTTAGGTGTTGACTCATTTTCCCTGTGGCGGAGTCATCGCCACGTGGCAGAGGTATTTATCAACAAGCGCGGTATTACTTAAAAGTTTTGTAATTTGTTATAAGGCGTATGCATTTAATTCTCTTGTATTTCCTAAATTAAAATTAAGGTATATGTACACTTTTTAGCGAACTTATTGGCCGGTTTAAATTAGTTAACCATAATTTGCATGTAATACTTTATTACAAGATATAATCTTTTTGCTAGGAAGTCATTGGAAATGCGACTAAAAAAAATGTGGGAACTAAATCGAAACGGGTCGTCTTGAACTTGTTTGTTTTAAGCTTTTTGAAAGCAAAATAATTACGTATAAGTAATTGTCTTAACTGACGTTTTGTAATATTATGAGGTAAAGTATTTTCAATACTATGTCCCACCATTTTGCTTCAGTGGCAGAGATTATGCCACATGGCAGAGGTATGATATTATCAAAAATTTTGCTGGGATATGTTTATGCGTTTGACAATTCCGAAAAGGATTCGTTTGATCTGTCTATTTTGAACTTGCGGCGCCAGACGTCGGTATCGCGTAGGTGCCGCACGAAGGTGCCACGCGTCTAGGGGGAGACTCATACATTTGATTGCAATATTATTTAAATTACTTGTTATTTTTTTGTGTTCTATCGCGGTATTTTGATTTGAAGATTGAGTTATGGTAATTACAGGTAATTACAGAGTTTGGTTCGTTACAACAACTTGTAACTTATTTCTCCTTCCAATTCCGGTTTGGTTAATTGGTTTCTTTGTTCGAATACTTTAGAGACTATTTCTTTGTCCTTCGTATTTGCGTATAAATACTAGTTTCGTTTTTATCTACTTTATTTAAAAAATTATTTATTCGTT
The DNA here is from genome assembly GCF_049724085.1 of Artemia sp. Qi Xiang Cuo. Taxonomy (NCBI): domain Eukaryota; kingdom Metazoa; phylum Arthropoda; class Branchiopoda; order Anostraca; family Artemiidae; genus Artemia; species Artemia sp. Qi Xiang Cuo. The sequence continues at coordinate 73,445,499 of NC_142801.1, read as the reverse complement.
AGTAAGTACGTGTTGTTTTGAACTCTTAACTAGCCTATATTTTATAAATTGGGATTTCCATGGATAGCATGTTGACTAAGTTACGTTTCCTATTTATTGAAATAGGCTATTGCCATATTGAGTGCCATATTGGACTCAAAAGGTTGGTACATTTATTAATTAATTTAACTTATTCTTACTCTTAGCATCTGCAAGACAGTAATACTTCGGTTTTTGCTCATTTGTTTATTTGGGTTTTTGTTTGTTTGCTCTTTATTTGGGCAATTCAAGAACCATTTATTTTGTACCAAATTAAGGAAAAATGTAACTGGTTTTCGGCAGCTGTTTGCTGTGAAGATGACTATTCACCTCTGGTCAGTCAGGTAAATTTTCTTATGTTGGCTTACGTTTAAGAAAATTTCAAATTACTTGTTTTGGTTAACTTATGTATTTCTTTCTTTTTAACAACGAGATATATAGGATTTAAAATTAATTAATGGCATGTTTAAATATATTTGTGATTATCGCGAACATTTAAAGCATATTAAATGTTATTCTTACTTGCATCCATATTTTGAGTTTAATTTGTATAGGTTCAATGAATCCATGGCGCCTAATTTATGAAGATAATTACCGTATTTTAGGATTTCGTTGCAAAAGAAATGCTATTTTTTTGCAATGACTTGTGAATTAGGGCAAGACCGCAGTTATATTTCTACAAGTACAATGGTGAAGTCCACCTTTAAAAGGTCCCTGTCAATGAAAGGGTTTTATTTGTTACGCTAATCCTTAACGGACTTCCTTCTCAAGTCTATTATTTATTGTCTGACTGCCAAGGCAGAACAATATTTTCTATCTTTTAGGAGATATTAGTCTAGTTTTATACATTGGTATCCTTTCAAATATTGTACCTGATTCTTTTATTTACGAGGTATTATATATTGGGATTTCAATTATTGGCTTTATTCTTTTCACCCCTTCTGGTAAGCTATTTTAGTAAGTTTTTTTTTTGCATTATATATATATATATATATATATATATATATATATATATATATATATATATATATATATATATATATATATATATATATATATATATATATATATATATATATATATATATATATATATATATATATATATATATATATATATATATATATATATATATATATATATATATATATATATATATATAATATACGATTGATGCTGGATAATTTTTTTTTGAGAATAAGTTTGCATTGGGTTTACAGGTTTGTAATTATTTAATTGCGTTAAAAAATTTCTCGATAATTAAGGAATTGTGTAACCTAATAAAGAGGTCTAGTTTGTTATTGATCTTGACACGGGTTGTTTACTTATATCGAAAACGTCATTATTTGAGACCGAACGATATTTTCCGATTATCTTATATTCTTATGGGCCAATGTTTCGCCATTGGGTTTGGCGTTTTTTTTGTGTTCAAAGATCATTTCAGCACGTTGATTAATTTATTCTTATGATCTTGGTTTTCAAGCAAAAGGACTGTTTGTTATAGGAATCCACGGAGCTTAGAGTAAACTACGGTATACAGGTTAATTATCTTTATTATAAGCAGCGAAAAAAGGATGGTGTTTTAATTTGATAATAGTATACCTAAGTAGCTTAACTGTCATAAATCTTTGTAACTTCGAAGGTGTTTGGAAGTTACGGGTTTCGATTTACTATCGACGTTTTAGATGGGGTCAATTTGGGATGGATGTTAAATGCCATTTATGGGGGCTTATTATTTCATTAACTTTTGTTTGAAAGAATATTTCTGGTTACAATTTGCATTAAAGCCCTTTTTGAATTTTATTGTGCAAGTCGGTTGCTAGGAATTTGCATTTTACACAGAGTCGCAGTAACTGCATAGGCAACTTATAACTTTTAGAGAAGAGATATCAATTTGGTAGCCATCGCAAAAGAAGATTTTTTTTGTCTCGTTTGGTGATTTGCAGGAGTTTCTAGGGTAATTAAACTTATTGTGAACGTTAAAAGACTGCCTTAGGTTTCCATTGGCTGTTTTTAATTTTGTTTTTATTTTACTAAATAGGATGATTTCTTTTGATAATATAATCTTTTTGTCATTACATATCTTGCGTATGGATTAATGATACACGTACGTTCCCAAGGAAAAGATACATAATCTTATTTAAAATTAGTTTGAATTGCGGAGAATTTTTGCGAAATTTTGAACTCATCTTTATGTATATGGACCATGTTTCACTGAGGAACGTTAGTTATAATTAGTGCGGTAAAAACTGGTACATGTTTCTTTTGCCGAATATACACTATAGGTTGTTGAGTATTCTATAAATTTAACAGCGAGTTAGGGTCGCTTCGTCCGGTCAGGTTTTTTTTGTGATTAAATTTGAACTTCTTTAATATTTATTAAAGGAATTTAATTTCTGTTGATTTTAGAATTAAAGATTTTATGAGTTTGTTGTGAGGAGCGATTATCAAATATTTAGGTAACTAATTCTGCGTTTCGCATGTATTGTTATGATGCTAATAACAATAATGAAATATTTCTAGAATAAGATTGTACTTTGACCTATCGTCTGAACGTGTAATCGAGGTTTCTAATGCCGTATTATTAGAGATACCAGATTATGTCTTATGGTGGACGTGAATCGTCACCATGGTTATGATAAATTTTATCACAGAACACATTTAATAAGTTCTGGAATTTCGTTTTTGACTATGTTGTTGGAATGACTTTCTTTGAATAAAATATCCCATAAAATTGATTCTAGAAGGGGTGGAATCTATCCTGAAGATTCCACCTTTGAATCTATCCTGGATGTCCGATAAACTCTCAGTTTATCGAACATCCAAATACAATTAATCAAGCCTTTCGAGATTCGATATCCCGAAAGCTCCCTTGATCGGCACTTGAATTTTTCATTAAATTTAAAAAGTTTGGAGTTGTCTTGTTTTGGGTTTATGGATTGACAAACAATCGAACCCAGCTCACGGAGAGGATATTCAAGCACTGAAAATAATTGTATGCCTAGTGATCCCCACTGAGTCTTTCGTTCACTTACTTTGGGGGTTACCCGAGGCGATGTTTACCTGTCCCGGGTGAAGCTAGGATGGCTATTTACCGCACTTTCTCCTTTATGACTGAATTTGTAATATATTTTTTTTGAAGTTGGAGAAATATTATTTTTTGGGCTAGTAGGACTATAGTTATTATTAGGTAATTCACTATATTTTATCGCTAAACATTATATTCTCAAAAATGTAACCACCTTACTGTGTTAAAAAAATTTTTTTTTCTTTTTTTTTGTTTTAACGAGAAGGGGATTTTTTACCTCTTGTTTTTGATTTGATAACTTCCCATGTTTGATGTTCCTTAATTTTCCGTTTCTTCTGGTAATTGTTGTATTTTGGGTGTTTCTTGTGGTGCAGAGACTTCTGAGGAATCTTGGCCCGTAGTAACGTTCTCTTGGGTGTCAGGGTACCGTGTCCTCATGATTATGTTATTATCTGTTGGAGGGTCCTGTTGAATAGCTTCCGCTTGGGGTTTTATGTTATGGCGGACTTGGTTTGGAATTACAAAATATACGGGTTGTGACGGTCCTTCGTTGTAATCATTAGCAAGAAGATTTTCCAAATGGGGACTGAGGGGTAGGTTAATTTCAACAGTAAAACATGTTGCAACCATTTGTTCTAAGTTTGAGCAGAAATCTTTTTGTTTCTGTAGTTCTTTGGTAATTTCGGCATGGTTGTCCTTTAGCTGTTTCTCTAAGCTGTCTTGTTGCAGCTTGATTATTTCTTTTTGTGCCTTCAAGTGGTCATATTTATACTGCAAGTCTAGGATCTTTCTTCTTTGGGGTGCCAGGAATTCTTGTATTGCCATTGTCGCGGATAGAATAGTACTATTCCTATAATCTTGCACTTTTTTACCAATTTCCTGCATTTTATCGTATAATACTTGTAATTTTAGGATCTGGTCGGGATAATTATATCCCTCAACTAGCTTGGCGTCGCTTATTGATTCCATTTCATTCTGGATTTTGGCGGTTTGTTCTTTCACTTCCAAAAACTGGGCCTCAATTAATTTATCTATTTGTTTAGTAACTAGGATCTCATTTATTTTCTTGTTCCTTTTTTCTTGGGATGCCTTAGCCTCGCTAAGAGATTTAAGTATGGTTTCTATCATATTCTCAATTTTTAATTTTTCTGTTATTAATTGGGCCGATGCTTCTAGGAGTTTCGATCGTACTCGAAATAGCTGATCCATTTGTTCTGTCTGTATCGGGGTTGCACTAGTTATTTTTCTTTTTTTTGGAGGAGGGGTTGAACAATTCTTGTTCTTCTTTTATCTGCGGGGTTTTTGTTTTATCAAGCCAGGATTCAATTTATCTGAAAAAATTTAACTATTAACTTTTTGACTTATTAAGGGTCACTTTAATTTTAATGTCTTGTTTAATGTCCTTGTTTTTTTTGTTTTTTTAACTGCTCATTTCGATTTACTATTACTTTATAAGTTTTTGGGGTGCTCAATCCCTAGACATATTTCCATTTATATGACCCTATTACTTATTCTACCAGATTTTGTGGTAACTTCCTGTTCAGTTTTTGGTGTTTTATTCTTATTTGATTTTCCCATAGAGATTAGGTCACACTTATTGTACTGTTTTAATAGAAATTTTTGACCTTTTGCCTTAGCTTGTTTTGCTTACGCGGCTGCCGAAGTTGGTTTTTATTTTTGTGTGTCTTGGAGCTCATCGTCAGATTCAGTTGAGCTAGTTCCTGAGGATTCATCATTAGGGCTTTCTGGTGTGGTCCTTTGCAATTTCGAAGTGTCACCTGCCCTAGCTTTATATATCTCATCTCCTTTTGAAGTGGAGGGTTTTTTTTCCATTTCGTTGTGCTGAAGTCCTGTTTCGGGCGAGTTAAAAGATTCTTGGGAACTCTGGGAGGAGTCAAATACTTTTGGAGAATGTCTCCATTGCTTGAATGCCATATCTTCCGGGGGGTGGGGTATATTTTGTAGTAAGGTCTGTTGCCAGGAGGTTGATTCCTTGGGTTTGACTTTGGATACAGTTATGTGATGGTATTGTCCCAGATTTTCATCTTCAGGGTGTTCCTGGGTCCAAGACAAGGTACTTTGTCTTGTTTTTATGGGATAGTTGATAGTATCCATCGCTTCTCTCAAATTTTTTATATTTCCTTTGTTTTTATTTCTGGTTGGAGTCTTCCTTATTTTTGCACCCGGGGTTTCCATAGCTCTGTTCAATTCATCTTGTAATGATAGGGGTCTTTCTATTGGGGTTGCCGGTGATACCATGTCATCAGGAAATCTCTTGGGGGGACACGGGGTCGAAATTCTATCGGGGAAAAATTGGGTTTTTGGAGACAGCGTATAATCTAATTCCTGCGAGCTTTCTGAAGATGAACTTTCTGAACCTCTTGGGGTTCTTGCTGCTACGGGTATTAAGGGTTTTCTTTTAGGGATGACTAAATTTTTCATGGCTAGAAATTCTTCAAAATTTTCCTGGTTGCTATGACTCTCGAAATAATCTTGTTTGAAATTGAAGGGTTTTAATTCGGCTAGCCTGGATTTAGGGAAATCATTTTCTGCATTTGATGAATCTGAAGCTGAGGGTTCGGGTGCCCATCTAACTGGGTACTTGGCTCCTTTTATACGGCTAACGTGTGCCTTGTATGTTCTCCCGTTGTCTGGGTTTATCATTTTAAAAGTAAAATCATAGTCGTATTTTTTGATTATTCTGTAAGGTCCCGGATATTTATTGGAAAGTTTTTGGCCTTCTACCTTTGCCTCATTTTTTAGATAGACACAGTCTCCTACCTTAAAATTTATGTTCCCTTTGATTTTGGACTCATTTCTCAACTCTTGGTTCATCTTACATTTTTCTAACTCTTGTCTAACTATTTTATAGGTTTTTCTCATTCTATTTATAAAATCTTGCCTATAGTCTTCTGTATTATTGTAATACTGCCTGGATTCTATAATTACTTGAAAAGGTATTCTAAAATCGCGTCTGAATAAAAGAAAAAATGGACTTTCTTTAGTTGTTTCCGAGTATGCGGTATTAATTACATTGGTTAGGTAAGATATATACAGATCCCAATCATTTCGATTGTCTTTTGTATAAATTTTCAAGACATTGGAAATATTTTATGCCTATTTTCAATTTTCCCATTAGCTTGGGAATGGTAGGGGGAGGTTAATAATTTTTCCGTTTTAAGGAAACTCATTAGATCTTTTGTTACTTTAGAAACAAAGTTATATCCGTTTTCACTAATAACCTGGTGAGGAACACCAAATTTCAAAAATATTTTTGCTAATGCTTTACTTGTGGCACATGCGCCTTGATTTTTCAATGCTTTGGCAAAAGTGAAGCCGGTAAAATGGTCTATCACTGAAAGAACACATATATGACCTCTATTAGAAACAGGTAATCCTCCACTCGTACCATATAGGTCGAATGAAACAATATCGAAGGGAAACCTTGCTACTGGCACCCTTCCCATGGGGGGATTAGGATACGTTTGGGGATTTTTCCTTAAATTACACGCTTCACATGTATTGATAAAATCCTTAAGTTTTGTTAATGCCGACGGAACATAAAAATATTGTTTTAACTTGTGAAAGGTTTTAGCTATTCCTAGATGTCCACCTATTTCAACATGAAATATTCAAAGGCAGGTATTATTAAGCTTTGGGGGAGTACTGGGACAATTAAGGTTTGATTTGTATTTGTTTCGCCTGTTACTATCCTGCAAAGGATTTCTTCGTCCAAGTCATAATAAAAATTGTCTAGTTCCCTTTTCAGGGTTTTGAACTTATCGGGGAGATTATCGGAATTCACAAAATAATTAATGAGAGCCAGACACATATCATCCTTGGCTTGGTTTCTTTTAATATTAGCTATCGATAAGGGGCTATGATTGACTTCGTCTTCTTCTATCTGGGCTTTAGGTTTACTCTTCTTATATTTTCGTTTACTGGCATGAATGACATTCAATTGTTTAGTTTCATTGTCTGAGGGGTTATCCTCAGGGATTCTACTTAGGTAATCGCAGGGGGCATTTTGTTTGCCGGTCACATGTTCAAATTCGTAATCTAGATCTTGGATTTTCATTATCCATCTAGCTAAGATTCCAATTGCATTTTTGAATATACTTAGGTACTGCAAGCTTTTATGGTCCGAGCGCAACTTAAATTTTTGATCTATTAAATAATGTCTAAATTTATCTAAATGGTAAATTATAGATAGTAACTCCAAATTCGTTGCTGAATACCTTTTTTCTCCTTCGGTTAGATTTCTGCTTGAATAGCATATGACTTTCTCTATATACCGAAGGGGTTCCTGTAGGGGTTTGGGGTGGTTTTATTACGGGGATTAATTGGGAAAGGATTGCACCGATGCCTAGACCTGAAGCATCGGTAGTAACCAGAAATTGTCCCTTTTCAAAGTCTGGCAAAGACAAAATTGGTTCAGAAGTAAGAGCTTTCTTGAGAGTATCTAATGAAGTTTGAGCTTCATTCGACCAGCTGATAATTTTGCCGTCCCCTTTAGTCAAGTCCGTTAAGGGTTTGGCAATTTGGGCGTAGTTGCGTATGAACTTTCTAAAATAACTGGTTAAACCAATAATGCCTCTTAGTTGTTTCATAGTTTTTGGCGGTTTGAGATTTTCTACACATTTTATCTTCTCAGGGTCCGGTGATATTTGACACTTGGGTCACTATCATTCCTAAGAATTTTATTTCAGATTGAAATAAATTTACTTTTTCAGGTCTACATTTTAGATTACCCTCTCTGAATTTTTCAAAAACTTTGGCTAATGTTTTTATATGTTCTTCTGGTGTTTCTCCCACACAAATTACATCATCTACAAAATGGATAATATTTTTCATACCTCGTAATAAATGTTTATAAAGCAAATAAGAAGGGATCGTCTTCGATATGAAAGAACTTAACTCACTTTAACCAAGCGTGGACAAAGCTGGAGGAAATTAATTAATGAATATTTTAGTCGTAGTGGTCAAAACCAAATAAAATATAAAGATAAATGAAAATGCACTACAGTTTAAGAGCTTAATTTTTGTAAGCCTTAAAAATTAACCTATATTTTCAAAATATATCCTTAGTAAAAAAAAAAACTCGCTAATAACATAAACGCTTTAAAAAGATGTTTAAAAAGAAAATTTTGCCTGTTTAACTTTACATTACTTATGAAAATAATCTTTGTTGTAAATAAGGATTCAACAAATATAGAAATCGAATACAACATCAAATTCTAATAGAAAACTTTAGAGTCCCCTCAAAACGATCAACGGATATTGCCTTAATTAAAATATGCTAGCCTATAATATAATACAAACCTTTCCTTAACGATTCAAACTCGAAAAACCCACTCAGACCATGTAAAAGATACTTTTGGCAAAAAACCAGTAGTAGTACCTCATGCCCTTCGCACGGTAAAAAAAAATTTCTTTTATTTCAAAAAATTAACACGCTTAAACAAAGCAAAGCATACGTTTAACTAAAAAATCAGTAATAGTACCCATCACACTTCAAATGGAACAAAAAAAAATTTTTCTCTCGGCAATTGATAAAAGCTCAGTATACATGGAAATTCTAATTCATGTTAGCAAAATAAAATAACAGTCAGCGAAAAACCCTATCAAAGGCTCTGAGAACGGAATAACAGCAATAATTCAAATGTCCATACGGTATACGATGGTGAAGACTTATCAACTTCCAACCATGAGAGGTCAGGGTCGGGGTTGAGCATGATGTTATTATCCAACCATGTAATCACTCGATTTTCACTCTCTGTTTAGAAAAAGTTACGTTAATATGAGACTTGATTGCACAACAAGACGTTGCTTGGCAAGCAGCTACATATTACAAATGGTCATCAAATTAACAGCGCTAAACAACGTACCGAGTAGCCAACTATGTAACCGATTCAATTATTTCATAATCGTTATTATACCTTGAACTACTATACCATTTGAAAATATTTTACCGTTAATAATCATCTATTTCTTAGTTACTGATATATTTTATATAAAAACATATTTGCATATACGGTACGTGAAATAATCTTCAACAACTGGTTAAGGGAAACGCCGAAAGAAGCAACCATACGGTATGTTGCTTATATTAACCCAAAATCTAGTAGATTAAAGTAAAAAAAAAGTAACCATGATAAAATACCCAAGCCATCAACAATTAAATAATCATGAATTAGAGAATGTAACCTCAAGGAATTATAAGAAAAGACATAGTGTAAACAACATTAATATTCCATTAAGAGAATGGGGAATTGTTGATAATTTAATGAAAGAAGAAAAACTTATCAAATCAGTAGAAAATCTCGACTGTCCAAAACTATATTATCTTCTAAAATCGCAAAAGACAATGTTGGAATCAAGAATGATCCTAAGACTAACGGCAAGCTTTGTGCATTATGATTTTAGTGCACGTGCAATGACAAGGACACTCGAACACACCAGACTAAGTGCCAATCTGGCCTTCCGAATTTTAATACAACATATTCCAACAACAAAGTATAGCTTATTGTCTAATTACATCGCCGACAATATTTGGTACGATCAAGATGATAACAATATAACTACAATTTGGCCCATAAAATTTCTATCCATACTAATAGACCAAGGACACATGTTAAAAGGTGAAATCTTCCTTAAGGCCTTATACGCCAACTGTGTAAATAATACGTATCTTAACCCAATAAACCCGTCAAGGGGATACGCCATTTTTCAAGTTACCCCAAGAGAATATAAAGACATAAATAAAATAACCCTGAATTTCTTCCAAGAAGATGAAAACTTTGGAAGAAAAATGTTCCCAGGTTTAGACATAATCGTGTGGGAGCAACTATGCTGTTGCCAATCACACAAAAACTTAAGTTTTTCCATAGTGAAAATAATAAATGACCAATTATCCTTATCTCAGCTATGCCGGAAAGTCATTCGACGAAATATGCAAAGGAATGACATAATGGAAACACTGGAGGGCCTGCACCTCCCAAACCTGCTATTAGTGTACTTAATGTACTTAAATATACCTGAAAACGGAACAAATAATCTACCATTTGAACTCATATTCCTCAGCTCAAATTTTTCATCATGGGAAAATTATCGGCTTTTTGATATGCTTACATCTCCAAGTTCAAAAGCGGCACTACCGGATGATGCACCCATATTGAAATTAAAACCCAATAGTAGCGGAAGAAACTGTATATATAAATAACCTCGTCAAAAATGACTGATAAAATAACCCTCAAATATTACCTGAAATATTATAATTACGCATATCGATCATTATCACAATTTAAAGAGTGTATTATAAACCAATTTTGTATTAATGATTATAGAACTATGAGTTAGAATGAATGTCACGAGATTTAAATAAATTATTAAAATATTGACAAAAAAAAGACAAAAAAAAGGTAGTTTCTCGAAAGTCCCTATACCTTAAGCCCAAAGTGCGACCGCAAAGTCGTTAAACTTGAGTACGGAGCTTTAGGAGATCGAATTATGTTCGAACACATAAATAGTCAGGTGCAAGGTGGCACCAGTGAAAAAGTAGTTCAACTTCGACATAAAGTTACCTTGTTTTCCACTCAAAGTAATAATTCATTATTGGTTAATATGGAGCTTGAGATGACTCGAATTAAGGTCGAATGAATGAGTACCCAATGTATTGAGGAAATGCCGGTAAAAAGGTAGTTTGACCTCGACCTAGAGTGTACCATGACTATAACCAATCTTGAAAAAGTTAACTAGACAAAAGTCAATAGAAACTACCTCCTTTTGGCCATTCTTCTGAAATGTTCTGAAAGGACCAAATAAAGGAATGGCCATAGCAATTATTGATACGGAGTTCATTTGTATAAAGCACGCCAAGGAAAATGTCATATACTCGGCGGCAATGATCATCTTGAATAAATCAGGGGAGGAAGTCTTCGTGAAAAAATGGGACGTTAAGTATGATTTAAGGAAATTTGACGTAGAATCCTATGAGTTCGGTCTAAACTTCGCAAACGACCCCAAATATTGGCCAGCGAGAAGCAAATTAAGAAATAAAATATAATGGCAGAAAGGGGAAGTACCTCCATTTTATTCAACATGAAATTAGGAAATTACAAAGACAACACAAAATTCGGTACTTGTACGTTAAAGGTCCTTGCCAGACAGACTTATTGCTTCTCGACAAGTGTAAAAAGCAAAAGTTAGTTTATAAAATTGAAGGAAATTTAGACTGCGTTAAATACCATGGAAAACATGACCCCCTCCAAGAAATTAAATACTACAAACAGTATTTATATAATCAAAGAAGTGTGACTTATAAAGCCAAGAGAAAAGAAATCATATTTAAAAGAATTAAAACTTATGAATCAAAATCAAAAGTAATCAAGAAATAAAAAAAACTGTCCCAATCGAAATAATTAAAGTTAACCCACGCACCTTTTACGTTAAAAGGAAAATTCTTGTGTGAAAGCAATTAAAATATCTATCCCCCCAGCCTAAGAATCAACCCTAAGTTCAACATAAGCAAAGTAACAAATAGGACGACCACGAATCTTAATCTCACCTTGTTTCCTTTGGCAACGAAAATTATCATAAAATAATATAAATATAATATTATAATTAGTACCTTGTTTCCTTCCCTAAAAGAAAAAAAATAACAAATAATAAGAATCTAAGTTCTCGTTCGATTATCAATCATAGGAAGTTTTCCTGTATTATGTCTAATGAAATATTAATTCCAGAAACAGCAAAAAGAATGTGGATAACAAATGTCATAACAATCTTCATTTCCCAAACGATAGCCCAAGATATCGTAAAACATGGAAGAATCTTCAAACATGAGAATTCGTTACTTGCAAGTCATAATGCCTGGAAGATATTTATGAAACTGGATCCCAAACCGTTTGAAACTCTATTTCAACAAGTAATGAGACTAGAGAAGAATACCAATGAATTAAAGGACTCTATATTCCAATTCTTAAGATCGGACAAAAGCTTGCAGGCCACGAAAGACATGCACCACAAGGAAAATACAGGAAATCTACCTCCCATTCTTCCTAAACTAAAGTCAAAATTCATAGTGGACGATTTTGACAAGAAAATGGCAAAAATCGACAAAGCTCTAAGAACTAACAATAGAAAAAACAGAAGAAAAATAGAATTAAATAGAATGGACTGATCTATAAACGAATAAACCACGGCAAAATATACTACAGATTCCTTCTTGACAACTTCCAAGAAAAATAAACTCTATAATGGAAATTACGCCATGCTAAATGAATTACCGAGCCTATGGACTTTTCTCAAGGAATTATGGCAAAATAATGCTGAACAAAATGTTACGAAGCAAATATTATCAAAACTCACAAAGGAAAAAGACTACAGACAAATTATCAACCTAAAGGAATTAAAATTCTCAAAGACACAACACGATGATAAGAATAAGAATCCTACAGAAAGAAAAAGACAAAACACCAAGACAACCACGCCTACATATGAGACCCCAGTAAGAGATATACAATTATCAATGTCGGAAACTACAACGAGCACAGTCCCAGAAATAAGCACACTTAGCAAGAAATCACCTACAAATTTGACTATGATAACTTATCTAAGACCAACAATACTTACGAAATGAACGTGGTCAACAGGGCCCACCTTTTACCGCACCCGGCCAATTGGCGTATTTACTATAGGCTTTAGAGCAAGACTCCCAGTAAGGCATACTGAAATACAAACGATAAAAGTACAAGCAATTCAACCAGAAGAAAAGAAAAATAAAAATAAGAAAGATGAAGAAAATGATTACGTACATAAGAAATGTGCGATAATAGACGGTAAACGCACTTGTGCAAGATTAGCAATGGCCGACGAGCCGGCAAGGGAAGATATTGAACCATTACCTGAGCTAAATGAGAAAAACGCCCTAAGAGTATCGATTCACCAATCCTTCTTAATGTCATATAGACGGAGACTGCAACCACTATTTGAATAATTCAGTACAGAGATTCAGAAGTTAAAACAGAGTGCCACAAGAATGTTCGAGGTATTTTTTCGAAAAATCAAATGCCACTGATCAGCTAGTCTAATACGACTCGTAGGAGAATTAGCCTCATGCTTATTTGGGCTATCGACTGAAGAAGACCTGAATATCCTGAGGGAAAACGTAGGAAAACTAAATAACGCCATGAACGCGACCTTACACGTCCAAAAAATACAAGCCAGTATAGCCAATTATCAGAGAGACAAAATTTAAGGAATTTCAAAGAAAATATCAAAGACAGTAAGCATTATGAATTATCTTATAAATGAAGTAGATCGTGTGATTTCCGATTCGAGTCTCACCATGGTATCACTAGACATAGTGACAATGTCATTACTTAACTTGGCAACTGATGTCAGCAAATTTGAATTTGCATTATTTGCTCTTGCTGGAGGAACCTTGTCATATGACTTGGTGGACCCATCGAACCTAAAAATTATCTTAGACGAGATAAAAACACATCTAACGTTCGGTCTACATCTACCAACAGAACCAGAAGTAGCAAACCTGTTCCACTATTACACCAAACTAAAGGTTCACATCACGGAAATAAACGAACAACTATTTGCAGTAGTAACGATTCCATTAATAAATCAACAATCCATATATGACTGGTATAAAATTTCCACGTTTCCACCCAATATAGGTAAAACCAATTCGTTCATAACTATCACCCACGAAGCGGAACACTTAGTTGTCGATCAAGATAGAAGAAAATATGCATTAGCAAATCCACAGGACCTTAAGGAATGCGTAGCACTAAAAAATGTATCATGTCAACTAACCTTTCCTCTTTATAATGTGAAACCTTGATTCGGTATGTTATATGTATTCTTAAGAGAGACTCAACAAGATGAAACTCGAAGTTCATACGAAGCATTAGTAGGCAGCACTAAAAGAGAAATATTTATTCATCTTAGAAGTTACCTATGGCTATTTTCCGTTCAAAAAGAAACAGTCGGGACTATCTCTTGTTATAATAATACAGAAAAAATCGATCCAAGCTACAGAACCGAACTACTATTACAAGACGTGGGAACAATAACAATAAAACAAGGATTCAGACTAGTAACCAAAGAAGCCACGGCAAAAACACCACTGATAAACACAAGTACGATTATAATAAGCCCCAAAGTGATCAATTTCAAACCATTAAGCTTATCATATATAATTCCTAATATCGAAAACGAAGAAGTGAAAACCACAATATGGTCAAAAATAGAGAATGTCAAGGGAAACTTACCACTAACAAAAATAAAAGAAGCCTTAGACTCTCAAAGTCCCCTATTTAGCAATGAAGACCAAAGATTGACGTATGTAGAAAATAGATACGGACTACTTTCAACGTATTTTTGGTGGTATATCCTCCTAACGGTAGGATTCGTATTAATGATTTCGTATTCTATAAGAGTCGTATTGAACCTAAATTACGGAAGAATTTTGAGAATGACGCGTAGAAAAAGAGCAAAGTCAGATCACATCGAGCCGAGTGAGATGCAAAACCTAAGCCCGGAACTCCCTGATATCCCTTAAGCAAAAAAAGCAAGGGAGGACATGATCGAGCGAATGGGAGCAGAGGTCCTCATTCGTGCCATGTCCAGTCCCAAATGGATACTTATTGTTTTTGTAAACCCATGCAGCGGCAGGAATTTATTTCTTAAGCGGCATGAACGTGCATGAACAGTAAAAGACCTGAAAAATTATAGTAAATTTAGACCTCTCATAAAACCATGTAACCTACCTCGCATATAGCCTGATGATAGAAAATTAAATGTTAAAGTAGATGAGTGTCGAATAACATTTAAAATGTATTGAATATTGAACGTATGCCAAATGCACATACATATATGTATGCACATAATCACCAAATCTTGAAAATCTGATACAGTGTTATTTTTCGTAAACATAATAATTTTTCTCATTATTAATTAGATTGTCTCGTAGTAACCTAGCATTGCTGAAATTTGCATGTAAAAGAATAAGAATTGCTTATATTCATTTTATCTTTGAATTTAAACGTACCCATATTAAATTGATATAATTAGTACGACTAACCACGACTATTATTTTAAACAATAGTCCCCGTATAATATTGTATTATTGCTGTACGTGTTTTAACTTGTGTGATTATAAAGAGCATATGATTCTGCCCAGATATTTGTATTCTAGGGAGCAGAGTAATCAGTGCAGATTAACTATTGGTGTACCAGCAAGCAACACGGATACAACCCAGTACCATCTTCTCTCATTATTCATCAACCACCGATAAGGACTCACCGAGGAAACCCCTTAAGACAATGACCCGGTGAAAATCCAAGGCATCCAAGCCTAGTACCAGGTAACACTACCACAACTACTATCGGCGAACCAAGAACCCCTTATAGAGATATATATATATGAAATAATAATTACCTAGAGAACCACCCCGACCGGTCATGTCGTAAAACTGCATAAATATCCGTCAAATAACTATCCTTAGACGGCAAAGTCCTTAAGATTTAATGTTTAGAACACAAAGAATAACCCTGGAGCCAATTCCTTAATGATCGTACATGTTAAGCCTCAGACCAAAGACAATATGTTAAACTAAGATACCAAGATCAAATATTGAACATACAAAATCATTATTAAATTTCACGAAACCAAATTATCATCCATGAGAAGAGCAACAAATCATAATCAATTTTGTGGAAAATATAAACTTACGTGCTAAATTTTTCCCAAACTGAAGTGTTAAAATAAGAAAACCAACCAGTCATTATCGTTTTAATCCCTCAATGATGATATATCATTATAACAAGAATCAAAGGCAATGCATTGAACATAGAACCTGAGATAGAGTTTTAACTCATCCATAGTTACCCTTACATGTCTTACATAACCCATAGCCCAAATAAAGGAATGACTATGCGTGAAAAATTTACGGGGAACACTGACTTTACGAGTGTTAGATTTTCCTGAGTACCAAATTATCCAAGAAGATATACCCAGCCCAGCTATAAGGACACCCATTTCATTTAATCATTTCCCTAATAGTTTTGTACCTAGTTAAAATTTCAACGACTCGGTAACATCAATCCAACGTATTTGACATGACAAATCACGCACGGACAATTTTGTGCAAGTAGTCATACTTAAGAACAATGTAAAATCCAAGCAACCCAAAGCAACAAGTGCCAAAAGATGAAACACCATGAAGACAAACCATAAACAATTATCCAACACAGCACTTAGCTTAACGGAAGCCCAAAATTAAGTGACAACGTATGTGACTATTATGGAAACTTAGAATGATGAAATAAATATGAATCTTCTGTATCTGACTATAACTTTAGTGAATACCGAGAAACTTTTCATAATCAGTTGAAAATAAGTGTTAATTACATTATTCCAATGTTGCAGTCAGACGTCAAGTTTAAAAATTATATTGTGAAACCTTTCATTTCCAATTATTTATCTTATATATGTATACTAGTGCCCTTGAAGTCAGTTACGCATCGTATCATTATAGTGTCAGGTGGAAGTATAGTCAAGTTTAGAGAAAAAAAATATGTACCATTTTAAGTGATAGAATAGTCGTAAAGGCAAAACTCAATTAGTTAGAACCATGTAGAACCAATTAGAATCAGTTACGTATCGTATCATTATCGTGTCAAGTGGAAGTATAGTTAAGTTTAGAGAAAAAGCAAATATGTACCATTTTAAATGATAAAATAGTCGCAAAGACAGTACTTAATTAGTCAGAACCATGTAGAATTATTAGCATATCAGGTGAAGGAATTTTAGTATCAGGTGAAGGGAATAATAATTATTACATAATCATATAATCAAATGTATTAGTCAATAGAAACTCTTTGACCATTTCGTCAAATAGAGTGTATAGGTGGTGGACTTTATGGTGATGTTTTAATACATGTAGTCTAGTAAAACAATCGGGAACATGAAAAAAAATACATCTTACCAAAGACAAGTTAATTCAAGTAACAAGTACCAAGTCAAACAAAAAAGAAGAAAATAAAATCAAATGTGAAAAAGTAGAAAGAGCAGGGTAATACAACGATGAGGACATCGTTAAAAACGGGAAGGATAATATGTAATGGAATCAATTTCCAAGACCCCGAAATTTTCCAAGTAAAAATAAAACTGCCCAGAAGACAAACCCAAAGAATTCAAGTAACACTTAATTGTCAAATTTGAAAAGTAGCAAAACATTGTATTACAATCGTAACTATGAAAAGAATCTTTCCCACAACAAAAAAAGGCAACGGCGATAAATATATGTTCCCCTATAACTACAAAGTATTAACCTTAATAACATTTTCTAAAGATACAAAAGTAAAACTAAATATTCCGCTGTAATTACAAGGTAAAAACATTAAAAACTTTTCTCAAGATACAAAAGTAAAACTAAATATTCCGCTGTAATTACAAGGTAAAGATTTAAAAACATTTTCTCGAAATACAATGTAAGACTAAGTAGCTTGCTCTAATTATAGGGTAAAAACTTTATTCAGCTAAGAAAAATTCCAAAGTGAAGTTTTATAGAGTAATAAATCGTATCAAAAGCTAGTTAAAATCGAATAGCTGATTGGTACAGCACTATCCAATAGTAATAGAGGACCAATAGGATAAGTATAATACGCTCTCTAGTAACGCCCGAATGTAATCTTCGGCTAAAATCTCAGAGTATAGTATTCTCGAAGTGAGCAATTTGAGTTAGTCTTAATCGAGTCTTATTTGGAGTCTTATTTTAGTCTTACACCAGTCTTTTTCCAGCCTTATGTCAATCTTGTTTGAATCTTATGAGAGTCTTACTTGAGACTCGGGACAGTGTTATTGTAGACTCATTTTCAACCTTTTATCCTATGTGAATTAAATAGACAATAGTACTGAACGTTACTTGCATTACCAGTGAACAGTTCTAACTTAGTGTCAATTACCGCAAGTTACTTGATATACTGAAGCTCTGTTCTAGTTCTGTGAGTAAATAAATGCATTACCTTCCTATTTTATTCTCTTTATGCTAGTATTTCTTGAGATAGCTTTTCCTTGTGGCTCCACTCGCTCTCAAGGGAACCTGAACCCATTCAATCTGATCTCGACTCAGAATGGCCGTTAATGCAAGCTCCCCATTTCCACTGTTAATTAAAACTCCCTACATACGAAGTTCCGCCTCCACTTAAGTACGCTGATCAAAAACCGTCGACTAAGAGTTTAACTGAATTCCCCCATTGAATTAATTAATTGAAATTTCCCATATGAGGAAACATCAGAAAATATAAGAACAAACAACTTTTTTAATAAACCCCCCCCCATTAGAGATTTTCTTTCCCGTGAATCACTTTATCATTTATCGGGCTCAGTTATCGTTTTCAAATTTTTCTCCAGATTACTTCCATCAGCATTCCACAGTCTATTCCAGTTGGTATCGGAACAGCATCCTAGGAACACGAGATCTGCCTCAAACCTTCTGGTGGGACGAACACCTACAGTACGGTCGGATTTTGCACCGGATGTGGCGTGCGCGAAAGTATGGAACATGCTTCCACAAGACCTGAGATGTAGGAGCTCCCTTGGGTCTTTTAATAATAATTTGAAAAAATATCTTATTGAATGTTCAATAAATAGAGTTTAATAATAATTGAGATTTTTTTTAATTATTATCATTATTATCTCGGTTTGTGTTTTCTTCTTTTATTTATTGATTATTATTTTATAAGGTTAAGGTAGCTGTGCTTTTGGGGAGGAAGGGGGGAATCTCTTATATAGTCAATTGTATGGTTGAGGGATGTGGTTGTGTTGAGGAGTAAAGCGAGAGTCGTAAAGCGTGATTAGGAGGAATCGTTATTTTTTAAGGGTGTGTGTGTGTGTGTGTGTGTGTGTGTGTGTGTGTGTGTGTGTGTGTGTGTGTGTGTGTGTGTGTGTGTGTGTGTGTGTGTGTGTGTGTGTGTGTGTGTGTGTGTGTGTGTGTGTGTGTGTGTGTGTGTGTGTGTGTGTGTGTGTGTGTGTGTGTGTGTGTGTGTGTGTGTGTGTGTGTGTGTGTGTGTGTGTGTGTGTGTGTGTGTGTGTGTGTGTGTGTGTGTGTGTGTGTGTGTGTGTGTGTGTGTGTGTGTGTGTGTGTGTGTGTGTGTGTGTGTGTGTGTGTGTGTGTGTGTGTGTGTGTGTGTGTGTGTGTGTGTGTGTGTGTGTGTGTGTGTGTGTGTGTGTGTGTGTGTGTGTGTGTGTGTGTGTGTGTGTGTGTGTGTGTGTGTGTGTGTGTGTGTGTGTGTGTGTGTGTGTGTGTGTGTGTGTGTGTGTGTGTGTGTGTGTGTGTGTGTGTGTGTGTGTGTGTGTGTGTGTGTGTGTGTGTGTGTGTGTGTGTGTGTGTGTGTGTGTGTGTGTGTGTGTGTGTGTGTGTGTGCGTGTGTGTGTGTGTGCCCAGACAGGTCCCGAGTGTGAAAACGTTTTATTTTGATTCCTTTGGGACTTTAGATAAAGTGGTAATTTCCATCTTAGATTAGGCACCTGTAATTCTAGGTAAGTTGACTTTTTGTTCATAAGAGAGTCTCAGAGAACTGCATATTTTATGTTTCTATAAATTTGTATGCTTTTTAAGTAGCTCCTATTCTTTATTGGTCTGTCCAAAACTGGTATAATTTATATGTCTTTCCAGCAGTTCTTGCATCCTAGGAAAAAATACATTAAGGAAAAACTAAGAAAAAACTACAACAACTTAAACAACTTGAGCCCCTGTTGGACATCAAACTAAATTACGGCATCTTTGTTGTAACTTGCTGAAAGATTCATTAACTTGGTTTCTTTATAAAATTGCAATAATACATGGTCCATGTTGACAAGGCCACTAAAGGTGAAGAAGCAATGACCTTTTGTACACGAGAAGCAAAAGGAAAAGAAACTGAGAATATAAATGCCATCTACCAAAGATGGTGTTACACTATAAAGAAGTCACCTTAAGAAGGTGATGCATTACAAAAAAAAAATACTCCAATATACAATATTTCTTTTAAATCCGAGTTCTAAGAAGTAGGCAGTGGATTCTGTCAAGTCAAAACATCCAAATGAATTCTTACTATAAAAACAAGTTGTTTCAACTAAAAGTAAGGAGCAACGTTAAATTTTAACACCTCACTCTTTACGCTGAAAATTTTTTATTGTTCTAATTAAACGATCCTTGCGTTTCAGGAGTCGTTCTTAAATAATTTGGACAAAATTTAAACTTTAGCCTAAAGAGTGAGGTGTTGCGGAGGGGTCTAAACCCACAAATTTTTTCTAAGTTGGATTTGATGGTGTTCTTCCGAGATTTGCATACAAAATGGAATAAAAAATGCAAAGAGACTTGGCTCATCTCTGTCCGTAAAACTCGATCTCGAAGACTCTAATCCTCAATCAATTTTTTTAAAGGAAGCAGTGAAGCTTGGTTACGAATTCCTTCGGGTCTACCAATACAAAGAACTGTCAAAATGTTGTTTTAAATGTCTCTCTCCCAACCACTTTCATCACGCATGTCTGGTTGATACTCCCAAATTTGCCCGTTGTGCTGGAACACACATTTCTACGAAAGATAAACCATGCATTGCTCCCCCCAGCCCCCGAGATGTGCTAACAGCGATAAAAGTCACCAATCTCACAGCTTAATTTGTCCTGTTATGCAAGAAAGACTAAAAAAGGATCCCCATCCAAATCAATGTCTTTTCAGTTTTCTGTGGTATCCGACAATATTAATGGAACTAAGGACAAAGACTTTCTTATTGATGAATTATGCAGCCAGTATGATCTGGTCTATTTGCAAGAGCGTTTTTTTTTACTTCAGCAGCCTTAATTTTCTGCATCGAAGTTCAAACCACATAGTATTTTTGACCTCTGCCTGGGTAACTGCTGGCCGTCCATCAGGAGGTCTGGCATGCATCTTTAAGCGTTATGCACATTTCACCACCCCTATCCTTTATCATCATAATGAATTTTTCTTAGCAGTCCATGTCGGATCAACTATTCTAATCAACTCATATTTTTCGCATGATAATACATCTAATCACTCCATTACAATTTTTGCAAGGGCTTGCGCTTCATTGAGAAAATTAATTACACGCTTAATGTCTCAATCTCTAAAGCACATAGTGATCGGTGATCTTAATACAAATATCAATATTGACTGTGTTAGAAATGATTATGTTCTTGATTGTCTCCCTATATACCGCATCATTCTGAAACCTGTACCCTTCACCTATATCCATCCCTCTGGAAGTACTACTGACATTAACCACGCTGTGTGCTCATCATCCATTTATTCTTTGATTATAACTGTCCATGATGATGATCATGAAATTGACTACCTACCACTATCTGTGATCTTTGCGCATCCCCTGTTCCAACAGGTTTGAGATTTTAAAAAAAAAATCAAAATGGTTTTCGAAGCATAATAGGAAAAAAGCAACAATATATCGTTATATATGTCAGGTTATCCCTTCTATCCCTTCTTACATCCCTTCTATCTCTTATACGTGTGCCTTATCATTTACTGCAGCTGAAATATGTGGGATCGGACATAGTTTCTGAGTTAAAGTCGTATTATAAAGAGATAGTATCTTGTCGGAAAGAAGCAGTTCCATTAGAACGTACCCGTATTGGTACTCAAAAATCAATCTCGTCAGCAGATCCCAATTTAAAGACTGTAAAAAACAAAGCTAAATTCTGGCTTCGAGTTTGGAACGATTGTGGCCGCCCACGATCGGGGTGTGTTGTAGATTTAAAGCAAAAAACTAAAGCGGATTACAAAAGGTATCTTAGGTCAGTAAGGTATCGTGGCATGGATTTTCCTGTGAATAAACGTGAATGGCGTAAAGTGATTAATTCTGAAAAGCTTGAAAATGATTATTCTTGCCGTGATGCCATACTACCATCTATCTGGCAGAAACATTATTCTTCAATTTCTTCTGTTGTTAATTATTCCGTACATGCCGTGTGTTATAGTCTCCTTGTACTTTTTTTCTAGTCGTATTTCACAGCGACGTGCAATTCCCATTACACGTTCTGCTGTATGTAGTGGTATTAAGGTTTTAAAATCTGATTATATTGATATAGATGGGTTATCTACAGTTCATCTTTCGCAAAGTTGCCCTGCACTTGTTTTCCACTTGCAGTTACTTTTTCAAATGTGTATATGCACATCTAGTGTTTCAGAGAGTTTCCTGTGTGGCACTATAAGTTCAATATTAAAACGGGGAAAATCTCCTGGTGATTGTTCTTCATACCGGCCTATTTCTGTTTTTTGTAATATAAGTAATTACTTGAGTTTATAATTCTTCTCCATCTAACTAATAGGACTAATGAAGGAGAGAACCAGTTTGGTTTTCGACCTGGGGTGGGTTGTCAGCATCCTCATTCCTTTTTAGCATCTCTTCTTCTGGATAATAATTCTAAGAGTAAAGGAATTTACATTTGTGCTTTAGATATTTCCAAAGCATTTGAAAGCGTAATCCACTCCCAATTTTTTATTTCCTTTATATTTCAGGTGTTAACTTTTCAGTTATTCTGTTTCTGCAGTATTTGTATTCTAATTCTTTCCTTAGTTTGAAATATTCACCAACTATTACTATTAAGTTAAAAGAGGCGTAAGACAAGGCAGCGTTTTGTCACCTTTACTTTTTAAAATTTGTATTTCTGGCGTGCTTGCGAAAATATCCTCTACGTATTTCTCTAATGTTTCAGATGTTTCTTATCTTGCTTATGCAGATGATTTGCTCATGATTAGTCGGACTAGGACTGGTTTATCCAAAACGGTATCTTCTGTTCCTAATGCTTTTTCTGGGAATGGCCTTTCGTTGAATAAAGACAAGTGTGTTTTTTATCTTACGCTTCAACTTCTTCATCTCCTCTTAATTGTGATACTTTCTCTATTCCGTCTGTTGATTCTGTGCGGTGGTTGGGCATAATCCTCATTAATAATCTTTCCAGTTTCTGTCAGCGCACTGTTTCAGGTATTTCTAAAAGAGTACAACTTGGATACAGGACAATTGTTCCCAATCGAGGGAAATATAATAGACAGGCGCTGGCAAAACTCTATTCCACATACTGCGAAAAATCAGTCCTTTATACAGCAGGAATTTACCCCATCCTGAGAAAAATTTATTTGAAAAGAATCCGGAGTACGTATTTCAGGTACTGTAAGTTTTTCCTTTTCATTCCTGATCGGATACGTAACCGGATTCTAAAAGTTAAATATGGTGTACCTGATATAACATTAAAGTTGGAAAAGCTACACAGGAAGCTCTAAGGTACTGCTCATGATGGGCTTTGTCCACATAATCATCTAGTAGAATCCTTTGTATAGTTATCTTTCGTTTGTTGTACGTTTTTTCCTTTTTTTTATAGTTTGTTTGTCGATTTAATGTTAATTTTCTTATTTCTATTTAGTTCTTTATTTTGTGTGTGTTCATTTAATTTTCTTTGTTTATTTAATGTAATTTTTTTCTATAGTCATTATTTTTCGTTTTTTATATGTTTTGTTGTTTTCTGCATATTTAATTGTTTTTACTCCATTTGTTTTTGTGGGTAAGAAAAAATTATTATTATCATTATTACTATTATTATTATTATTATTATTATTATTATTATTATTATTATTATTATTATTATTATTATTATTATTATTATTATTATTATTATTATTATTATTATTATTATTATTATTATTATTATTATTACTATTATTATTATCATTATTATTATTATTATTGTTAATTATTATTATTATTATTATTATTATTATTATTGTTATTATTATTAATATTAGTATTATTATTATTATTATTATTATTATTATTATTATTATTATTATTATTATTATTATTATTATTATTATTATTATTATTATTATTATTATTATTATTATTATTATTATTATTATTATTATTATTATTATTATTATTATTATTATTATTATTATTATTATTATTATTATTATTATTATTATTATTATTATTATTATTATTATTATTATTATTATTATTATTATTATTATTATTATTATTATTATTATTATTATTATTATTATTATTATTATCATTATTATTATTATTATTATTATTAGTAATATTATTATAGTTGTTATTATTGTCAGTATTATTTTTTTATTATTGTTTATTATTATTTATTTATTTTTATTATTTATTACGGCTCACTGACCGCATTTCAAACAATAGGCTATGCGAAAAATGTGGCTCAATACCGCTCTCCGGGGCTGTAATGAAGGAAAGGTTGAGGTGGCTAGGGCACGTTGCGTGGATGAAGGATGACAGATTGCCGAATATTGTCCTTTTCCGCCAACCGTCAAGGGCTAAATGGAAAGCAGGTCATCCTCGTCTGGGGTGGGAGGACGTCATAAAGAAAGATTTAAATGAAATGGGCCCTTCCTGGGAGGGTATAAAAAGGAAGGCTTTGAACAGATTGGGATGGAGGAGGAGCGTGCGTAGCTGTGTTGGCCTCAGGTGGCTCGGTGCTGCGGTGAGTTGTTAGTAGTAGTAGTAGTACCCTCTAATAGATAGATTTATTAATAAGTTAGATTGAGAGGTCTTCTCCAATTCCTAGAATAGGCCTTTCTCTCTGGGCATCTTCACCAGCCCCATCTCTTTTTTCAAATAGACTGGGGCCCCATCTATGACGTCAATTTCATATAGCGCCATCCTTGTTCCCATATCATTAAGATGCTGATTTTTTAAAGGGAACAACCAGAAGAGGGGATGGAACCCCCTGGAAGCGCCGTATGACACCCGCTGGTATTCAGTTACCCAAAAATTGCGGGGAAAAGCTGAGCGGGTACTTACACTTCCTTGATCCTGGGTGATTTCAGTATTCTCTGAAGCCTATTTTCTCCACCCCCGGCCTCTCTGATTGGAATACGCTCTGTGATTTTGACTGCCCACTAATTTTGTTTACTGCGTCAGAGGCCATTTCAATCTGAAAGGTAAATGCGTAGTGTGAAGCCAGACTTGGTTTATAGCCCGGTTTTGAACTTCCTCTTCCGAGCAATCAACGCGGGTAACAAGTATGATGAAATAGTGGAGAAGGCAATGCAGTATTTCAAAGCTGATAGGCTGACTAAGGCAAAGGATGAATTATGGCGGTTAGCCGCTATGTCTACTCGTTCTATATATCGTGTTAAGCCCCAGGACATGGTTACTGATCTGATAAGATTCATCCGGACTTTTGATGACAAGAGAGTAGTCCTCCCTAAGTTTGTAATCTATGAGCCCGACGAGGTACCCATACTCTCAGGGGAGGCTACTGCCACTTTGACTCGCCAGGTCAATGAGCTGTACTCTACTGTGGACAATCTTACTGACCACCTAATGTTCTTCAGATCGGAACAAGATAAGGCTAGTGCGAATGTGAGTGCAAATAAAACAAACCCAGATATAGCAAAACCTTCTTACTCTGTGATTCTAAAAACAACCTCCAAAAGGACTCAAAAAGTCCGACAGTCACAAGGAGTATAAGGGCCATGATGGTGATTGCCGCACCCATGTAGCAAACCTGAGGCCTCTTAGCAAAGAGTGGCCCGTGATACTTGTTGACAAAGATGCAACAAGGCATCTTGCTGAAGCTCTAAACAGCGCTACAGACACTGATGCTTGGCTGAAAACCCACGCTCATTGTGGTATTATAAGACATGTTCCCGATGAGCTAGCACCGAAAGATCTATGTTCCATGATTAGGAATTGCACGAAAGACGAGAGAATGCAACAAACTTGCTCATACAAGCTTGCCTTTGAAAGTAAAGACGGTTTACAAGTAGCAATGAACAACCCTACAACTCTGGGCTATAAGCGCTTTCGAATAGACACGTATCGGTATTTGCCGATGAGGTGTTTTCAGTGCCAAGAGTACGGTCACGCTGCTAAGGGCTGTAAAAACGCTATTTGCTGTTCCCGTTGCGGGGGTAATCATACGAACAATAAAGATGAATCCTGCAATGCTGCGCTGAAGTTTGCTCTCTGTAAACAGACAGACCATCCGTGCTACATTGTTAAGTGCCCCGTAGCCGGAAAGCTCATGATGAACCCATGATCAGCTCTAAGCTAAAAGTGTCTTCGTGGAATCTGAATGGTGGTGTAGTCAATAAACTCCCACTGATTGAAAGCTTGATGTCTTGCAACGACGTTTTGTGTCTTCAAGAACATTTCCTTTCAGCTGACTCACTTTCCCTGTTAAAAGTGAATGACAAAACTCGCATCACGGGGTGCCAGCTAAGAATTCAGGACAGAGGAAGACCTTCTTACAGACTAGCGATAATAATCAGTTTTCACCTTTCGGCATCAGTGTTTGTCGAGAACGAGTGTTTCCTGAGCATAAGAGTTGCAAATATGATAGTATATTGCTGCTACTTACCAACTGATTACAAGAACTTGGCTTCCGAAGAGAAGTTCTCCCGTGCAACAATAAAGCTTGCTAAATGTTTGCAGCAGTGTGCCTTTGCATCTCATCGTGTTATCTTTGCCGGGGACATGAACTGCGACCTCTCAGTGTCAGATCACTCAAGATCTCAAATAATTCTGTCTGCTCTGTCCAATCTGTATGTTGTCCCAAATGACCATTCGTATACGTACACCCATAACTCTTTAGCGACAAATTCGCTTGATTTCATGCTCTGCTCGAACGGCGTGACTGCGAATGGCTCAAGCAATGTTGACTTTAGTATATCGGTATCTTATCATTTACGAATCTCCAACTCTTTTGTCATTGATAGTGTCCTATTTAAAAAAGATGAAAAGAAATGATAGTGGGAATTCAAATGTGACTGGAAGAAAACAAATGTTGGTGTATATAAAGCAGAGCTTGATGCCACACTTGACAAATTTCAGATCCCTTTCCAACTGCTGCAACAATCCTCAGACCTCATCGAGTTGGAGACAATAAATTCTAATCAACATTTATTGTAGTGAAATCACACATGCAATGCTTTGTGTTGAGCATTGTGCCGTTCCTGTACGTAAATTTCGTTCGGGTTCAGAAATACCTGACTGGTCGATAAATCCATCTTTACAGCAAAGTTGCAAATCTTTGATGTTTTGGCACCAAATATTGAATGATTAAGACCGGCCGAAATCTGGTGCCGTTAATGACATACGGTTATACACCAAATATCGTTTTGCTAAGTGTCTTGCCAATCACATAGCTGAGATTATTGAGTGCAGGAGTGAGCGTGTTGCAACTAAGCCAAATGAAATTTGGAGATTCATTGGGGGAAATAAGTCAAAAGATGTCACTTCAGAGCTTACAAGTGAGAGTGACTGGATCAAATATTTCACCAGGGAATTTTCTCCACCTGATCCAGTGTTAGAAACCCGCTATTAATAACTACTAGTAGATAGCCTAGTTGATACTGAATCAGACATTGGTTTTGTAGTTACGGCTTCTGATATTTGTAGTGGTATCATTCACCTTCGAAAAAAGTTCTCGCGTGGTTATGATCAATTATGCGGTATTCATTTATTACATGCAAGTGTTAAGCTGCTGAAGCATCTAAATTTGTTTTACCAAATCATTTTTAATTCTTGTATTGTCCCCGATTCTTTTTGTGTCGGTACATTGAATCCTCTTCCGAAAAAAGATAAAGATAGCCGGCAATGTTGTTCCTACAGACCTATAACAGTTTCTTCTGTTCTGTGTAAATTGCTGGAGTTACTAGTAATTAAGGACATAAATAAGGCTTGTTCAACTCCGGACAACCAATTAGGATTTAAGGAAGGCTATAGTTGGAACCACGTGCATTATATATTTGCCAACGTTCCGATGGAGATAGAGAATAGTGCCGAGTTTTTTGTCCTTGCGGCTCATGATGTCTCTCGTGCTTTCGATTCTAGTGTGCATTCTAATTTGCTGTATAGTACGCAGCAGCGAAGTCCCAATCTTTGAGTTGTTCAGGTATTTAAATATCTTTATTCGAGATTATTTGTCACCGTGAAAGTACCTACTCGTGATGGTTATGTAACGTGTAAAGCCGTAATTCAATTTTGGAAAATAATCCACCAGGGTGGTCGAACTTAGCTACCATTGTATAATATTAGTGTGGTTGCACCCCAGAGAAAGGCTAGAATTAGTTTTGTTTTTAAAGGTTTGGACCTTTCCATACTCAATTACACTGACGACATCCTGAATTTAACTAGAACTGTATCGTCTGTTTAGGATAATTTTTCTGTGCTTAGTAGGGAATATGCTGAAATTGGTCTCAATTTTAATGCTTCGATGAGCCTTGCTTTTGGATGAGCCTTGATGTTGGATGCGTAAAGTTAGGAAATCAGAGTGTTCAGTTATCTGCTTGCATTAAGTATCTCGGTCTTCTGATAGGGGATATTGTAAAAACGACAAGGGCTCTCCTTATCTCTCATCTAAGTGAGAAACTTAGAATAGCGTTTGGTGTGATATTTTGGTGTAAAGCTTGCTACAGCAGGCGTATTCTTGCCCGTGCCTACAATGTATTTGCGATGCCTACTGTCCTCGCATTGATTCTATTTTGGAATATGTTCATGGCAACTGAAAAAAATACTATTAGATCTGTATATTTTCGTTTCGCAAAATTTCTCTTGTGTATACCCCTATGAGCTAGAAACAAAAGACTACTGTCAGCCTACGGATTAACTGAACCACCAACCGTGGCTGAGCAGTGTTGCGGTTGCTATTTTCCAAGGCTTGATAGGACAAACAGCGTCCACCCTGCTATGTGCTAGTAGAAATATTGAATATATTCTCGGTAGTATAGTTTTCTTTGTGAGTGTGTTCTTTTTTCTTTTTTTTTTGTTGTTTAGTTGTTTTTTTTATTGTCTTAATCTACTCCATATTGAGACCTTGTGTTTTTTTGGGCAATAAAGATATTGATTGATCGATTTATTTGAGACTCGGTCATGGGTATTATTCGGTCTGGGTATGTTCCATTTGCATCTTTTGTCGAACGAATTTAACGCCTGCATATGTAGCGCATTCGTGTAGAAGGTGG
Organism: Artemia sp. Qi Xiang Cuo; assembly: GCF_049724085.1. NCBI lineage: Eukaryota > Metazoa > Arthropoda > Branchiopoda > Anostraca > Artemiidae > Artemia > Artemia sp. Qi Xiang Cuo. Next base: position 73,416,420 of record NC_142801.1, on the reverse strand, counting down.
GAGAAAGCGTGAGATTGGAGCACTCGGACTTTAGTCTTAATACTAATCTTCCTCATTTTACAGAGTAATCTACACAATTCCTAAAAGAGGAAGGAGGCTACTGATGTGCTGGCATTGATTACTTCTCTGAATCTACCATTAATGTATATGATTGATCTAGGTATTCAAATGCGTTGACTAGCTTAATCTGGTAGTGATTGAGTATTAGAGGTGAGCATGATTCATTATTGGTCCCCCCCCCCTTTCGTCTTCTCAGTACTGATTTTCAATCCCACTGGAGCAGCTGCTACAAATACTTTGTAGAGGATGCTCTGCATTTTCTGAGAAGAGCTACCTAGCGGCAAGATTGCTTCCGCGCATCAATGACATTGAAATCTGAAAATGGTGTTGATTTCAACGTCATCTTTCAGGGCTTTCCTCAAAATCCAGTCCATTACAAAGTCAAAAAGCTCTGGGGAGATGACACAACCTGGTTTCACACTGAATTTTGTATAGAACCAAGACTAGTAACTCCTGTTGAAGATGCAGGCTGATTTGCATATATAGTATGCCAGGATTAGGCAAACGATCAAACGTGGTACTTTGTCTTTCAGTAATGTCTCCCAAATACCACCACAGACTGCCGAATCGAAAGCGGTGACAAAACTGATGAAGACTGATGATCATTTTTGCTGACGATTGGCCCTATGTTTGAGTATCTGTATTAGCATGGCAAGCTGATGATATCTCATGCCTACTCTGAATCTAGCTTAATTGATTTTGGCTCTTGAGCTTCTTGCAGATTGAAGCAATTCAGGGGAGCAATAGCAAAAGTCTTTATGGCTATGCTAATGAAGCATATACCGTGAATTTTTTGCATTCAGTTCATTCACCATTCTTGAATTCAGGGATGTTAATAAAGTTTCATCAATCCAGAGCAATAATCCGTGCGTCTAAATTGCACTACATAGATCCTGAAGTTTTGAAGCTAGGCTTGGGGCTACTACAAAGATTTCTGTTGGAACCGAGTCAATTCCTTGGGATTTGTGATTCTTAAGTTTCTTTATGATTGCCTGGATCTCTTACAAATCTGGTGGTTCTCCATCGACAAAATCATAGGGGTATGCCGGCTAGTTCCATCTTCCTTAGCCGACCAATTAGGAGAGCTAATTCTGTTTGTGAATATGTTGTTAATATTTGAGCGTTAGGATTGGAGGATAGATGCAAATGTTATAAATTAAATAAATTTTAAAAGTGAGACATCCATCATTTATTAATACCGTCCTTACGTTTGAGAAGGGTACTAGCATTGCTTCTTATTGTAGTTGTAGGATTTTATTGTTACTAGAAGCCAATTTGAGAAGTTCGTAGTTTCGTCAAATCTGAGTGCCGTCCAACTTACTCCATTTCTGCCGCAATTTGATCCCAGTATCTCTTTGCAGGATTGTCAATCTGATTTGTAGCATTACTTCCCAAGGTCTTCAAAGTCTTATGATATCCTATTTCTTCCAAGTTTCTACTTCTTCAATGCCAGTGTAGTGGTCTCATCAGAGATAATTTTTTGGCGTTTTGATGTATTTATCCCAAGGATCTTTTCGTCTGCTTCTTTTATAATCTCTTACAGTGACTTCCATCCGTCCTCAATATCACTCGTTGACCAAGGATGCTGAACCAATTAGAAAGCTCCTAGCAAAATTTTTTTTAAGCGTCCTACATTGAATCTTTGAAGGAGAGGGGGGGATTTTTTGTGACGCTGCTAGTTTAGGGGTTGGGATAAAATTCATTAGGAAATTGTCAAATCCATTTTTTGGAGTTCGTGTCAGTGCCTTTAAAGACTAAGATTCATGATAGAGCTTATTCAACGCCCATATATTGAAATGCAGTAGAGTTGAAGTCGTGTACTTTCATCTGTGGATATCAAGGTAATGCTATGATACGATTTGTGCTTGAATTGGGTATTGGCTATAACTATATTGTGCAAACTTTACGAGCACTCTTCCTCGCTCATAACTATCGTTGAATTCAATAATAGGTTTGCCAAAAACTTGTTCATCGCCTGCAATGATCCGAAAGTCAGATCTTGGTATGGGTTTAGCTAACTCTGTTAGACATACAGAATTGTTGCATCCAAAATTCTTCAGAAATTCTCGTTGGATAGTATTCGACAATAACAGTTTGTTGAATAAGTAGCTCTTAAACCAGCTCGTACTAAATCCTGAGGAGATAGATTGCCCTTCAAGGATGCTAATTGTGACTCTGTCAGGCTGAATGCAAGTTCTGCACCGGCTTGAGTTGAACCATTGCCTGGACCGGAATTATAGAGATAAAACGGATCCCGTCTATGAGTTTCAGAAACTGTTTTGAAATACTATTAGATAAGATGAGATTAAAACATACCCCTTATTCATATTTATGTTTAATCAAAATAATTATTAAAACACCGCAGCTGAACAATATATTTTACATTTAGTTTCATCGCCTTACGCAATATGAATCTCAATACACGCATATCTAGCCCCTCTTCGCTAAACCTCGTTTGTACAGAAATGTCAACTTTTCAGGAGAAAGAAAAGATCTAATATAAGAATTTTTATTGGTAATGAATAAGGCACGACGAGAGGATAACTACTCTTCCGTAGATATGTCTATACAAAGACTAATGGAAAAAGTAATTTTCAACAATCTTCACGCAGCATGTTCAATGCTTGCATATTGCGGTCCTAGCGTGTACAACTCGTATGCAGATAATTTCAAATTTGAAGGTACTGAAAAAATAGTAAAGTTTGTATTTTTGTATTGACCGTAAATATAAACGAAGCATGGAGAAACTGAATTTTTTCATAAATATGTTAACTCAACGCCTAATAAAAAGATGCAGGTGGTATGTAAAAAGTTAAGAAGGTATACATTGAAAAAAAAGTACGGAGTATCCCTTTTACTTGATGTTTTTAATAATCTTTTAATAGACTTTGACCAGGTCCGTAGTTGAAAAGCTAAAAACAATGTTTTTCTTGTATTTTTTTTTACACTAATTAAGGATGGCTTGACTACATGATTCATAGTTGTTCTTTGGACTCATTAAATGATGATGAAGCTATAGACTTGTAGAAAATAAGCAGATAATGACGAAAATTTTCTCTCAGGTTTTTAATTTTCTAGGGGATTTAAGGTATCGAAGTTAAAAAAAAGATGAAAAAATATCTTAAGGTATTTTTCCAAGGGAAAAATTTAACTAGAATATTTCAACGGCTGCAACAACATGGATCATCTAATTTGGTGGCACTTTTTAATATGACTTTAAAGTACAAAGGAGATCAAAATGAATGCGCTTTTTGTCCTCTGGCTCCATCTTAGCTTTATTTTGTTATTTTGGCTGTTACATAACCCCCGTAATACGCACTTAAAAGTATTTTATATATAGAGAGAAAGAAATAAATACGTACAGAGATTTTTTCTTTTCGTATAAAATTCTCTCCTTTATTGCCACACTGAAGCATGAAGACCGACAAGTGAAAACTCTTTTGTAGACACAAGAAGTGGAATCAAACGGTGTACAGCCTAAATATAGACAAGTACTACAACCTGTCTGGTGGTACACCCTTTTCCTGTTTAAAAATTATATAGGCCTGTTATAGGGTAGTAAGAATATACCAAAATTAAGAAAGAAAAGTTTTGAATAATGTCTTTTTAATAAGAAGAAAGATATCATTGATATCTTAATGGTCAACTATAGGGATGAATACAAAAAAATAGTGTTTAAGTGCTTAATTTTGATTAACTGTAGTGGTGAACATATTAATTGTATAGCTAGATTTTTGCTGTTGAATGATATATACATTCTTTTTCAATTCCTATTTGGAAACAAGATGTCAGGGTTATATTCTTGCATAGTTTTAATCATGTAGTCACTGTCTGTTTTTACACACAGTATGTTGCCAATTATTAATAGTGTCTGTCTTTTGCTACAAAAAAAACTGCGAAACATAATGCTTAATACATAATGATGTATGTTCATAATACAAAACAAATACATAAAATAGTTCTCTCATTTTCTGCCGATTTTTCACACACAATCTCAATTTTAAACTTGGTACCGACTAATTGTAGAAAATAGATACCAGCATTTACTATTTTTTGCATTAGGAATTGAGCTACCAGATTTTCAGAGTTTTTTAAAATGTATACGTATATGTAACATTTGACTTAACCAATTTAAAGAACAAAATTTCATTTTTAGTGTCATGACTAGTGAGTGGGTTTCAGGTACAAACGGCACGCCCAGGTACCTGTTGCCAACAGGCGATGCCTTCCCTAAGGGTATTGTCCAAGACACAGGCGCGATATTTTACTTATGTATCAACCTCGTGAATTCAAACGACTTTTTCAACGACGTAGTTTTAAGGATTGACGACAATTGTTTTGGTAGAGCTTACGCAAGAATTTGTTTTGATTCCAAAAAGCCTCATGGATTCCAATAACGGATATTTCCCGTTACTGGGCTTACGCAAGAGTTTGCTGCTCCTATTACCGGGTATTTCTATGTTTCTCCAAACTATGTTTTTTTAAGAGCATTAGTGAAGAAGGTTTCAGAATGATAACATTGTGAATAAAAGTTTTGATTCAAAGAAAACATATTTTAAAATTAAATATGACTGGTTTACTCCGTTGGATGTTGGACATTGACGAATGATCATTGTAACATTCCATTCCATGACCCAATTGTCGTGGTCTAGGAGTAGCAGAATAGCAATCAATATAAGGACAAACGAATGTGTTTTTTGTATTAGTCATCTCGTTGTTGAATGGGGCGAAAATGACATGTAATCACGGCCAAACCTGTTGTTATTACCATTGGTTTCAGATAATTCTGTTCTTAGTATTAACTGACAGAGTTCCAAAGATGAAGTGTTTACAGGAATCTATTGAAGGTGCTTTATATTATAGTGATGAATGTGATCGTGAGTGGTTTTTTGTTCAAGAATACGTAGGAGGGGGACATTGCTATTACCAGCTTTCGTAGTCTCAATAAAGGATGCATACAAAAATATACAACTGCCCGAGGAGAAGCAATGTTCTTAGCAAAAATAATACGTTTCATCCCAATGATGGTTCCATCACTTTTAATAAATTTTTTTCCGAGTGCCTGCCTAACCTAACCTAAGCTGAACCTTGCAACTGTAGGTCACGTAAAACTTGGAATATACCAACTAGCTGAATTTGTTCTATGCAAAAGAACCTTTTTATTCATTTTTGATTTTCAATCATAAATTAAGAGACTTGGAAATTACCAAGTAGTTGAGTTTCTTTTATGCAAATTTTTTTTTCTTATTAATTTTACATGCTCAATGATCAATTAAAAGACTTGGAGTTTACTGAGTAACCGAGCTTGTTTTATTTAAAAGTGTTGGCTTGTTAATTTTTGGTACTCAGTCACCAATTAAAAGACATGAAATTTATCAAGTAGCTGAATTTTTTCTATGCAAAAGTGTTTTTTTTTATTAATGTTTGACACCCAGTCATAAATTAAATTTGTTGGAATTTACCAAGTGGCTTTGTTTGTTCTATGCAAAAGTGTTTTTTTATTCATTTTTAATACTCAATCATTAGTTAAAAGACTTGTAATTTACCAAGTAGTTGAATTTTTTCTATGTAATTTAATTTGTTATTAATTTTTAAAACTCAGTCACCAACTAAAAGACATGGAGTTCACCAACTAGGTGAATTTGCTCTATACTAAAGTACTTTTTTAATATTTTTTTATATATTCACTTATCTATGAAAATACATGGAGTTTACCAAGTAGTTGATTTTGTACTATGCAAAAGTTCTTTTATGCTAATTTTTGATACTCAGTCACCAATTAAATGACTTGATTTACCAAGCAGTTGAGTTTTTCTATTCAAAAGTGCTTTCTTATTAATTTTTCATAGTCAGTCACCAATTGAAAGACTTGGAATTTGCCATGTAACTGAGTTTCTACTGTTCAATTGTGTTTTCTTGTTAATTTTTGGTATTTGTTCTTAAATTAAATGACTAGGAATTTACCAAGTATCTGAGTTTGCTTTACCAATATATGGAATTTACGAAGTATCTGAGTGCTCTTTTAATCATTTTTAATACTCAGTCACTAACTAAAAGAGTTGTAATTTACCAAGTACCTTATTTTGTACTATGCAAGAGTGCTTTTTATTAATTTTCGATATTGACTCATCAATTAAAAGACTTGAAATTTACCAAGTAGTTGAGTTTGTTCTATGTAAAAATGCTATCAGTAGATTTCAGTTAAATGTCTTCTTTTTCATTGAATTCTCTCGTTTATTTGATTCAAATTGGTTAATAATAATAAAAATAATATAATAACCTTCTGCGATTTAGGTTTCTGTAGATTTCATTTAAAAGTTTTCTTTTTCTTTTAATATTCTCGTTTATTTGATTGAAATTGTTAAATAATAACAAAAATAATATAATGAGCTTCCGAGATTTGTATTTTGGTAGATTTCAGTTAGATTCCAGTCTTCAATTGGATATCAAGACGTATCAATACCTGTCAAGACATCTTGTTATTTTAAATAAGTGACGCTTGTGATTTTTAAGTAAAGACACTAGACTAGCATTGTGGACTTTTTTCTAGCAAGTATATAAGCTAATTCTGGCTTAGGTGACCAGTTTTTAGTTGAAGATATTGCTTCTAATTCAAGGTCTGTCTTGTTTTTGTTCCTTAGCCTAGAATGTCCCATCCTTGTAACGAATGCTACAGAAAATGTGGAACTGGGTCTTTCCAGTGTTCTAAGTGTCAATTCCTTGTTGCACCCTACTTGTGCTGGCAAAACAAAAAATAATCTTTTAAAAATTCTAATTGGTTATGCGTACAATGCCGAACGTCAATCGTTGAAAATTACGAGATTAATATCATCGATAATCAGACAGAAGTGGTCTAACCAATCAAGGCTATGAAATTCCACCTTATTTCTAATGAACAAATTCAACTATCGCCAACGAAAATCAACTTGAAGTGATCGCTCAAAGTTGAATTACAAGTTCCCCTACTGTACCTTATGTTTCGAGTAATGTCAAAAATAGTTCTGCTGGATCGATTGATTCTGCAAAAGTAACCACCACCCATCAATCCCAAATTACTCCATAAGTCTCTTGTACTAGTAAAGGTGAGTCAACAGGCCATGTAGAAACGGCTAGTGTCTTCGAGCCCCATTTCTGTGAAGATTGCCTAAAAAAACACGCAGAATTCATCAATCTCAGGAAACGGATTATTAATCTCGAATTTCCTTATAATAGCTTATCTGAATATCTTTACAATCCCAAGAAAAGTGATCCTTTCAAGGACAATGAAATCAAAATGTTAGAGGTCTGTTTTCAGCGAGCAATTGTTTATGCTATACATGCATTAAAATCCCCTACATCGCCCAGTGTTCCTCTTTTAGCTGATATTGTTGCTCAAGATATGTATTATCAAAATTTTTGAAGTTGCGTATGAACTTTAAAACCCTTTGAACCAGAAAACGTCACTATATATAAGCAAGCAAGTACTAGGGAATTTTCTTCATCAGAATTTTTTTCAAGGGATTAAAAAGGTTACGCAAACTAATCCTTCTGACCTTGTTTTAACTGAAGATAATTTATTCTTGAAATCCAGTGGTAATGACACATATTTAAAAATTGACAATGTAGTCGAACTTCAAATCGGAAATTTTCACTCAATGATATCATATATTCAAAAAAATGAGTTCAGTGATCTTAAGTGTAATCAACCTAATGTGTGCATAGATTTTTAGACAGAAGATGTATGTCTAGTAATTTTAAATATCTACACATTTGTAAGTTTCATGTTTTCAGCCGCTGTACAAATAATCTAATTAAATACCGCCATGTTAATATCTGTAAACAATTTTCAAGTGGAAGATACTTTGGCTGTGTAAAACCTCATACCAAATTGGCGATTAAGAGTTTTAGTAGGCTCTACAAAACTGGGCTGCCCAGAGGCCACCTTAATTCTGCTAATCCCTCCAAACATTTTTTAGACCATCGCTCACAGATAAGAAATCCCTCGAACAATCCAGCCCTTGCAATCGAATACTCATCCAAAGGATATCCCCGCCTCCCTACCCACTTCCATACCCTCTTCCTTCTTTTTCGAAGATAAACCCACCCACCCCGTCACCTGCTTTCCAGCATTGTCCTACCCTTCCATCTATCCTATCCGCGCCACCTTGCGAACGGGAGTGGAACCTGCTCAACGTGTACTTTTCGAACCATATAGGTTCCTTCACATTGAATTTCGGCTTTCCGTTCTCCCCTTCACACTGAACTTCGTAAGCCTTCCGTAAGACTCATAACCCTCCGTAAGACCTTACGTTAACGTATCCGTAAGTCAAAACGCAATGCTAGAGCTCAGACGGAAGAAGTTCAAAATATTTCAACTTCCTACGTTTACGTTTGAGCAAAAAGGTACTTAGATGAAAAAATATTTGAGTTTGCAGAAGCTAGAAAAGGTTATATAGCTCAAAGGACCCTGTTTTCATGGACCAGCAATTTAAACTAAATTCTTTGGGAAGTCTGAGCCAAGTTTTTGATCAGCAGTAAAGAAAGTAGTAAGTATAGACTGTCTTGATTTGTGGGCCTAGGCTTGGATAGGCTATACTTTGATAAATATTGCTAGTTTTTTCAATTCTTTTTGGGTTTGAGGTTACAATAAAACCTTTTGTGGTACAGTTAATCATTTAAAATGATATTTAGGACATTAGTTTTGTAACTTAACTCAGGATTTAAAATGTTCTTTATAAGGTTTAAGCCAAAAAAAATTTATATTGGAATCTAATCTGATTTGGTACATTTAAATGGATTGTTTGATCTAGTTTCTCTACATCCTCTCAAATGAAAAAAAAATAGGATCATTGAGAAAAAATAAAGAATTTAATTTTATTTCTTTGGCAATGCAGAAGTTTTAATTAGGCTATCGTAGGGATATATCCAGGACCATTAGGGAAGATAAGGTCCACTGTCAGAAACACATGTGATATAGGAAAAGAGCATAGAATAAGGAATCTAATCGTTTTTTTTAAGTTTAGTAAGCCATTTTCTCCTACAAAGCTGCTGATCTGTAATGCTACCTTTCATTGTACTGCCATTTCCCATGAATGGGTTCAATATGGGCTATTTAAGGCTATTTGTTTTTTCTCAAAATTATAAAATTGTACAATATTACCTAAGTTTTGATTGGAGCTCTCTACTGAAGCTCCCTACTCTCACATACCGGAGAAAGCGAGGCAACATTATTTTAACCCACAAAGGCATTTCAAAAAATACTCTTCCTGGTCTCCTTGCTCCCCCAGAACGCCTTGTGACAAGAGGACATTCAATGAAAATTTTCAAGAAGTACTCTTCTATCCGAGAGAGAAGCCATTTCTTCAGCCAGCGACTAACCAACTTGTGGAATCAGCTCTCTGAAGATACGGTGTCTGCAGACTCGACAATTGCCTTCAAGTAAAGACTTGACAAAGATTGGCAACAGCAGGAGTTCCTCTACAACTGGGAAGCTGCTGAGTCTACAACCCAAATTTAGCAAGCGAATCACGACAAACAAAAAAAAACATTAGATGTCATCACGGAGCATTACAAGGATGGAAAATCCTTAAATTCGCTCCATGCTGCGATTTAAGGCAAATAAGTACAAAAATATTACAAGCATCAATGATCTACAAAGTTTTGTTTATAACATAGGCAATAGGCTATATATTTGAAATTATCTTTTTACACCAACACTTTATTTACATTTCCAACATGTGAAAATTATATTTATGGAATTCACAACAGACAGCGTATTCACGGTAGGCTACAGCAATATTTCCTGTGGTGTTGAAATATATTTGTATGGATTTATTCACACAGAAAGATATATCAACTACCAAACATTACTAAGAATTTAAATGAAGGATAAAACCATTTAGTAAAAAGATTTGAATGACATAGTTAGAAATAATGTTTGGTCATTAGATCTATGTGTGATCCTTAAGAACTTTGTCAGAAAGGAAGGAAAATGTCATAGAAAAACATGAACTTTGAAAAAAATAAAAAAAAGAGAATAGTAAATACAATGTCATCATTTCCCCAAACACCTGTTTGTGGATATTGTCTTCAAGTAGAAGTTGGTTTTGACTGACTTTAGTTGGACCCAAACAACCCTAAAATTTGATACAAACACAACAAATTGTATTGTATTTTAAAGCTTCAAATCAGGACACTCAATATGCATGGTTTTTTTGGCCCATCACCATCATGTTTTAAGTGACAATTAACTTTGATAAGCAAATTGAAATACAGTAGAGACTATTGAGTATTTATGCATTGAAGTATTATAGTAGCAAAAAAATTATATTAACTCAGTTATTACCCTAACAAATTTTTTATAATTGGGTGTCGGCACATTACTTGTTTCAATAAATTTGATTGAAGGCACAGTAAATTTTACTTCTTTTTTAAGTGATCCTTGACTCTCTGTTGTCCAAAAATTCTTTTTTTGTTGCTCCAAAGAATTAATTAGCTATAGAGTTCTTGCTATTGAGGAGAAAAGTTAACTAAATCTCCACAACATATTTTATGAATAAGCTGCAATAAAAATTGGGCTATAAAATGAGTATGTTTAAAATTTAAAAATTGAAAAATTTAGTAATCATTGTTGTTTTTTCTAGTTAATGAGTCTATGAAAAGATGGGGGAGCTTGAGAACCTGAGAGACCACTAGGTCCACCTAAAGAAAAAAGGGAGATCTACAAGTGGATCTGGTGGTAGTATAAGCTTAAAGTCCAAAGACCAAAAGCTTGTACAAAGAATGAACTTACTTTCTGAACATATAATTGAAAGGAACCATAAGACAAAAGGGGACACTGATCAATATCAGTGGAAATTTATTCAGAGTATGCAGGGGATGTCTCTAGTGAGAATCTCTTGAACTATACAACAAGTATTTTCGCTCCTGATCAAGATGTCACACATGCTGCAGTTAGTAGCCAACAATATAACTATGCTGATGTGAATGATACTGATTTTATTACCCTTAGTGAAGAAATTCTCATTAACAATCAAACAGATATCCAAAGTTCCCAAGCTTCTAGTAGGCAACAAATATATACATCAACAAGCCAAAATCAAACTCATAATAGAACGAAGACAGGGTCTAGAGATCAAACAGACCTGAAGGAACAGCAAGCAATTGACAAAAAAATACAGCAATGACCAGCATGATCTGGAGTGGTACTTTCTACAATCACTATTATCTAATCTGAATAAAGAAACAGATGACTCAAAATTAGAGTTGCAGATGGAGATCATGAAGGCAGTTAAAAAAAATACTTTAATCATTCAGTGTATTTTTAGTTTTATAGACAAACTTAATAAAGCTTTTTTTTTCTCTCTTTAAGGTAAGCATTAAATTATATGAAAAAAATGTCTAGTAGGTCTAAAAAAAAAATATTACAGCAATATGAATAATGAACAATAATAACACTAGTACCAGAGTAAAAAAATGATATAAGAAAATACTTTTGACATTTCTATGGCTTTGTTTTGAAATGTAGTAACTGGTTTTAGATTTATTTGAAAAAAATCTAATAGCTATAATTAGGGGACTTAATTCTATGGGATGTGGTGAAAAACAAGGTAAAGAGACGCTTTTTAACATAAAGTTATAGAAAATGTGTAAGAAGACATGCCTGCCATGAAACTGAAACTAAAGAAAAAATTAAACAGATTTAGAGAAATTTGGAAACTGCCATGCAGTGTCCTTTCCCTTTGCCAGTGTTCACTTCCAGAAGTTTAACGTTGGACTGGGATAACCACAGGAATGACTAAAGAGCAAACTACAGCCCATGGTAGCCAAAAGTTAAAAAACGCATTTAGAAAAAAAATATCAAGTGAAAAAAAATGCCATCTGACACTGATTCAGGAATGGTAACTATTATTTAGGTTCTTCTTAAAAGTAAAAGTTATTTTGGAAAAGAAATCTTTGGTGGTTTAAAAAAAAAAGCCTGAAGCCCCTCTAAAATGGCATCAGATGAAAATGAAAAGTATACCGTTGGAGTCAGTATGGTCAAAAACCTAGAATAAGGAAATTACAGCCCCCTTCTTTGCACAACAAGGAAAACCACTTTTTTGCATGGGTAGCGCTGAAAATTCACATTGCAGTGTGAAGGGAAGACTTTCAATGTGAAGGAACATAAACGTACGTAACATGAAACGTAACAACCTTAGGACTAAACGTAACGTAAAGTCTTACGTTTTCAATGTGAAGGAACTTTAAGTAAGAAGCAACCCGGTTCAATAGTAGCCAAAAGTCTAAAAAACCAAATTTTGATACCAATGGATACATCAAAAGAGTTAGATTTTATTGCTGATTTCAAATATATAAGTTTCATCAAGTTTAGTCTTACCCATCAAAAGTTACATGTCTGAGAAAATTTGCCTGACTTTTGAGAAAAGAGGGAGACATCCTCTAAAAGTTATAGAACCTTAATGAAAATCACACCATCAGATTCAGTGTATCAGAGAACCCTAATGTAGAGGTTTCAAGCTCCTATCTACAAAAATGTGGAATCAGACGGTTGGGCAAAAAGCACAATCTTCCGCAATCTGTCATACTTCATTCACAGAACGTGTCCTAGCCATCTCGACCTTTATCTCATTATAGCCCTAGAAAACGGTATTGAACCAAACTATTTGTACAGCCTATTGTTTGAAATATGGTCAGTCAGCCGGGTACCCAAAACAATTCCTAGGCAATAATGCCTCTATAATTACCAAACTGACTCTTATCACCTTTCATATACAGTGGTTTAATTAGGGTTTCCCTAAAATTGCCAGGTACTTCTTCTTCATCATAAATTATATTCATAATCTTCAGTAACTTATGTCTAACCTCAGAGCCACCATATTTAAGAAACTCATTTACCACACTATCAGTACCTGGCTCCACCATAAGATAACCTATGGAATCTGAACTGGAATGGTTCTTCTTCGGGAATGGAGCAGGACATGATCGCAGCGGGTTTTTTACTTAGTTTGTCCCTGCATGGATCTCGAATTTTCGGGAAATAGTAATTCAACGCAACACAGAGCGTTAGATCCATGGAAAGGGTGCAATAAAGCCTGAGTGCGTTAACCATGTCACCTTGTCAAGAACAGGGGCGATTTTTAAAAAATCCTCACCAAAAGCTGCATCTCAAGCCTCATTAAGAATCTTCTTGGGGGTATACAAAAAAAAAAAACCCGGCGATGGTGGAAATACTGAAAAACTGAAATGTCTAATAAAGAATGTACCTTTTTATGTATTTGATGACCACCAAAAACGTTCCTCGGAATTTAGCGAATCTGAGTCTGTTTTTAGGTAAATTTTCTAAGCTCCCAGATGTTGAAATGCTAGCAGTCAATGAAAAAAACTGGAAAGGTATTACGTAAAGCAATCAATCTTTTAATTGATTAAATAAAAAAAAGTTTTTTTAACTGAAAGTAAGGAGCAACATTAAAACTTAAAACGAACAGAAATTATTCCGTATATGAAAGGGGCTGTCCCCTCATCAACGCCTCGCTCTTTACGCTAAAGTTTTTTATTGTTAAAAAAAAGCGTTGAGAGAAAAAGTCTACCTTTTGTGTAAAGAGCAAGGCGTTAAAAGGGGACAGCCCCTTTCATATACAGAATAATTTCTGTTCGTTTTAAGTTTTAATCTTGCTCCTTATTTTCAGTTAAAAAAAACTTGTTTTTTTTTAAATTTTAGAATTAATAGAGGTTTTTATTTTAGCTTTCCGTACATGAATAATTAGAACAAAATTTGCATATTAATTTTACTTATATTTGGTTAAATGGCTTTCTCGAAAGTTGTTTAGTTTTATTTACGAACGTTTTTATTTGTAATTAGTATACGTAACTTACGAATTAACTAACGTAACGAACTTCTATATTCATATATTTTTAATACGTATATTAGGGGGTTCACCCCTTAGTCAATACCTCGCTCTCTACGGCAAAGATCGAATTGTGTTCCAAATCTTTAAAAATGACCCCTTAATTACAGAGGCCATTAATTAGAATAAATAGCTTTTATGAAAGTACTAAAAAATCTTTGGATTAAAGTGTGAGGTATTGACTAGAGGGTGAACACAGATAAATAGGTAATAATTTCTGTTTATTTTAATTTTTGATGTTGCTCCTTACTTTCAGTTGAAAAACTTGTTTTTTTTTAAATTTAATTTTTGATCATTTTTTTAAATAATGATGAGAAATTCGGCACCCCTTCATAGCAATGTCCATTTCTCCATGGAAAAATCCTCCCACATAACCCCCTCCCCCTACCATAGACCCTCCCCCCACTACCAGAAAAAATCCCCCCCTGAAAACGTCTGTATACTTCCCAATAACCAATACTATATGTAAACATTGGGTAAAGTTCATAACTTTCAGCCCTCTCTCCAAGGACTTTGGGGGATTAAGTCATCCTAAAAGACATATTTATTATATTTTAAACCATGCTGATCAAAATGGCTATCTCTAAATTTTGATTCGGTGACTTTGGGAAAAAAATGAGCGTGGGAGGGGGCCTAGTTGCCCTCCATTTTTTGGTCACTTAAACAGGGCACGAGAACTTTTAATTTCTGTTTGAATGAGTCCTCCCACGATATTCTAGGACCACTGGGTCGATACAATCACCCCTGGGAAAAAAAACAAATAAATAGCATCCGTGATCTTTCTTCTGGCAAAAATAAAGAAATTCCACATTTTTGTAGATAGGAGTTTGAAACCTCTAGATTAGGGTTTTCTGATACGCTGAATCTGATGGTGTGATTTTCATTAAGGTTCTATAACTTTTAGGGGGTGTTTCCCTCTTTTCTCAAAAATAAGGCAAATTTTCTCAGGCATGTAACTTTTGATGGGCAACACTAAACTTGATGAAACTTGTATATTTGAAATCAGCATTAAAATCTAACTCTTTTGATGTATCCATTGGTATCAAAATTTGGTTTTTTAGACTTTTGGCTACTATTGAACCGGGTTGCTTCTTACTTACAGTTTGTTACCACAAACTGTTTGATTCAATTACAAGCCTTGCCGTATCTTTCATGAGAGTTGCTGTTAAATTTTTTGGGCAAAAACAGGTTTGCTGATCCAAAGAAAATTTGCATGCCGTACCTATCACGGCAGCAGATCTTGCCACAAGGCATGACAGTGGATGGCACAGTCGTTCATTAAATAGTATATTTGCCCATAGTCCCACCACAAGGGTAACGCAAATTCTATAAAACGTGAAAAACTTACACATTGCGCGAGAGAACTAATTCCACTGTCGTTTGGAAGCCTTGAAGGGGATATGAAGCCCAACTAGCGAGCAAAAGTAGCAGCATGCAGGGATTGCTGCCAAAATTAGATTCAGAATATGGTCAAAACTGGATCTTCCATCTGCTGACTTTGAGGCGGCAAAAGACGCCAACTTAAAAAAAATGATTCCCACTAAATATCCACTTCAGCAGTTTCCTAGTATCACAGCTGGACAATCTGATAACCCAAAATTTATTTTCAGACTAGATTTCGGTCTTTGGCCCTCCAATAGCCAGTGCCGGCCTCTGGGGGTGGCAAGTGGTGCGACCGCACTGGGCCCCGTGCTAACAGGGCCAAATAGGTTACGAATTAAAATTACATGAGTGATTTTGTGAATTCACTAGGGGAATCACAAAAAATGCCGTGGATTATGCGGCTGGGGTTTTGAAGTGTGGGCTCCCCCTTTATATGAAGCGGGGACGGCGGTTTTAAAACTGTCAAAACCCTCCGTTGTTAGAACCCCCTTTGGCCCTAAACCACAACGTTCCTGCTGAACCCGGGAAATCGCATTGTTCTCGGTCCTGCTGGAGACAACATTATTATTGCTCCCACTACATTATCACCATAACTTCAGGCCCCGGGCCGTGGCGACCTTAAGTGCACACGGCTTTGCGCACCAGTATGGCTGCGTTTCCCAATAGCCCAGTTGTTTATATAATTTCAAAAAGTTTATTTTAAAAATGGGTGATTTTTTTTAAACAAATCTTTAAGTTTGAATCCTGTTTAAACCCTCTAAATGCTATCTATCAGTTTAGTATCAGGTTATTTGATAATGCTATCGGAATCGAGTCAGACTTTAAATTTATTTAGCTTCTGCATTTAGTTCTGACGATGCTGAGTTTAGTGATTTCAAACTGTGATTCCCATAGCTTTACAGCACAATTTTTACATATTATATAATCAACTTTTGATACATTCTTTAAAGTTATTTCGTAATCCCCTCCCTTCTCTCTCTCTCCCTTAGAAAGTTAGATAACTTGGGTCTTGTAATGCACTATTTAAGGCATCTGACACCACTCCCCCGGAGTAATTTTCAGAGGAGAGGAGTTGCAAAAAACTTGAAAAATCTGATTATAAGATTTATGTTATAGTCAGGGAGCCATTTGCTGAAAATATGACTAGCAGGTGGTCAGTGAGCGGCAGAAGGTTTGACGACGGAAAAGGGGGTACAATGATCACGCAGCCTATTGTAATCGATACCACTAATAACGGGTACCATGTAATGCTGATGACCTTGAATTTTGCAATTTTGTTCTTGTCATTCATAAGAAAAAAAAACAAAAAAACTGACATTTCACTATTTGGTGAGTAGGCTAATGGAAAGTTATCTTTTGACTTCTTCTAGTTGCAACTGCTAGCTATTTCGTGTGATGTATTTATTAACAAAGACATTTTCAAAATATACTAGTCAGTATATGGTTTTCCACCCGACCCTTAATCATAGCTACAAAAAACTTTAAAAATTATAGAGCAAGAAATATTAATTATAGAGCATAAATAAAGCATTTCTTACCAAAACACAAAGTAAATCATGCAGTCTATTTCCTGCACATGAACAATGTTCTTACAGCACTTGCAGGCGGTATTCAGAAGCCACATAATCTGGGAATGCTTTAAGAGTAGAGACAACTTTCCTAACCTCACCATCCCGGAAAGTCCACACAAACTGCTGGGTATCTAGAAACTGAGGCTTTGGTTGATTTTCTTGTAAAAAAAATGTCTAACTGGATATAAGCACACTTAGCATGGCACTCAAAATCATCATCAGATGGCACCAAATATCTGAGTTCCCACTTTTGAGGGTACAAATGTACTTGCGACTCATCAAGAGAGGAAAAGAGGTATGGATCTTTACCATATGCAGAAACAATGACTTTTTGCAAATATAAAAAGAAAGTTTTCTTGCACAGAAGAATCAAGCTTTGACCTCTCTATCTCTTTCACAAGCAGAGCAATCTGTTCCAGCAATCCCCATTTCTTGACAACCTTAGCCACCACTCTTTTTCCTTTGGAGAACATAAAACCAACTGTGTCACAACCAGAAAGAGCATGAAGAAGGCAGATAGAAAAAAACTAGATTCCCTGGAAAATTTTTGTAAAGTTGATGTATAGGCACTGGAAGAAGGCAGATGGAAAAAACTAGATTGTTTGGCAAATTTTTTGGAAAATTTTGAGTTTGGGGCAAAGGGGGATTTCAAAAACATCTTCTCATGACATAAATTGTCCTCTAAAGTCGATTCTGATGTTTGTAGCGCTCTATGTCAGAGCGCTTTAAAATATTTAAAAAAGCTTCTAAAGTATAATTTTGGAAAATTTTGAGTTTGGGGAGAAGGGAGATTTCAAAAACAACTTACCATAGCATTATTTTTCCTCTAAAAGTTGATTCTGATGTTTGTAATGCTCTATGTCTTAGTACTTTAGAAGTATTTAAAAAAACTTCTAAAGTAAAATTTTGGAAAATTTTGAGTTTGGGGGGAAAGGGGATTTCAAAAACATCTTCCCATAACATAATTTATCCTCTGAAGTCGATTCTGATATTTGTAGCGCTCTATCTATTAGTGCTTTAGAAATATTTAAAAAGCTTCTTAAGTAGAATTTTAGACATTTTTGAGTTTTGGGGAGGCGGGATTTCAAAAATATCTTCCCATGACATAACTTGTCTTCTAAAGTCAATTTTGATGTTTGTAGCCATCTATCAATTAGTGCTTTAGAAATATTTAAAAAGCTTCTAAAGTAGAATTTTAGAAAATTCTGATTTTTGGGGGAAGGGGGATTTTAAAAACCTCTTCCCATCATGAGCGCATGGACCTATAAAAATAAAAACATCTTCTAATAACATAATTTGTCCTCTAAAGACAATTTGGATTTTTTACTGGTCTATCTTTTGTCAAATCCTTTCCCTAATTAATAAAATTTAAATGGCTTATCAACACAGAGTTGCCTTCTACCCCATGGCACCTGCATGCTACTGTTAAAGGGGTTATGATAAACAAAGTTGTGACATCACAAACGGGTTCGATAAGCAATTTCAGCTCTATAGTAAACAAGTTAAATGGATCGTTAAATGAAAATAGGATTTTGGAATATATTTTAATGAACAAGGTTAAAAGCTGAAGTTGTGTAAGGTAAGCAGTGATTTATAATTCTGATAGTAATATAGGATGAAATGTGAGCTAACACAACTAGTAATGTGCAGTAATTTACCATTATATAGAGGGGGGAAGGAGTGGAGGTAGGTACTTCAAAGTACCTTCCCGGGACATACCTTAGCATGTAGATCCATCCCTGATGGTTTCATTTTCCTAACCCAACCCCTTTCCAAGATAGCCAAAAGTAACTAAAGTAGAATTTTACCTTTAAAAGTACATACAAATATTTTTGCAACTACCAGTTTTTTGCTCTTTATGTAAATCAATGTCTTTTTATACTGAATCTTTTCAATGATATTTTATTATTAAAGTAAATACAATTTATAACAACGATTTCTAATAAGCTTCAAACTTTTGGTTTCCTTTTTTAAGGTTTTTGAATTGTTGTAATCCCTTGTTAAAATGTATTCAAATATTTTTGCAATTACCAGTTTTTTGCTCTTTACATCATTTAGTGTCTTTTCGTACTGCATCCCTTTCAAGTATATTTTATTATTGAAGATAGTCCGATTTCTCATAACAATAATTCCTAAAATTCAAACTTTTTTTAGTTTTTGAATCGTTGTAACCCCTTGTTAAAATATTTACAAATAATTTTGTAAATACCAGTTGTTTGCTCTTTACGCAATTTAACTTCTTTTCAAAAATATTCAATTATTCAAGCAAGTCTGATTTCCAACAATGATATGTACTAAGCGTAAAACTTTTGGTTTTCTTTTTAAATGTTTTTGAATTGATGTAATCCCTAGTCAAAATATCGAATAATCCTTTGCAATAATTACAAATTTTCGTTCCTAAAGTAATTATCTTTATATTTAATTTTATAAATCAATTTTAATTTAATAAATCAAACTAAAAAAGTTCCCGAAAATTGTTAAATTAGTTTTGTTTTCCATTATCTGCAACAACAACAATTCAGGGGTCCCATTTTTCTTTGATTTTTCTTTGGTTCCATTATAATCACAAATTGTATAATTCATCTCATTTAGAAGTCACTGATAGTGCATTGGTTCAGTGACTTTGATTCAAACACAAAAGACAAAAGATTTGGGTTCAAACTATTCTACGGTAAAGTCATACAGTAGCTTTGATAAATGTCATACAGTAACTATGATATAGTAAATACTTAGCTCGGTAGCTGAGTTTTGGTGAGTGGCTGGCGCCCAGGCCGCCAAGCGTGTCCCCAGGTGGCGGATAGGGGAACGTCCTTCAGATGATCCGAGGTCGATACCAAAGGTCATCCCGAAGGATACCTTCGAATACTATATAAGAATGCGTGGACCAGTGGAATAACAAGAAAAAAACAAAAAAGGTGTGGGGCTGTGCGAGTATGTATGTGTGTGTGTGTGTGGTGTATGTGTGTGTGTATACGTGTATGTGTGTATGCGTGTACAAACAAATAACTTAAAACTAAAAAAAACTGTGTAGTAGTGTAGGTGTAAGTGTGTAGGTTTGTAGGTGTAAGTGTGATTGGTGAACAAACATATAACTAAAAAAACTAAAAAAAAACTGTGTGGTTGTGTAGGTGTAAGTGTGTGTGTAGGTGTGTGCTTGTGAACAAACATATAACTAAAAAAAATAAAAAAAAGTGTGTTGCTTTGTGAGTTTATGTAGTAGGTGTATGTGTAGGTATAGGAATAGGTGGGTTAGGTTTGATAAATTTCGATAGATATCGTTGTTAGAAATCAGACTTTCTTAAATATCTTTGAAAAGACCACAATATGAAAAGACAGCAAACTTTCAGGGTTTTTTCTAAAGGTTTTTTAATTGCTGTAATCCCTTGTCAAACAAAATACAGAATCATCATTTGTAATAATAGCAAATTTTCGTTACT
Organism: Artemia sp. Qi Xiang Cuo; assembly: GCF_049724085.1. NCBI lineage: Eukaryota > Metazoa > Arthropoda > Branchiopoda > Anostraca > Artemiidae > Artemia > Artemia sp. Qi Xiang Cuo. The sequence continues at coordinate 73,396,083 of NC_142801.1, read as the reverse complement.
TGGGCCTTCTTCTTGAGATTATATAACTAGTTGTGTTCAAAAAGTTTTCTTTTTTAAGGTTTATGAATCGGAGTCAGTTCATTCAATAAACCCGGAGTAGTAACATCCCTGTGCGAGCGCTGTGTAAAATTTCTGTGAAATATCTTGGGCGTTCGTTTATCGATCTATTTGAAAATTATAAACATTATTGGATAGAGAACAATACAAAAAATTATTTGATAAGTTGACAAGTGAAGTGCCTAGTGAATTATCTTGGGCGTTCGTTTATCGAGCTATTTGAAAATTATAAACATTATTGGATACCAATATGGTTAAGAAAAGTGGAAAGCGATCAAGACAAAGCGATTTGGACGAGTCTAGAGGGTCCACGGAATCGACTGATAATTTTTCAAAGTTGGATAAGATTCTTGCAATCGTCGAAGAAACTAAGAATGATATTTCGGAAACAAAAAGGGAAATCAGTGACATTAAGTCTGGTTTAGCGTCCCTAACGTCTCGTGTTGAAGATTTGGAATTAGCAAAAGTGACCCACGAAAATGAATTATCCAGTATTAAGCAGGAAATATCGGCACTACGTAAACAAATTGCAAAGGAACCCGGTTTTGGTGAGTTAGTTACGAAAGTCCTTGTGGTAGAAAACATGGATAGAAGAAAGAATATTATTCTATGGAACATTAAAGGTGAATCTAAGTCAAAACCTAAGGAGCATGTTAACGCCTTACTTTCCCAACATCTTGGGATTAATACCCAATTTGAACTACTTGATTTTACGGATCGATTTATCAAAATCCAGCTCCAGGATGATAAGGACAAATTCCGTATCCTTCAGGGAAACAAGAAATTGCGTGAAAACCCGTTCAGAAGAGTAGCCGGAAGTGAATCTCCCTATGTCTATATAACAGATGATATGACAAAAGGTGTTCGTGACATTCGTAACTCCCTGAAAATCAAACAGAAAGAATTGAGAGAAAACGGAGTCATTGCTTGGATTCCCCCAGTCGTCCCTCCTGTATTATGCTTGATTGAGAATGAGCAAAAAGTGAAGCTTAAATGGTATAATTTCGTATAAGTCAAATGCATAAAAAAATGTATCGGAAGTGGATTAAAGTGTTTTTTTAGTATGTTTGAGTGGATTTGTGATTGTAGTTAGTTGTGATTTAGCTCAGGTATCCGTGATTAAATTGCGCTCGCCTTCGAGTGATGATAAGGATAATGGTTAGAATGAGTATGATGCCAAATATTGTTTATGTATTACTTTTTTGTTTTTATTTTTTATTTTCGAAATTTTTTGTTGCCTGTTATTTCTTTTTCTTTATTTTTTTTTATTTTATTTATATCGGCTCACGGAGATGGGATGCGAAATTTTTGTTGAGTTTGGATTATGGATGAGTTAAGTTTTGTAGAAATTCCTGCTGGTATGCTGGAGGAAATGGAAAAAAATCCCCTTTACATTAATAATAGCTTTCATTGATATTCTAATAAATATCAATTTAGTAAAGTATTTTGTCATTCCCATAAAAATAAATATTTATTTGTTCAATATAATTCGCATCTAGATTAACATCTTTAACGACTGCAATTTTGTACTTGTAGGGGCAGCTCCAAGTTTTTGAATGATTTTCTTAAAAGGTTGTCAACAAATGTGTTAGGAATTTGTGAGACATTTCTTGATAAAAATAATACATTCCAACATTATGAAAATTATAAGTTTTTTCATGGTAGTCGAAAACAGAATAAGAGAGGAGTTGGTATTTTTATACGAGATGTTTTTGCATCTTCTTTACGTAATGAATTTATGGTTTGGAATGTTGAGATGCTATTTGAGAGTTGTGTAGTAGAAGTGAATGATGGAAGAAATACTTTTTTGGTAATTGTAGTATATCGGCCACCATCGTCTAGTATTCTAGAGTTTTTAAGTCAATATGCGTCATTGTTAGATGCTCTCACCCAGCAACACCAACCATTTCATGTCATGGGGGATTTTAATATTGATTTAATGCGACATAATGTTTCGTCATCGAATAAGGGATTAGAATTTTTGAATATTTCTTTTTTACATGGTTTGTCACCCACTTGTTTACTACCATCCAGAATCTGTGATAACCATGCAACTCTTATTGATAACATTTTTACATCTGAAAATTGCCTTGATACCCATATTATTTTGAATGATACATCTGATCATTGTGTTGTTGTTTCTGACTTCTCTGGATCAGGAGTGGAACGTGAAAAGAGACCAAATAAAAGTTATAAAAGGATAATTAACCAAAAAAAGATAGATGAGATGAAAGTAAAAATTGGAGATATAGATTGGAATGATGTACTAAATGTTGAAGACCCGAATCAGTCAATTGTTTTATTTTATGGTAAATTTAACCATATATTCGACCAAGTATGTCCTATGGTATTAAGGAAGAGTAAGGATTTACCTCGTAAACCATGGGCTACTGAAAGCCTGTTAAAAAGTATAAAAGAAAAAAATAGATTGTATAAGGTGAAGTTGCAGCACCCAAATGAAATTAATATTGAAAATTAAAAAAAATATAAAAATCGGTTAACTCTTGTTCTCAGAGAAGCAGAAGCAAAATATTATCAAAATGAATTTTGCAAATGTGATTCACCTCGGGAAACATGGAAATTAATAAATGAAAAAATGAATAATGTTAAAACAAGAAATATTCCATCTCATATTACAAGTCATGAAGGAGTCGAGATAACTGATGAGAGAGGGATGGCGGAAGCATTTGCTGACCATTTTATAAAAGTTGGACATGATCTGGTGGACCAAATGTTTGCTGGAACACATAATCATAGAAAATATTTACCAAATAAAGTAGATAAGACTATATTTATGTACCCTATCCGGTTCTCGGAATACCAAAAAGCCGTTACTAGTTTGAAAAATGGATTTTCGGCAGGATGTGATGGCATATCGGCTTCTCTCTTTAAAGAATTAGCTGGTGTACTTTTTCAGCCGCTTTTATATATTTTTAATTCTTGTATAAAAAATAGATTTTTCCCAGTTTGTCTTAAAGTAGCTAAAATTTTACCTTTGTTTAAAAAAGGTGATAAAGATAACCCAAACAATTATAGGCCTATTACTATTTTGTCACCCGTTTCTAAAGTTTTTGAAAAGATAATAAATAGTAGATTTATTTCATTTCTGGTAAAGAATAAGTTTTTTCTCCTAATCAGTTTGGTTTTTTGAGTGGTAGATCAACAGAGCAAGCAGTAGCTGCTTTACATCATTTCTTATCAGAGGCTAAGGATGATAGTTATTTGGCGGCAACTATATTTTTTTATATTAAAAAAGCTTTTGATACAATAGATCATGAAATTCTTTTTGATAAGTTGGAAAATACAGGAATCTGCGGAGTAGCTCTGGATTCCATCAGATCGTATTTATCTGAAAGAAGTTTTAAAGTCCAAGTTTGTGATGAATCATCTCATATTTTTCCGTTAGAAAATATAGGGGTATCACTGGGATCCGTATTGGGGCCGATACTTTCTTTGATTTATGTAAATGATCTTCCAAATTGCATGCCTTCAGGTGATGAGTTACCAATATTGTTTGCGGATGATACAGCAATTAGTTTGAGGGCGGGCAACGAGGAGGACCTACGATTGTCTATGGAGACTGTTGCTTTGAATGTAAATTCTTGGTTTCATGATAACCGATTAATACCTAATTTAGAGAAGTCGGAATTTATGGTTTTTGGGAGAAGTTCGAGGTCAGTGAAGAGTGTGTCATTTCAAATGATTAATGTTGGACTTTCTTCCATAAAAGGATTGGATGTATATAAATATTTGGGTATTTATATTGAGTCAACTCTGTCGTTTAAGGCACATGTTAGTAAACTTAAATCAAGAGTGTCCAAAACTCTTGCGTGTTTGCATAGATTAGACTTTCTGTTTCCATGCCAAATCATTAGAACGTTATATTTTTCATTAATTGATTGTTATTTCCAGTATTGTCCGACTGTTTGGATGCTGACTTTCCCTTCACATCTACGAGGACTCCAAATTGTTCAAAATAATTCAATAAGAATTCTGGACCATTTTTTAGCACACCCTAGGAAGACAGAGGAATTATCTGAAATTAAAACTTCTTTTCTATTTCTTGATATTCTGGATTTACAACAAATTTTTCACCTTAATTTGGGCATATGGTTTTTGAAAATCCAACATAAAGATCATTTTTTCAATAGTATGAAACTTTTGGTTGAAAATAAACATAGCCATTTATCAAGAGCTAGGATTAAGTTTCTTTCCCGTTTGTTAAAATTGAGAGATCCAGACTAAGTTTAAGATATCAAATTCCTCATATTGCGAATAAATATAAGTTATTTGAATTAGTAAGTGAATCACCATCACTTTACATATATAAAAAGAAATTGAAAAAGATGGTCCTTTCAGCCTACAGTAGCGGGGATTGATTGTATTATTGATTTATTTATAAATTGTTAAGTAAATCCCATCCCTATCTCCGTGAGTCAATAGTTAAGTTATGTATGGTTTTTTTTTTTTTTTTTTTTTTTTTTTTTTTTTTTTTTCTCATTTCTTATTTAAATTTAATTTAAATAATTTTTTTTTCTTATAAAATTTTATTTTATTTCTGAATTTATTTTAGCGGGAAGTGTAATTTTTTTTTTTTTTTTTTTTTTTCCATATTTTTTTATAAATTATACATTACGAGATTAATATATTATCCTTTGTACAAAATTTATGTATATGTTTTTGTTAAATAAAAGTCTGTTCTGTTCTGTTGTAATCCCTTGTTAAAATATTTACAAATATTTTTGTAAATACCAGTTTTTTACTTTTTACACAATTTAATGTCTTTTCATACTGTTGTCGTTTCAAAAATACTTAATTGTTGAAACTAGTACGATTTCTAAAAGCGAAATGTACTGAGATTGAAACTTTTGGTTTTCCTTTTAAGATTTTTAAATTGTTGTAATCCCTTGTCAACATATCGAATCATCATTTGCAATAATTACAAATTTTCGTTTTTGGTTCTTCCATACTGACAATGTATAACTGGTTGCGTTAAGCTTAATCACGTATCGAGGGGATTTTATCTAAAAAAAAACATACGCAAAAAAATTTATTATGTAAACGGTATAAAAAATTATGGTGTCTGAGGAATAATTTTAATTTTATAAATCAAACTAAAAAAGTTCCCAAAAATTTTTCAATTAGTTTTGTTTTCCATTATCTGCGACAACAAAATTTAGCGGTCCCATTTTTCTCTGATTTTTCTTTGGTTCCATAATAACCACAAATTGTATAATTCATCTTAATTATAAGTCACTGATAGTACATTGATTCAGTCATGTAGCGATAATAAAATTAGACTGGGTTTTAATTGTGGTAATAAAGATTGACCATGTCAATGTAATATTATGCTTTGAAGCTCGGAACTAACACCTTATAAGTTCTCCGATAGCGCCACTTATAGCACTGAAGACCATGCCGTTTGTGGCGTTAAATATCGTGCCATTTCCGCCGGGTGAATTTTTCTTGAGGTCAGTGATAGGCTAAGCAAGCTATAAAATGATAAGAAAATCAAGTGGGCCGCCGGGGAATTTTAGGATCGCATCATCCAAGCCATTATAGCTTATCTCGTGCCGTTGAGGGCTGCACTGGCTGCAATGGGGGGAGATAGATAAATGGGTGACCGCACCACTCGCTGAACGCGAGAAAATAAAATATGTAATTATATAAATGTAACCTCTTTTCCTTGGGTTTTCTCGAAATCAATTACCTGTTATGTTATGTAGAAATCGGATTCCTGGGTTCAGTACCATTGGAGTCATATGAATTAATTACCTGCTGTGCGATTAGATACAGATATATAAAATAAAACCAAACACAAAAAGAAAAGCAATAGTTTTATGAGACTTACATTAGGTGTACAACAGTGCTTCACTTCTAACTGACAATGACAGAGGCAAGGATTAAACTGGCTCTCAAAAATAATGTTGATGGCAATAGAGACAATCCATTATTGAAACGAAAAACATTTTTTTTTCACTATATCACAAAAATATAACTTCTGCGCCTTTCACTCTTCCGGATTTACTTTTGCAAAAGCTTTAAAAAATCAAGTCGCTTACGCCACGAGTAAGGGGTTGGCAAAATTATTTTTAAAATTTGGCATTCCAAATAAGGTTTTAAGTGACAACGGAAGCAATTTTGTTTCAAAAGTAACAAAAGACTTAATGAGTTTTCTTAACATAGAGCGATTGGTGACTTCTGCATATCACCCACAAGCTAACGGTAAAATAGAAAATAGGCATAAAATATTTTCGAATGTATTAAACACTTATACAAAAGACAACAGGCACGATTGGGATCAGTTCTTACCTTATTTAACTAAAATAATCAATACTGCTTATTCAGAAACAACCAAAGACAACCCTTTTTGTGTACTTTTCGGTCGCGATTTTTGAATACCTTATGAATAGATTATTCAGTCCCGGCAATTTTACAATAGCTTGGAGAATTAGATGCACTAATTTAAAAATAGGACGAGGAAAATTTATAAGATAGCAAAACAAGAGTTGATAAATGCAAAATAAGTCAAGAGCTAAGAAACCAACCCAAAGTCAAGGGGAGCATAGATTTCAAGATAGGAGAGTACGTTTACCTAAAAAATGAGGTAAAAGCGGAAGGCAAGAAACTTTCCAACAAATATTTTGGACCGTACAGAATAGTCAAAAAGTACGATAACGATTATACTTTTAAAATGGAGAACCCCGATAGTGGAAGAACTTACAAGGCACATGTTAGCCGAATAAAAAGAACAAAATTTCCAGAAAGATGGGTATCGCGTCCCTCGTCTACCGATTCGTCAGATGCAGAAAATGAGCCCCCTAAATCAAGATTGGCAGAGCCAAAACCCTTTAATTTCAAGCAAAACTATTTCGAGAATGAAAGTGACGAGGAAAACTTTGAAGAATTTTTAGCTATGAAAAATCTAGTTATTCCCAAAAGAAAATCCCTAGTACTATTGAGAATAAAAACACCAAAAAGCCCAAAAAGTTCATCATTGGAGAGCGCAGGAGAACTAGATTATACGATATCCCCAAAAACCCAATTTTTCCCTGATAGAATTTCGACCCCTTGTCCCCCCAAAAGATTTCCAGACGATATGGTTTCCCCTGCAACACCAATAGAGAGGCCCTTGTCATTGCAGGAAGAATTGAACAGAGCTTTAGAAACTCCGGGTATTACTGTAAAGAAAACTCCTCCCAAAGATTCAACTAAAACAAATCTGCGAGAAGCTATGGATTTAATAAATTTCCCAATAAAAACGAGTCAAAGTACATCGCCTAAGAATAAAACTCCCGAGGATGACCGGCAAGGACAATATCATAATATAACTGTGTCCAAGGTCAAGCCTAATCAATGGACTTCATGGAGGGAAACACTAGTACAAAGAATGCCCCATTTCCCTGAAGACATGGCTTTTAAACAGTGGAGGAACCCTGCAAAAACTTTGGATTCCTCTCAAAGCTCTCAAGAATCCTTCAAATCTACCAAGTTGAAAATTAAAAGTGATGATTTGGATAGTAAACCTTCTACCTCCAGGGGAGTTGAAAATAATGAAGGAAGGGGAGGTAACACCTCAAAAATTTAAGATGCAACCTCCAAGAGTTCAAATGTGGAATCATCGGAAACCATTTCCAAAGAGTCTGGCGGCGAATCAGACTATATAATGTAGTGAAATCAAACAAGTCCATTCTTTTGGCTTAAACCAAAGCAAGGGAGTATGTTACATGCAGCGATTTATTAACGCTCCTGTATGGATCAACCTTAGAAATTTTTTAAGATTTTAGTTCCGAGCAATACACTTTAAATTTATTTTTGATTTCTCCTAAAATACACGAAAAGTCAGTAGCCACAACTCTGGTCGGGCATCTTGCTGCCCCCGCAATGAAGCGTGGTTTCGGGATATTCTTAGGAAATTCTGCCGTCCAATATAAAAACGTAAAATGTTTATCATTATCATTAACCTTCATATTTTTAAAAAGTATATCCTCTATTCCAATCAATAGACTATTATTAACATCTTGAACCTGTTTATATGTATTTGTTGTACTATTTTCCTTTTTTAAAACATCACCATAAAGCTTCTGACAAATTATTGCAAAATTATTATTCGCTTTATCAATGGGTACAATTACAAAATCCCTCTTTATATTATCAATCGCTTGTTTAATCTTAGAATTATAAAAAACTACATCATTATCATGCTTATTTGTCCTCTTATATATCTTATTTCTAACCTTATTAATAATTAAATTTTTCCAATTCTGAAAACTATTTTTATTAATTTCCTCTTTTTTGCACCAATTATTAATAAATAATTCTAGATTATTATTTAACCCCATAAGCAAATTCGAGGGTTTTAGATGATTTGAAAGACGGAATTTAGCCCCCATTTTCATTATATTCTGCAATTCAATTTGCTTTATTATTGTTAAATCACCTGTAATAATATGTTCGTAAGTTGGATTAACAATAGGACAAATGATTTTTAATTATAATTTAATACTTAAGAATTTTGACACGGATAGTAATTGGAAACCTATTTGCAAGTGAGACCAATTGTTATCATTTGTTAATCCAACTTACGAACATATTATTACAGGTGATTTAACAATAATAAAGCAAATTGAATTGCAGAATATAATGAAGATGGGGGCTAAATTCCGTCTTTCAAATCATCTAAAACCCTCGAATCTGCTTATGGGGTTAAATAATAATCTAGAATTATTTATTGATAATTGGTGCAAAAAAGAGATAATTAATAAAAATAGTTTTCAGAATTGGAAAAATTTAATTATTAATAAGGTTAGAAATAAGATATATAAGAGGACAAATAAGCATGATAATGATGTAGTTTTTTATAATTCTAAGATTAAACAAGCAATTGATAATATAAAGAGGGATTTTGTAATTGTACCCATTGATAAAGCGAATAATAATTTTGCAATAATTTGTCAGAAGCTTTATTGTGATGTTTTAACAAAGGAACTTAGTACAACAAATACATATAAACAGGTTCAAGATGTTAATAATAGTCTATTGATTGGAATAGAGGATATACTTTTTTAAAATTTTAATATTAAGGTTAATGATAATGATAAATATTTTCCGTTTTTATATTGGACGGCAAAATTTCATAAAAATACCCCGAAACCACGCTTTATTGCGGGTGCAGCAAGGTCCCGACCAGAGTTGCGGCTACTGACCTGTCGTGTATTTTAGAAGAAATCAAAAATAAATTTGAGGCATATTGCTCGGAAATAAAACCATTTTCCAAGTTTAATCCATACTGGAGCGTTAATAATTTGCTGCATGTAATAGACTCTCTTGCTTTAGTTTCAGCCAAAAGAGTGTACTCGTTTGATTTCACTACATTATATACAAATTTACCCATTAATTTAGTATTTACAGATTTAAAAAAGATTATTAAGAAAGCTTTTCTTTTGTCTAATTTGCCGTTTTTAAAAATTGATACGTATAATAAGAAGGCGAGATGGACTAATTATTTTAATAGTGCCACTAGCTCAAGATGTTATAGCCGAGATATGATTTTTGATCAACTAGAATTTGTTCTATTTAATACTTATATAAAATTTAATGGTAGTCTATATAATCAAAGTATTGGAATTCCTATGGGGGGTAATGCCAGTCCAGTTATAGCGGACCTATTTTTAAATTATTTAGAATATGATTATATGATGGATAAAAAGAATCTAAGTAACATAAAGTATCTGCTCTCAAATAATAAAAGATATTTAGATGACCTTCTGGTGATGAATTGTTCAAATTTTTTAAAGGTTTCAAGTAAAATATATCCACCAGAGTTAAAGCTGGAATCTAGTAATGGTAATGGCAAATATGACAATTTTCTAGATTTAGAGATTAATGTGGCACCTACTAATACAATTTTTTTTGAAATATACAATAAAACAGACGATTTTAATTTTGAAATAGTCAATTTTTCATTTCCAAAAAGTAATATTCATTCGAATATAACATATTCATCGTATTTTTCCCAACTATTTAGATATGTAAGAATTTGTACTAATCACATCGATTTTAGAAATATATGTATATTACTTAGCAAGAAGCTAATCGTAACAGGTTATTACGCCAATATACTTGATTGGCAATTTAAAAAGCTTTGTTTTAAGTATAATCAGCTTTAACAAAAGTATAATAAAAGTTTTCAAGATACCTTGAATGATACTTTACGGTAACTTGCTGATGCAATCTGGTTTATCTTCCCGGTAGCCTAGGGCTGATTGCGATACAAGTGGTAAAGATTAAGGTGTGATATTCGGAATTTAATTCTTAGAATTTGAGTGAGAGTGACATTGTTCCGGGAGAAGGACTAATGCTATTTATTTATTTGTATTTAAATCGGCTGAAGGCTTTGCTCTCAGTGTTATTTGAAGGTTGGTTAAGGATGCTTGAAATAATTTTTCTGGGGTATTTATTTTTATTTTTGAATTTTTGAATTTTGTTTATGTTTATTCCATAGGTGTCACTACATTGGGGTATGCCAGATTATGGCATTGCGCGCTCATATTGCCTGGGTAATGAAATTTAAGCGCCGAAACCCATTTAGGCAATGAGTTTTCATCTGATGAGCCCCTATATGTGGTGATCACCTTAAGAATATAATGTTTTTGTAGATTTAAGGTGCAATAGCTTTGTTTCAGAACATTGACGTATACTTATTGATGCTGATTTTTGCTCTATTTTGGACTTGATTTTCGGATTGTTGAATTGGATATACTGTTTTGTCCTGGGGAACTGGATGGATGAGTAGGGTCTAGACCTTGTTCAAGTGCTCATTTATTTCAGTTACTAAAGTAGAAAGACAGGTTTTTTTTTTTTTTTTTTTTTTTTTTTTTTTTTTTTTTTTTTTAGCCAAATAATTACCGTAATACATTATATAGTAGTTAAAGAAATAGGTAAGTCAAAACCGACTTCAGCGGTCGCGCACGCGAAAATGAAAAAATTAAAAGGGCAAAACTTTTTGAACAGACATTACAAAAAGTTTGTTCTTATTTCGCTAGAAAAACAAAAAAAGAAAAAACCGCAAGAAGTCGAAGAAAAAGTAACGACACAATCGGGTAGAACGGTTGAAAAACCTGATAGATGGAATTAAACTTAAACAGTATAGGATTAAGAGATTTTAATCGATAGGCGTCATAAAGGAATAATAATTTAAAAACTTTTAGCTCACAAGTAAAAATCATACAGTTATAAAAAAAGTTGTAGAAAATTTTTTTTCAATGTATATCATGGCTTCGCGTGAATCAAAACCGTCTGATACCATCTGTTCAACATATATCAGTTCCCGCAAACAAATTCTAATTAAAAAGTCACATTGCATATAATTGTTTTGAATAATTTCCTTTAATATAAAAAGTCTACCCGTACCATTCCAGTACGATGTATCCAGTCCAGCTGAAAGAAGCTATGATCGGAAGTACTAAGCGAGAAATATTAATACACCTTAGAAATGATCTTAGGTTATTTTCTGTTCCAAGAGAAACTGTTGGAACTTTGTCTTGCTATAATAATACAGATAGAATAAATCCAAGTTATAGGACATAATCACTGTTACAAGATGTGGGTACGATAACCATAAAACAAGGATGTCGACTCGTAACTAAAGAGTCAACTGTTTGAACGCCGTTAATTACCACGAGCGCAAATATAATAAGTCCCAAAATAATCAATTTCAAGCCATTTAACCTGTCGTACACTCTTCCCAATATAGAAAGTGAGGAAATGAAAACCTCGATATGGTCCAAAATAGAAAAGAATAAAGGGACACTAAAACTTAAAAAAATAAGAGAAGCATTAGACTCCCAGATCCCCCTTTTTACGACTGAAGACCAGAGATTAACGTATGTGGATGATAATGACACAGTCAGGTAGAACGGTTAAAAAACTCGATAGATGGAATTACACTTAATCAGTATAGGATTAAAAGATTTTAATGGATAGGGGTCATAAAGGAATAATAATTAAAAAAATTTTAGCTCACAACTAAAAATCATACAATTATAAAAAATGCTGTAGAAAAATTTTGTTCAACATATATCATGGCTTCGCATGAATCAAATCCGTCTGATACCGTCTGTTCAACATATATCAGTTCCAGAAAACAAATTCTAATTAAAAAGTCACATTGCATATAATTAATTCGAATTATTTCCTTTGATATAAAAAGTCTACCCGTACCATTCCAGTACGATGTATCCAGTCCAGCTGAAAGAAGCTATGATCGGAAGTACTAAGCGAGAAATATTAATACACCTTAGAAATGATCTTTGGTTATTTTCTGTTCCAAGAGAAACTGTTGGAACTTTATCTTGCTATAATAATACTGATGGAATAAATCCAAGTTATAGGACAGAATTACTGTTACAAGATGTGGGTACGATAACCATAAAACAAGGATGTCGACTCGTAACTAAAGAGTCAACTGTTTGAACGCCGTTAATGACCACGAGCGCAAACATAATAAGTCCCAAAATAATCAATTTCAAGCCAATTAACCTGTCGTACACTCTTCTCAATATAGAAAATGAGGAAATGAAAACCTCGATATGGTCCAAAATAGAAAAGTATAAAGGGACAATAAAACTTACAAAAATAAGAGAAGCATTAGACTCCCAGATCCCCCTATTTATGAATGAAGACCAGAGAATAACGTGTGTGGATGATAGATACGGATTAGTCTCAACCAATTGTTTGTGGAACATACTACTGACCGTAGGTTTCGTGTTCGCGATTTCGCTGACCATGAGAACCCTACTGACTTTTAATTATGGAAAAATCCTGAGACTAAGAAGGCAAAACCCAAAGGAAGAACACGGGGAAACGACTGAAATGTAGAAGTTAAACCCGGATCCCCATGAGAACTTCTAAGCCAAGAAAAGGGAAGACATTAGAAAACGAGTGGGTATAGAGGTCTCCAGTCGTCCTTGTTATGTCTGGCTCCCTCATTTTAAGTGTCGTTTATGTAAAACCGTGTTGCTACGACGCAGCTCCATACGTTTTTGAAACAGCTCGGACGTGCGTGAACAATGCAAGTATGAAATATGCTATAAAATGAGACCTAAAACTTAATAATGTAGCTTAACTTTTATTTAAATGGTTATTTTAAATCTAATATAGAATTAAATGAGTATTGAGAAAGATTAAGTTAAATTGTGCGTAATAAAGTATACCAAGGAAAATAATAAGGGACATTACTTAAGGCTAAGAGAAGTAATCTCTTATAAGAGAAATAACAATGCCAGTTTTTTAAAAAACAATATATCCATATTAACATTGGCATCTGCTTGGTATTACCTTGTAGTATAACGTTAACCATTTATTGTAACCAATCATATTGCTTATCAGGTGTTATGACTATTTGTTTGAAAGAACGTGTGATTCTGCCTCGTTATTTTTATTACAGAAAGTGGATCGACATATTGGAAATCGATCATTACAATGCATAATCCAGTGCAGATACAACCTAGTAGCATCTATTTTCATCATACCTCAACAAACGAAGAGTACTCACCATATACTCCAGGCAATTTTCATCCCAGATTGTTGACGAAAATTATAGTTACCTTTGATCGTTGTATCCTCGACCACGAACGATATTGCGTATAAGGTAACACTATATTTGAATCTCAGTATCCAGTGCATTATCGAACAATATAATCACATAAATCCTGAGAGCCCCATCGATCAGTACAAGATATAAGTACATAAATATCACCCTTGATAATCATTATGGACCCATGTACCATACGACTGTATAGTTATGACATTAGATGACCCCAAAAATCATTTATGTGTCGCAGATTCACGCGTCGAATCCATTTCGTCCATTTTTCGGGATCCATCTTGTCACCTTGATCAAATTTGAAAAGGTAATATCTCTGTTATCCCATCAAGGCCACGCGATAATTTCTGACAAAAAGACCTGGAAACTAACCATTGAATTATCAGAAACATAAATTAACTCCAGTCATTAACCCCTCAGTGATAATTTACCCCTCCCACTAGTTAAAGACAATATGTTGAAGGAGTCACTATAGTTTGATGTCGACCTGTTCCAAATCCAAACATCAATTCCCCTGTGATTAACCAAAGAATCACCGCAAAAGTTAATAGACGCAAGCCAGGCACGAACAATTTTATAAGAGAACTATAATCTCTAAGTACACGAATGAACAATTTTATACGAGAATTACATTCTCTATGTGCTTTAAAATATCCCAAGAATGATATGCTGAGAAGAAAATGAACGCAGTCCCAGTGTTCAACCCCTTAATGATAAGGCACCCTATGAACTATTCAAAAACAGCAGGTGAGAATGAACTCTGATATCAAAATTCCACACACCTGTATCTGGGAGTATCATTTCCCATTTGACAATTAGAGAAGGCGTTTCGTCCAAGATGAACATAATCATGCTCGAACTGTTCCGTGAAGAAGCTATATTGTAAGTTTTAAAAATTTTGCAAAGACGAAAGGAGTGAAGGACCATAATTTACAACAGAAGGATTGAGTACGCTAAAAAGACATGAATGGTCATGAAATAGGTGTGAATTTATATATGTTACTTTTTAACAACTTCGATAATTTATAAATTCCAATATCCTATCAGTAATGCTACATAGCAAACATTCCCAGTGAAAGTGTTCAAATGTTCACCAGTGAACGTGGTAAACATAATATTGTGTATTTTAAGTCGTTCTTATATGTGGTGTTAGATATTCAGATAGAGTTGTGTGTAGAGTTATCGTACTATTCATTTAATTTAGCGTAGATAGGAAGCAGTTTGCCCTATAGTTAGCAAAATCAAAAAAAAACTTGTAAAAGGTGAATTCTCAAAAAAATCTTAGGTAAAGGTAGAATAGCCCCAACCTTGTTGGAAATGTAAAAGCCATCAGTGTTAGACGTAGAAAAAAAATCTTTAGTATAGTAGCTAGGCTAGAACCATAAATAATCTTAGCCCAGTAGATGAACTTTAGAAAGGGATATATAATAAAATAAGAAAAGTAATAGAGAAAATTTTTAAGCACTCCTGATTAAGCTAAAATAAAAGTATAAAATAATACAATGTCAATTAAAATTACGTATGATCATTAGTAAATAAATCGCGAATATTTCAAAAACCCAAAGGCAAGCAAGTCCTAATGACGGGACGTCATTAAATAGTGGGAAGGGTAATATTTACCGTGAGTAACATGTGACATATTTAAAATACAAAGATTCTTTCCTTCTAAAGATAATTCCGAATTCCCCTAATTAAGTTTAAATCCCGTTTCCAAGAGTCTAAATTCTTAATCAGCAAAAAGAAAAACTGCCTTTTAGTTTCAGCCAAACCTCGGTGCTAATCACGGGAGACGGTTTTAAATTTCGCCAAGAATATTGGTAATAAAAAAATCACTAAATACAATGTTTCTCAGGAAGCTATAGTTATAACATTTAATCATCAGAAATATTTAAAAAAATCATTGGATAGATAGTTCGCATTATGTAGTGAGTTTGCGAACATAATTACAAAATTAGCGGCCCCCTCCACAGGACTTAGGCCAATCGTGAAAAAGCTGGTAAAGCGCAGAAGTTATATTTTTGTGATATAGTGAAAAAAACTGTTTTTCGTTTCAGTAATACTACTACTACTACTAACAACTCATCGCTGTACCAAGCTGCCTGAGGCCAACACAGCTACGCACGCTCCTCCTCCACCCCAATCTATTCAAAGACTCCCTTTTTACACCCGCCCTTGAAGTTCCCATTTCCTTTAAATCGTTCTTTATGACGTCCTCCCACCCCAGACGGGGAGGACCTGCTTTCCGTTTAGCCCTAGATGGTTGGCCAAAAAGAACAATATTCGGCAATCTGTCATCCTTCATCCGCACAACATGCCCTAACCACCACGACCTTTCTTTCATTATAGCCCTAGAGAGCGGTATCGAACCACATTTTTCGTATAGCCTATTATTTGAAATACGGTCAGTCAGCCGGGTACCCAGAACCATCCTTAAGCAATTTCTCTGGAAAACATCTAGCAAATCTTCATCCGCTTTTCGGAGTGTCCATGCTTCAGAGCCATATTTGACCACTGTCATCACTGTAGCTTCTAATATTCTAATCTTGGTTTGCAGACTTATCTTCCTATTCTTACAGACTTTTTTTAACTGTGAAAAAACACCCTGAGCCTTGGCTATTCTATTTTTAACAGCTTCACTGCTCCCACCATCTTTACTAATAAATACTACCAAGGTAAGTGAAGCTGCCCACCTGATCAATCTTTTTAATACCCACCGTCACCTTTTCATCTTAACTTATTCCTAGACTTAGTGACTTAGTCTTCCTAACATTAATTTTCAAACCAATACTAGCACCCTGAACTCGCAAAACCTCTAAAACTTCATTCATGTTGCTCACACTTTCATCTAGGATGCTTAAATCATCACTATAATCTAAGTCCAGGAGACTTTTTCCTCCCCATTTGATTATGTGGTCTCCCATTGCCTCTCCTGTGCTCCTTAATACAAAATCCATCAAAATAATCCATACAAAGGGGGATAAAATGCAGCCTTGCTGAACTTGTGATCCAATAAGAAACCAGCTGCTTACCTTATCTCCTTCCTTAGCTGCAACAGTGTTACTCTCGTACATAACATTAATCAATCTATTGTATTCTTCTGGTTCACCATACAAGGATAAAACCTTTACTAAAGCTCTTCTATCAACAGTATTGAACGCTTGCTCATAATGTATAAGACTGAGGACCAAAGGTGCTTGAAAACCCAGACACTTTTCAATTATTAGCCTAAGAGTGAAAATTTTGTCGACACATCCTCTGCCTTTTCTAAAACCGCACTGCTCTTCTCTTAAAACATTGTCTACGGCGTCTCTCAGTCTAAAAAGTATCATATTACTAAGCAATTTGCTACCTACAGAGACCAGACTAATGCCTCGATAATTACCACAATCACTTTTATCACCTTTCTTATAAAGTGGCTTAATTAAGGTTTTCCTAAAATCATTAGGTACTTCCCCTTTTTAAAAAATCATATTCATAATCTTCAATAACTTATTTCTAGCCTCAGAGCCACCATATTTAAGAAAATCATTTACCACCCTATCAGTATCTGGAGCCTTATTATTTTCTAATTCATTTAGTAATGTTGCTAATTCTTCATCACAAAGCAAATCTTCCTTCACATCCAAGGTATTACAAACTTTTTTATTTTCCTCTATATTTTTTCCTGCATCTCTATCTCGGTTAAGCAAGTTCTCAAAATGTTCGGCCCATCTCGCTTTAGGTTTTTCCTTAACGCTAATTGCCACCCCATTCCCATCTTTAACTGGGACAAGTCCGGATTGACTACTACCTCTCAATTTGTTAACGTGCCAGTACAATATTTTACTATTATGCCGTCTAGCTGCATCTTCTAAATCCTCGGCAATTTTATCCATGGCCTTCACTTCACACCTCCTTAGTTCATATTTCAATGCATTCTCCACTTTCTTTACATTCCTTTTGTTTTCATGTGATCTATCACTCAGATAATTCTTGTACAAGTCCTTTCTCCTTTTCTATTAAACATAAAGCTTTTTGACTAATATTCTTAGCTGCTGTCCTAGCTTTCTTCCCTAAGATATCTTTAGCAACTTCACAAATCATTGTTCTAAAATTATTCCAACCATATTACACATTATCAAATTTTAAACTCTCAAGTGTAGCATTTAACTGTTCATGGAAAGTTTCTCTCAAATTCTCATCCTGGAGTCTACCAACATCATAACTTCCCGTGAGGTAGTTACCCGTCCGAATTTTCAGCTTTAAACTAACCCGTGACAATACTAGGTGTTAATCTTTGCTTTTAATATCAATAACCACACTCATATATACTCTAGTATCTTGTATTGATCCAGCCAGTCTTCGGTTTACTATAACATAATCAATAAGGTTTGCTGTCTTACCATCACGTGAATACCATGTTAGCTTATGAGCCATTTTATGACCAAACACCGTATTGGTTATAACTAGATTATTATACCTACAAAATTGCAAAAGTCTGTATCCATTACTGTTTTCTTTTCCTACACCAAATTTACCTAAGCTGGGATACCATCTATCCTTATTTCTACCAACCTGGGCGTTAAAATCTCCCAGTATTAACATCATATTTCTACCTGGGACCTTGTCTATTTGCTCCTGTAACTGTAAGTAAAATTCATCTGAGTTACTAGTATCTCCTACAGGGGTGTATACTACTATAACTGATACCCTGAACTTTCTAGTCATAAAATGAGCAATTAGTATTCTAGTATTAATACCTTCCCAGCCTAAACAAGACTTAGCAGCTTCCTTATTCATCATGAGCCCTACTCCCTGTCTATGTACCCCATCTTTCCTGCCTGAGTAAACAAATTCTATATCACCTAATTTCAGGCTTCCTACCCCTGGGATATGAGTTTCTGAAACTCCTAATAAATCCAGTTCGAATCGTCTGAATTCGTCAGTCAAAATGTTGATACGATAGTCATTTTTTAATGTCGTAACATTCCAAGTTCCAATTTTCATGTTCTTTAAATCATTGAAATTTTTTTCGCCTCAAGAAAAGCAATGATCCCGGATACCAGTGCAGGACGGGGATCACATATCTTCTCAAGTCTACACCGAAGTACTTAAGCCGGCTTAGAACCGGACAGCAAGAAGTCCCTGGGACCTCCATGAATGGAGGCTTTGTGCAATCCTGGGACCATCTTGGTCACAACATGGTTTTCAGCACTTGGCGAAGCTCTTCTATAAACAAGAGTCGAAATCCTGCACAGACAATCTTAGCCTTTTACCTCCGACTCATTACAAATTCATGCCTACAAATATTATGTTACTGCGGGGACGCAACCCGTAATAGACAACTTAGCTAGGAAGAGGTTTTTCAGCCCAAAGACGCCCATCAAAACATACCAATCCCAGAAGAATTGTCCATTAGTCAGAATCCCGTGCGGAATGCTGTGTCGTTTACTAGGCTATAATGTCCTCGAGGGGCGCCACTCCTCAAGCGGGAATAGAGTTGACTGCAAGGTATTCAGTCTTGCGGGAACCCCGAAAAGGTTGAGGCAGCCCTTAGCAGAGGCCGTCGTCTATAGACCTGGATCTTACGCCCTGCAGCGGGTGTCTTCCTAAAGAGGATCCTCCCGCGATGGTGTTCTGCATCACCATGCAATTTAACCCATTTCTGGGAGAAGGTTTGAAACTCATGGAACTTGTGGAAAAACCAGTGGGCCCTTTTGAGTGTACATTTGAGGGGCCTTCGTCCTCCTCCGCCTGTATTTATGACCCCGGGCGAGGGTGCCCCAGATTTTAGTATGGACCTCCAGGGACAAGGTCCCCCCTTGGTCCGTGCCTCCTATGGAGGTACCCTACATATATGTAGAGCGTTCCCCTCTCGCCACTTGGGGACACGCTGAATGGCCTGGGGGAGGCCAGAAAAACGGATCACTTTTGTTTTGCAAAGGCCATAACTCAGTGACATATTTAGCCTACTACTTATAAATATATGTAACTCACTGACTAGGCCTGTATAAGTTATATACAGAAATATATAACTCAGTGACATATTTAGCCTACTACTTATAAATTTGTTTAACTCAATGACTAGGCCTATCTAAGTTATATACAGAAATATATAACTGAGTGACATATGTAACCTACTACTTATAAATATTTTTAACTCACTGACTAGGCCTATATAATTTATATACAGAAATATATAACTCAGTGACATATTTAGCCTACTACTTATAAATATGTGTAACTCACTGACTAGGCATCTATAAGCTATATACAGAAATATACAACTGAGTTACATATTTAGACTACTGCTTATGAATATTTGTAACTCACTGACTTTGCATTTATTAATTATCTACAGAAATATATAACTCAGTGACATATTTAGCCTACTACTTATAAATATGTGTAACTCACTGACTAGGCTTATCGACGCTATATACAGAAATATATAACTGAGTGACATATTTAACCTACTACTTATAAATATGTGTAACTCACTGACTAGGCCTATATAAGTTATATACAGAAATATATGACTCAGTGACATATTTAGCCTACTACTTATAAATATGTGTAACTCACTGACTAGGCCTTTATAAGTTATATACAGAAATATACAACTCAGTGAAATATTTATCCTACTGCTTTTAAATATTTGTAACTCACTGACTAGGCCTGTCTAAGTTATATACAGAAATATATAAATCAGTGACATATTTAGCCTACTACTTATAAATATGTGTAACTCACTGACTAGGCCTATATAAGTTATATAGAGAAATATATAACTCAGTGACATATTTAGCCTACTACTTATAAATATGTGTAACTCACTGACTAGGCCTATATGAGTTATATACAGAAATATATAACTCAGTGACATATTTAGCCTACTACTTATAAATGTACTACCACTTATGAAATTGCAATAGATAATAGACATGTCATGCTAGGCCTATATAAGTTATATACAGAAATATATAACTCAGTGACATATTTAGCCTACTACTTATAATGTACTACTACTTATGAAATTGCAATAGATAATAGACATGTCATGTAGACAAATTTCAGGACTCTCTAGAGAGAAAAGGAATGGAGGTAGGACAATAATGGACAATAATGGACAATTATGGTAGGACAATAATGGATTTTCTCTATTGCCATCAACATTTTTTTTGAGAGCCAATTTAATCCTTGTCTCTGTCGTTGTCAGTTAGAAGTGAAGCACTGTTGTACACCTAATGTAAGTCTCAATAAAACTATTTCTTCTCTATTTGTGTTTTGTTTTATTTTATATGTCTGTATCTAGTCGCACGGGAGGTAAATAGTTCGTATGCCTCCAACGGTAGAGCCCCCAGGAATCTGATTTCTACATAACGTAATAGGTAATTGATTTCGAGAAAAACCAAGGAAAAGAGGTTACGTTTATATAATCACATATTTTATTTTCTCGCATTCAGCGAGTGGTGCGGTCACCCATTTATCTATCTCCCTCCCCATTGCAGCCAGTGCAGCCCTCAACGGCACGAGATAAGCTATAACGGCTCGGACGATGCGATCGTAAAATTTCCCGGCGGAACCTTTGATTTTCTTATCATTTTATAGCTTGCTTAGCCTATCACTTGACCTAAGAAAAATTCACCCGGCGGAAATGGCGCGATCTTTAACGCCACAAACGGCACAGTCTCTAGCGCTATAAGTGGCGCTATCTGAGAACTTATAAGGTGTAAGTTCCCAGCTTTAAAGTATAATATTACATTTGACGCGGTCA
Source organism: Artemia sp. Qi Xiang Cuo (assembly GCF_049724085.1). Lineage (NCBI taxonomy): Eukaryota > Metazoa > Arthropoda > Branchiopoda > Anostraca > Artemiidae > Artemia > Artemia sp. Qi Xiang Cuo. Next base: position 73,374,664 of record NC_142801.1, on the reverse strand, counting down.
ATCTTTATTACCACAATTAAAACCCAGTCTAATTTTTTTTTATCGCTACATGACTGAATCAATGTACTATCAGTGACTTATAATCAAGATGAATTATACAATTTGTGATTATTATGGAACCAAAGAAAAATCAGAAAAAATTGAACCCCTGAATTTTTGTTGTTGCAGATAATGGAAAACAAAACTAATTTAAAAATTTTTGGGAACTTTTTTAGTTTGATTTATAAACTTAAAATTATTCCTCAGACACTATAATTTTTTATGCCGTTTACATAATAAATTTTTTTGCGTATGTTTTTTTGTTAGATAAAATCCCCTCGATACGTGGTTAAGCTTAAAGCAACCAGTAATATATTATCAGTATGAAAGAACCAAAAACGAAAATTTGCAATTATTGCAAATGATGATTCGATATGTTGACAAGGGATTACAACAATTTAAAAATCTTAAAAGGAAAACCAAAAGTTTCAAGCTCAGTACATTTCGTTTTTAGAAGTCGTACTAGTTTCAACAATTAAGTATTTTTGAAAAGACAACAGTATGAAAAGACATTAAATTGTGTAAAAAGTAAAAAACTTGTTTTTACAAAAATATTTGTATATATTTTAACATGGGATTACAACGATTCATAAACCTTAAAAAAGCAAACCTTTTGAACACAACTAGTTATATAATCTCAAGAAGAAGGCCCAAATAACAAAAATTTTCTATTATTACAAATGATGATTCTGTATTTTGTTTGACAAGGGATTACAGCAATTAAAAAACCTTTAGAAAAACCCTCAAAGTTTGCCGTCTTTTCATATTGTGGTCTTTTCAAAGATATTTAAGAAAGTCTGATTTCTAACAACGATATCTATCAAAATTTATCAAACCGAACCCGCCTATTCCTATACCTACACATACACCTACTACACAAACTCACAAAGCCATACACTTTTTTTAGTTTTTTTAGTTATATGTTTGTTCACAAGCACACTTAAACAACCACACAGTTTTTTTTAGTTTTTAGTTATTTCACACCTACATCTAACATACCTATACCTACATCTAACCCAAACTTACACCTACACAACCACACAGTTTTTTTTTAGTTTTTTTAGTTATATGTTTGTTCACACGCACACTTACACCTACAAACCTACACACTTACACCTACACAAATACACAGTTTTTTTAGTTTTAAGTTATTTGTTTGTACACACATACATACCACACTCAGCTCGGTAACCAAGTATTTACTATATCATAGTTACTGTATGACATTTATCAAAGTTACTGTATGACTTTTTTTTATTTTATTTTGAAAAGGGGTTACAACGATTCAAAAACTAAAAAAACAGGAAACCAAAAGTTTGAATCTTAGGAATTATTGTTATGAGAAATCGGACTATCTTTAATAATAAAATATAATTGAAAGGGATGCAGTACGAAAAGACACTAAATGGTGTAAACAGCAAAAAACTGGTAATTGCAAAAATATTTGAATATATTTTAACAAGGGATTACAACAATTCAAAAACCTTAAAAAAGGAAACCAAAAGTTTGAAGCTTATTAGAAATCGTTGTTATAAATTGGACTTACTTTTATAATAAAATATATTTGAAAAGATTCAGTATAAAAAGACATTGATTTACGTTAAGAGCAAAAAACTTGTAGTTGCAAAAATATTTGTATGTACAACGATTTCTAATAAGCTTCAAACTCTTGGTTTCCTTTTTTAAGGTTTTTAATTGTTGTAATCCCTTGTTAAAATGTATTCAAATATTTTTGCAATTACCAGTTTTTGCTGTTTACATCAGTTAGTGTCTTTTCGTACTGCATCCCTTTCAATTATATTTTATTATTAAATATTGTCCGATTTCTCATAACAATAATTCCTAAAATTCAAACTTTTGGTTTCCTGCTTTTTTAGTTTTTGAATCGTTGTAACCCCTTGTTAAAATATATACAAATAATTTTGCAATTACCAGTTTTTTGCTCTTTACGCAATTTATTGTCTTTTCAAAAATCTTCAATTATTGAAGCAAGTCTGATTTCCAACAATGATATGTACTAAGCGTAAAACTTTTGGTTTTCTTTTTAAATGTTTTTGAATTGATTTAATCCCTAGTCAAAATATCGAATCATCCTTTGCAATAATTACAAAATTTCGTTATTATTTTTATATTTAATTTTATAAACCAATTTTAATTTTATAAATCAAACTAAAAAAGTTCCCGAAAATTGTTAAATTAGTTTTGTTTTCCATTATCTGCAACAACAACAATTCAGGGGTCCTATTTTTCTCTGATTTTTCTTTGGTTCCATTATAATCACAAATTGTATAATTCATCTGATTTAGAAGTCACTGATAGTGCATTGGTTAAGTGACTTTGCTTCAAACACAAAAGACAAAAAATTTGGGTTCAAACTATTCTACGGTAAAGTCATAAAGTAACTTTGATAAATGTCATACTGTAACTATTATATAGTAAATACTTGGTTACCAAGCTGGTCTTGGTGATTGGCCGGATCCCAGGCTGCCAAGCGCGTCCCCATGTGGCAGATAGGGGAGTGTCCTTCAGATGATCCGAGGTCGATACCAAAGGTCATCCCGAAGGATACCTTCGAATACTCAATAAGAAGGCGTGGACCAGTGGAATAACAAGAAAATAACAAAAAAAGTGTGTGGCTGTCTGAGTATGTTTGTGTGTGTGTGTGTATGTATGTGAGTATGTGTGTATGAGTGTACGAACAAATAACTTAAAACTAAAAAAACTGTGTAGTTGTGTAGGTTTGTAGGTGTAAGTGTGATTGGTGAACAAACATATAACAAAAAAACTAAAAAAAAACTGTGTGGTTGTGTAGGTGTAAGTGTGGGTTAGATGTAGGTATAGGTATGTTAGATGTAGGTATGAAATAACTAAAAACTAAAAAAAACTGTAGGGTTGTGAAGGTGTAGGTGTGTGTGTAGTGCGTGTGAACAAACATATAACTAAAAAAACTAAAAAAAAGTGTGTGGCTTTGTGAGTTTGTGTAGTAGGTGTATGTGTAGATATAGGAATAGGATATAGGAATGTTTGAAAAATTTTGATAGATATCGTTGTTAGAGATCAGACTTTCTTAAATATATTTGAGAAGACCACAATATCAAAAGATAGCAAACTTTCAGGGTTTTTCTAATGGTTTTTTAATAGCTTTAATCCCTTGTCAAACAAAATACAGAATCATCATTTGTAATAATAGCAAATTTTCTGTTATTTGGGCCTTCTTCTTGAGATCATATATCAAAAAGTTTTCTTTTTTAAGGTTTATGAATCGTTGTAATCCCTTGTTAAAATATATACAAATATTTTTGTAAATACCAGTTTTTTACTTTTTACACAATTTAATGTCTTTTCATAAATACTTAAATGTTGAAACTAGTATGATTTCTAAAAACGAAATGTACTGAGCTTGAAACTTTTTGTTTTCCTTTTCAGATTTTTTAATTGTTGTAATCCCTTGTCAACATATCGAATCATCATTTGCAATAATTGCAAATTTTCGTATTTGGTTCTTCCATACTGACAATATATAACTGGTTGCGTTAAGCTTAATCACGTATCGAGGGGATTTTATCTAACAAAAAAGCATACGCAAAAAAATTTATTATGTAAACGGCATAAAAAATTATGATGTCTGAGGAATAATTTTAATTTTATAAATCAAACTAAAAAAGTTCCCAAAAATTTTTAAATTAGTTTTGTTTTCCATTATCTGCAACAACAAAAATTCAGGGGTCCCATTTTTCTCTGATTTTTCTTTGGTACCATAATAATCACAAGTTGTATAATTAAAAATCTTAATTATAAGTCACTGATAGTACATTGATTCAGTCATGTAGCGATAAAAAAATTAGACTGGGTTTTAATTGTGGTAATAATGATTGACCACGTCGAATGTAATATTGTACTTTAAAGCTGTGAACTTACACCTTATAAGTTCTCCAATAGCGTCACTTATAGCGCTAAAGACTGTGCCGTTTGTGGCGTTAAAGATCGCGCCATTTCCGCCGGGTGAATTTTTCTTAGGTCAAGTGATAGGCTAAGCAAGCTATAAAAATGATAAGAAAATCAAAGGTTCCGCCGGGGAATTTTACGATCGCATCGTCCGAGCCGTTATAGCTTAGCTCGTGCCGTTGAGGGCTGCACCGGCTGCAATGGAGGGGGGGGGGAGAGATAAATGGGTGACCGCGCCACTCGCTGAACGCGATAAAATAAGATATGTAATTATATAAATGTTACCTCTTTTCCTTGGGTTATCTTGAAATCAATTACCTGGTATGTTATGTAGAAATCAGATTCCTGGGAGCTCTACCGTTGGAGACATACGAACTAATTACCTGCTGTGCGATTAGATACAGACATATAATATAAAACAAAACACAAATACAAAAGCAATAGTTTTATTGAGACTTACATTAGGTTTACAACAGTGCTTCACTTCTAACTGACAACGACAGAGGCAAGGATTAAATTGGCTCTCAAAAAAAATATTGGTGGCAATAGAGACAATCCATTATTGAAACGAAAAACAGTTTTTTTGACTATATCACACAAATATAACCTCTGCGCTTTACCAGCTTTTTCACGATTGGCCTAAGTCCTGTGGAGGGGGCCGCTAATTTTTTAATTATGTTTGTAAACTCACTAAAAAATGCGAACTATCTATCCAACGATTTGTTTTAAATATTTCTGATTATTAAACGTTATAACTTTAGCTTCCTGAGAAACATTGTATTTAGTGATTTTTTTATTACCAATATTCTTAGCGAAATTTAAAACAATCTCCCGTGATTAGCGCTGATGTTTGGCTGGATCTAAGATCCAGTTTTTCTTTTTATTAAGAATTTAGACTCTTGGAAACGGGATTTAAGCTTAATTAGGGAAAGTTGGAATTATCTTTAGAAAGAAAGAATCTTTGTATTTTAAATATGTCACATGTTAATCACGGTAGATTGACTTCCTATGAAAAACAAAAGACAAAAGATTTGGGTTCAAACTACTCTACGGTAACGTCATACAGTAACTTTGATAAACGTCATACAGTAACTGTGACACAGCAAATACTTGGTTTCACTGAGTTGAGTCTTGGTGAATGGCCAGAGCCCAGGCCACCAAGTGCGTTCCCAGCTTGTAGATAGGGGAACGTTTTTCAGATGATCCGAGGTAGATACCAAAGGTCGCCCCGAAGGATACCTTCGAAAACTCAATAAGAAGGCGTGGACCTGTGATATCCCTGTAACAAGAAAAAAAAAAAAAAATATGTGGCTGTGAAAGTATGTGTAGGTTAAGGTGATAGGTATGTTAAATGTAGTTATAAACATAAAACTAAAAACTAGAAAAAATATGTGGCTTTGTGTGGGGTTAGGTATAGGTGTGTAGGTGTAAGTGTGCGTGTGAAGGTTAGGTTTGATATATTTTGATAGATATTGTTGTTAGAAATATCTATCAAAATCTTTGAAAAGACCACAATATGAAAAGACAGCAAACTTTCAGGGTTTCTCTAAAGGTTTTTTAATTACTGTAATCCCTTGTCAAAATACAGAATCATCATTTGTAATAATTACAAATTTTCGTTGTTTGGGCCTTCTTCTTGACATTATATAACTGGTTGCGTTCAAACAGTTTTTCTTTTTTAAGGTTTATGAATCGTTGTAATCCCTTGTTAAAATATATAAAAATATTTTGTAAATACCAGTTTTTTACACAATTTAATATCTTTTCATACTGTTGTCTTTTCAAAAATATTTAATTGTTGAAACTAGTCCGATTTCTAAAAACGACATGTACTGAGCTTGAAACTTTTGGTTTTCCTTTTAAGGGTTTTAAATTATTGTAATCCCATGTCAAAATACCGAATCATCATTTGTAATATTTGCAAATTTTCGTTTTTGGTTCTTCCATACTGACAATATATAACTTGTTGCGTTCCAATCTGTAATCTTAATCACCTAGCGAGGGGTTTTATCTAACAAAAAAACAAACTAATTCAAAAATTTTCAGGTATTTTCTAGTTTGAATTAAAACATTAAAATTATTTCTCAAGCATCTTAAATATTTTCCAGTCTACATAATAACTTCAGCGATTCTGAACTGAACTTAAAAATTGTAATTTATTTTCATGTCTTAAAGAAACATTGCTTATACTTATAAGAAAAAAAAATTCGATAATTTTCAAACAACAATTTGTACTAGGCTTCAAAGTTTTGGTTTTCTTTTTTAAGGGATTTTAATTGTTGTAATCCCTTGTTAAAATACATAGAAGTATTTTAATAGCCACCAGTTTTTTCTGTTAATACAATTTATTGTCTTTTCATACGAATGTCTATTAAAAGATATTTGACTATTGCCGCAAGTTTGATATCTAACAAAGGCTTTTACTAAGCTTCAAACTTTTTGTTTTCTTTGTGTGGATCTGTTGAAATCTTTTGTCAAAATATATGGAAATGTTTTTGCAATTAAAAGTGTTTCGCTCTTTAAGAAATTTAACATAAACATTTTCATACATAAAAATCTTCAATTTTTCCACATATGTGTGACAATTATGACAAGGTTTTGCAATACTGATATAAATAAAAATGAGGTCACTCGTGTAATTTTTTTCTAAAATAAGGCTCCTAAAGAATTTTCTCAAACTTCTGACCCATCTATATCGTTTCTTTGGCCAGAATATCTCGTAATACTAAATTTACCGAAAAAATATGGAACCTTTGTCGAGAAAAAATACATACATACAAAAATAGACAATTATGGCTCATTTTATAGGGACAGTATATATATATACATGCTTTTATAATATTACAACACTATTTTGACATTAAAAAAAATTGTACACGAAGTAATATTCTTTACTCCAGTGTTATACTAAAATACAGTTTTCCGTAAAAAAATTATTGTATATTAAAAATTGTTATTTTACAGCCACTTTTCCTATTTTTCAAGGGAATGGATATTCCTCGGTATACAAGCCAAGGAGCTGAAAGTTTCTTAAATAACGATATTGGACAAGCCAATTCTAATAGTGTATTTCGATTTGATTCTATTATTAGGAGTTATGGGCTATTTCGTCTTTCACTATTGGAGGTGATCGTCTCTTATTAGGTTGCTAGCTATCTTTCTTTTCATATAAACTTAGCTTCCTTTCAAATGAGCCATTAGATAGTTTTCTATAATTTTTCAGTGCCCCGCTAGCTGTAGAGAATAATCAGAAAAAGATACCGTCAATGCAGACTATGGCAGTTCAAGCAACTTTTCTTGCTTTTCAAGGCAACAGATTTTCTTTATTGGTCAAGCCAAGGGACGTTTAGTTTTTGGCCCAACGGCATGTTTCTCTCTTTTTTTCTTTTCTGCAGATAGCTTGGCACTGGAACATCATAGAGAGTTTTTCAATGGTTCATTTTAAATGAAATTACTAGATCTAGTACCATTTGTAATTTAATTTTTTTTTTTAATTTTAAATTGAATCAATTTTTCCACTAAAAACTGTATTTTATAGCCAATCTTAATGAATGACGTCATAATCGTAGGTAGTAACCATATATGAAGTAATAAGGGAATTCAATATTTATAAGCGCTTATATTTCAACAAAAAAAATATAAGACACACATATTAGATCGATATAGTTCATTATAAACGGGGAGTATGAAATTTTCAACGGATATTACATAAGGGAACGATATAGTTCATCTTAAATGGTATTTGTCAATTAGGTTTTTTTATATAATTATCCATTATTATATAAAATGCAGTAAATTTGGGGGGTTTTAAAAAAAAATTTATTTCTTAACTGAAACTAGAATAATTCCTGAAAATTTTAAATATAATAATTTTATTTAACTGCAAACTGAAAAAATATTTAACATGTCTGAGTAATAATTTTAATATTCATTCAAACCAGAAACATTCCTGAAAATTTAAAAATTAGTTTTGTTTTTCTTAGGCTTAAAGAGACTCGTTGTGCCATTTTATTGGGTGTATATCATAATATTTCCCATACCGGGAATCGAACTCAAGCCAATTGCGTGAGAGTCAGCTATCCCAACCACTAGACTATGTAAGATATATTAAAATATTCTATTAATAAAGTTTATGATAAAGAACAAATTATAGACTTAGTTAGCTGCCTGATTCCTTGAAGATCGTCTCTTACTATTTCAAAGAAGAAAAAGGCGTAGACTTTTTCCTGTTTGTAATCTGGGTCACAGCAGCAGCTTTATACTTTATGTTAATACATAAGAGACCCATATAGTTCATCATAAATGGTACCATCAAAATAGTTCGTGGTAACGAACTGCATAGTCATACACACACACCTACACACACACTTACACCTTCACAACCCTACAGTTTTTTTTAGTTTTTAGTTATTTCATACCTACATCTAACATACCATACCTACATCTAACCCACACTTACACCTACACAACCACACAGTTTTTTTTAGTTTTTTTTGTTATATGTTTGTTCACCAATCCCACTTACACCTACAAACCTGCACACTTACACCTACACAACTACACAGTTTTTTTTAGTTTTAAGTTATTTGTTTGTACACTCAAACACACATACACACATACATACACACACACACAAACATACTCGGACAGCCACACACTCTTTTTGTTTTTTTCTTGTTATTGTGGTCCACGCCTTCTTATTGAGTATTCGAAGGTATCCTTCGGGATGACCTTTGGTATCGACCTCGGATCATCTGAAGGACGCTCCCCTATCTGCCACCTGGGGACGCGCTTGGCAGCCTGGGATCCGGCCAATCACCAAGACCAGCTTGGTAACCAAGTATTTACTATATCATCGTTACTGTATGACATTCATCAAAGTTACTGTATGACTTTACCGTAGAATAGTTTGAACCCAAATCTTTTTTCTTTTGTGTTTGAATCAAAGTCACTGAACCAATGCACTATCAGTGACTTCTAAAGGAGATGAATTATACAATTTGTGATTATAATGGAACCAAAGAAAAATCAGAGAAAAATGGGACCCCTGAATTGTTGTTGTTGCAGATAATGGAAAACGAAACTAATTTAACAATTTTCGGGAACTTTTTTAGTTTGATTTATAAAATTAAAATTGGTTTATAAAATTAAATATAAAAATAATTTCTTTAGGAACGAAAATTTTTAATTATTGCAAAGGATGATTCGATATTTTGACTAGGTATTACATCAATTCAAAAACATTTAAAAAGAAAACCAAAAGTTTTACGCTTAGTACATATCATTGTTGGAAATCAGACTTGCTTCAATAATTTAAGATTTTTGAAAAGACAATAAATTACGTCAAGAGTAAACAACTGGTAATTGCAAAATTATTTGTATATATTTTAACAAGGGGTTACAACGATTGAAAAACTAAAAAAGCAGGAAACCAAAAGTTTGAATCGTAGGAATTATTGTTATGAGAAATCGGACAGTCTTCAATAATAAAATATAATTGAAAGGGATGCAGTACGAAAAGACACTAAATGGTGTAAACAGCAAAAAACTGGTAATTGCAAAAATATTTGAATATATTTTAACAAGGGATTACAACAATTCAAAAACCTTAAAAAAGGAAACCAAAAGTTTGAAGCTTATTAGAAATCGTTATACATACAAATATTTTTGCAACTACCAGTTTTTTGCTCTTTACGTAAATCAATGTCTTTTTATACTGAATCTTTTCAAATATATTTTATTATCAAAGTAAGTCCAATTTATAACAACGATTTCTAATAAGCTTCAAACTTTTGGTTTCAAAATTCAAATATCTTCGGAAAGACTGCAGTATGAAAATACATCATAAATGAAGTTTTTTGACAAAATTGATTCCACTTTATAAATTATTTTATTTTTAAATATAAAAATGACTAGATGTAGTAATTTCCTTTAAAATGAGCTATTATACAGCTCTCTATGATTTTTCAGTGCCCAGCTAGCTGAGGAGGAAGAAAAAGCCGAAAGAAAAAAAGATGCCGTTTGTGGAGAATATCGTGGTTAAAGTCAATTTTCTGGATTTTCAAGCCAATATATTTTCTTTGTTATTCCAGCAAAGGACGGTAAGTTTGCTCTATAGAAGTTTTGGACAATGCGTTTCTAATAGAGTACTTCTTGTTTTGATCTGAATTTTTTTTCAGGAGTTATGGGTTACTTTAGTTTTTACTCTAGGGCGTGATCGTCTCTTACTAGTTTGCTAGCTACCTCTGCAACCCGGATCTTAATGTAATATAAAGTAAAACTATCTTGTCGAAATATGAACGTGTATAAATGTTGTATTCCCTTATGACTTCACATAATGGCTATCTTTTAATGTAAAATTGAATGACACGTCGGTTAGTTATAAAATAACAAAAAATTAGACTAATTTTTAAATTTTCAGGTATTTTTCTAGTTTATGTTAAAAAATAAAAATTGTTGTTAAGACACCATAAATATTTTTGCAGTTTACATAATAACTTTAGCGATCCTGAACTTAAAACTAAAATAAACAAAATTATCTTTTCAAAAGATGAACGTGTATAAATATTGCATTTACTTATTACGTCATATACGGTTATTATATGATTATAATGTCTTTTGTCAAGCTTGTACACAAGATGCATTTTTTTTGTCAAAATTGATTCTATTTTAAAAACTGTCTTATTTTTATTTCTGAAGGCAGTAGATATAGCAATTTCCTTTAAGATGAGCCATTATACAGCTCTCTATGATTTTTCAGTGCCCAGCTAGGTGAGAAGAAAAAGAAACGAAAAGAAAAAAATATGCCTTATGTGGAGAATATCGTGGTTTCAGCCACTTTTCTTTATTTTCAAGCCAACATATCTTCCCTGTTGTTCCAGCCAAGTAATGGTAGGTTTTCAATAAAGAGGTTTTGAACAAGGCTGTTCTAATAGTGTACTTTTTTTAGTCTGAATCTATTTTTAGGAGTTACGGTTTACTTTAGTCTTTACAATGGGGCGTGGTAATCTCTCACTTTGTTGCTAGCTACCGCTGTAACCTGGAACTGCAACCCAGATTATGTAAGCCCTAATTGCAAATAGGAAAAAACCTACGGCCTTTTCTGCTTTGGAGTAGTAAGAGACGGCACTCAAAAAATCAGACACCTATTTCAGCACTTCAAACTGACAGAAAAATTTGTCAGTAATATTTGCAATATAATACCTGTTTACAGATATCACAAATATCTGTTTAAATAGAGTACCAATGTAAAATACAGCAATATCTAGCATTGGTTCTTGCTTTTAAAAAGAAAAAAATAAACACGCATCCGTAATCTTTCTTCTGGCAAAAAATACAAAATTCTACATTTTTGCAGATAGGATCTCTGATCTGCTGAAACTGATGGCGTGATTTTCATTAAGATTTTATGCCTTTGGGGTGGTGTTTTTTTTTGAAAATAGGTCAAATTTTCCCAGGCTCATAACTTTTGATGAGTGACGCTAAACTTGATGCAACTTAAATATTTAAAATCAGCATAAAAATTCGATTCTTTTGATTTATCTATTGATATTATAATGGCACTTTAGAGTTTCAGTTACTATTGAGATGAGTCACTCTTACTACACATTTCGTTACCAAGAATGGTTTGATATTATTGATTAAATTAAATTAACAAAGCTATAGAAGAATTATTATCAATAATACTTTGCGATGACGAAGTGGATGAAGCTGAATCGTCTGACTTAAGGTTGGCAGGTTTAAACCCACCTGTCACAATGTAATTGATGTCGATGCATAAGCTTTGTCTCTAAGACATCGGCTTTAAATATAAAAAAAAAGAGAAAAGGCAAATAAACACGCATCCGTGATCTTTCTTCTGGCAAAAAATACCAAATCCCACATTTTTTCTGATAAGAACTTCAAACCTCTACAATAAGGTTCTCGGATACGCTGAAACTGATGGTGTGATTTTAATTAAGATTCTATGACTTTTAAGGGGTGTTTTCCCTTTTTCTGAATATAGGGCAAATTTTCCCAGACTCATAACTTTTGATGAGTAGGACTAAACTTGATGAAACTTAAATATTTAAAATCAGCATAAAAATATAATTATTTTAATTATTAAAAATTATTTTAATAATTATTTATAATTATTTCGCTGTATCTATTCATATTAAAATTACGTTTTTCAGAGTTTCGGAATCTATTGAGACGAGTCGCTCTGACTTATGCAGTTCGTTACCACGAACTGTTTGATGGTACCATTTATGATGAACTATATCGGTCTCTTATGTATTAACATAAAGTATAAAGCTACTGCTGTGACCCAGATTACAAACAGGAAAAAGTCTACGGCTTTTTCTTCTTTGAAATAGTAAGAGACGATCTTCAAGGAATCAGGCAGCTAACTAAGTCTATAATTTGTTCTTTATCATAACCTTTATTAATAGAATATTTTAATATATCCTATGGTTGGGATAGCTGACTCTCACGCAGTTGGCTTGAGTTCGATTCCCGGTATGGTAACTTTCATAGTCCCCATTTATAATGAGCTATATCGATCCATTATTTGTGTCTTATATTTTTTTGTTGAAATATAAGCGCTTATAAATATTGCATTCCCTTATTACTTCATATATTGTTACTACCTACGATTATGACGTCATTCATCAAGATCGGCTATAAAATGCAGTTTTTAGTGGAAAAATTGATTCAATTTAAAATTAAAAAAAATTAAATTCCAAATGGCGCTAGATCTAGTAATTTCCTTTAAAGTGACCCATTGAACAACTCTCTACGATGTTCCAGTGCCAAGCTATCTGTGGAAAAGAAAAAAAGAGAGAAAAATGCCGCTGGGCCAAAAACTAAACGTCCCTTGGCTTGAACAATAAAGAAAATCTGTTCCCTTGAAAAGATAGAAAAGTTGCTTTAACTGCCATATATTGCATCGACGGTATCTTTTTTCTGATTTTTCTCTACAGCTAGCGGGGCACTGAAAAATTATAGAAAACTCTCTAATGGTTCATTTGAAAGGAAGCTAAGTTTATATGAAAAGAAAGATAGCTAGCAACCTAATAAGTGACGATCACCTCCAATAGTGAAAGACGAAATAGCCCATAACTCCTAATAATAGAATCAAATCGAAATACACTATAATACAAAAATCACTAAATACAATGTTTCTCAGGAAGCTAAAGTTATAACGTTTAATCATCAGAAATATTTAAAACAAATCATTGGATAGATAGTTCGCATTATGTAGTGAGTTTGCGAACATAATTACCAAATAGCGGCCCCCTCCAATGGATTTAGGCCAATCGTGAAAAAGCTGGTAAAGCGCAGAAGTTATATTTTTGTGATATAGTGAAAAAAACTGTTTTTCGTTTCAATTATGGATTGTCTCTATTGCCACCATCATTATTTTTGAGAGCCAATTTAATCCTTGCCTCTGTCGTTGTTAGTTAGAAGTGAAGCACTGTTGTAAACCTAATGTAAGTCTCAATAAAACTATTGCTTTTCTATTTGTGTTTTGTTTTATTTTATATGTCTGTATCTAGTCGCACGGGAGGTAAATAGTTCGTATGCCTCCAACGGTAGAGCCCCCAGGAATCTGATTTCTACATAACGTACTAGGTAATTGATTTCGAGATAAACTAAGGAAAAGAGGTAACGTTTATATAATCAAATATCTTGTTTTATCGCATTCAGCGAGTGGCGCAGCCACCCCGTTATCTCTTCCCCCCCCCTCCATTACACCCATTGCAGCCCGCAAGGGCACGATATAAGCGATAACGGCTAGGACGAAGCGATCGTAAAAGTCCCCGGCAGACCCTTTGCTTTTCTTATCATTTTTATAGCTTGCTTAGCCTATCACTTGACCTAAGAAAATTTCACCCGACGGAAATGGCGCAATATTTAACGCTACAAACGGCATAGTCTTCAGTGCTATAAGTGGCGCTATCGGAGAACTTGTAAGGTGTAAGTTCACAGCTTTAAAGCATAATATTACATTTGACACGGTCAATCTTTATTACCACAATTAAAACCCAGTCTAATTTTTTTTATCACTACAAATGGCACGGTCGGAAATTGCCTGAAAACATGCGAACTAGTTAGGCTATAAACCTTGTAATTTAAATTTAATGATTGGAAAGATACAAACATATAAGAAAAGTGATTACACCTATTGCAGCTAAGCTATTATGGGAAAACCCTTTAGAATATCTCATAAGAGATAATAGCCTTCCCCAAAATAGGTTAGGTGAAAAAATAAATTTATTTTGAGTTATTCAAACGCAAAAAATGTCAGAAGAATTAAGCGAACTATTAATGGCGCAAAAGTTGGTCACGAAAAATGTAGAAATAGCAAAGTCTATTCCGCAGTACGATGGACAAGCAAATATCTACGAATTTAATATCCAATTGGCCCAGTTTGTAGAATTAACAAAAACACAGCTAGAAACGTTAGTCAGCATGCTTCTATTAAGATTAAAAGGCCAGGCCTTAACCTTTCTAAAGGAAATTGAAAATACTATAGGTGATGACGCCAGCTTGCCAATAAATACGGTGGACAAATTGTTAACGGCATTTAAAGATAGATTTATCTTAACCAGTTCCGCAAATAAATTAAAACACGGAATAGTATGCTTTGACCATTTACAAAACGTAAGAGAATATCTTGATAATATACGGATTTCAGTAGAAGCAAAATACGGAAAAGGTTCAGAAGAACTGCATGAAAAAGTCATACTAAACACCTTTTTGCAAGGGCTATCCCCAAAACTATATAGAATAGTAATATACAAAAACATTCACACGTTAGATCTTGCAGTTCAGAAGGTAGGGCGATTAATCGAAGTTGATACGATGGTGGCATATCACAGTAAAGCAAAAATAAATAGCCTAGGCGTATCAAACGCAAGCATGCCCTTCAAAGGCGATCAAGCGTCTCCCAATTTCTTTTCAAGGAATAACTCCCCAGTGCCACAAAGAAATAAAACGCAAGAACCCGCTAGGCAGAAAACAGTACGTTTTATGCCCGTCAAACAATTTAGTTATAAAAATAACCTGATAATAATAAACTGCTATATTTGTAATCGACCTGGGCATATTGCAAGAGAGTGCCGTTATGCCCCCAATCACACACTAAGAACTGCTGTCGGTAGTACGCAAAATAATGTCAACCATTTGTTCGAAAGAACAAATTTTAGCGCCAGTGGTGCACTAGGCTATAGCCAGGGAAGATTGCGGCAATCAGTACCTTACAACGCGTACCAACCAATTTTGTATAACCCTCCCCCCAATAGACAAATTAATTACCGATTTGAAAACCCAAATACTCGCCAAAGCCAATATAATGCGAGAATGGTATATAGAAATCCTGAAAATTTGCCGACTGGAAAAGAAAATTTTTCAAGCCGACACCAAATAGTTAATTGGGCGACGGGAAATGAAAATTTTTCAAGCAAACGGCATTGGCAGTCAGCGCCAGCTGCCGGCACTGACGCAAGAAATCCAAACTATCGTAATAATACCTGGCAAAATCGACAAACAAATGCAAATCAATTAGATATGCCTACGGAATCTCACATGTCTGAATCTCCACTGTAGACACCGACGTGTGAAACAAATCCACGGGGAAAAGCATCAGGTCCCTCAGAAAAATAAATTGGACCCAGATGGCGCCTAAAATGTTTTATATGTCCAAACCAATAGTAGTACCGTCTTGTAGTGATAGTAATAATAAGTTACCTAAATTTAAAGACTTTTGTGTGGCAAATATTTACTTTAAGGCTTTAATTGACTCTGGTGCTACTGCGTACATCATAAACTCATACGTATTTGATATGTTGCCTCCACATATTAGGCAACAAAGAAATTTTAATAATCCCAATTTAACTAGTGTGACAGGGCATAAATTAGATGCAAGAGGTTCAATTTGCCTAGACGCAAAACGGGATAATAGAATTTTTCCGACAAATTTTATAATATGCGATAACCTTCCGTATGAAGCCATTATCGGCACAATTGTTTTAAGGTCTAATAGAGTACTATTAGACGTAGAAAAAAAAAGGCTTGTCTACCCGGCCAAGGTAGAAGAATGAAGTTTTACCTTAAGAAATCGTAACAAATGTTACGAAGACAACGCAACAGTAAATCAAATCTCTAATTGTATAATGCCTCAATCCTTTGAACCTCATGTCTCGCTACAAAGAGGACATGGCATAATCAGAAATTTGTTTAATTATTCTGAGAGACACTGCAGAGAAGAAGTAAATTTAAATAATAAGTAGACTGAATCTGCAAAAATAAAAATAGGAGATATGCGACAGTACAGGTCAAACGAAATCAAGAAAATAGCGGAATTATGGAAAAACATAGTAAAACCCAATGTGACGCCGCAAGATGCCGCAATGATGCAGCATAGCACCAGTTTGAATCTAATAGACAATAATAGTGAAGAGAAATTGTACGGGTTCGCGATACGGAAAACAAAGATGCCTCCCAAAACAATGCAAAGAATTCAAATATCACAGATGATTGAGCCAGTAGAAAGCAAATCTGAAATATGGTTTGCGACCCCGTCAAATGAAATTCCTGAAAATCTGCTATGTGAAGAACGGATTATATCTTACGACAAAGGAGAAGGTTTTATTTGGGTAACTAATAACCACGAAAATGATACAATTACAATAAAAAAGGGGACGTGTTTAGTTCAAATTCAAGTTTTATCGGAGAATGATTTCAATAGATTGGAAAATTCTAAAAGAAACCTAGTTAACGGCATTAAAACCTCAAATAACAAATACCCTCTAACTAAATCGCAATTCTTAAACAAATTTAATATGTATCATATTACGGACTTATATCTTAAGAAAATATTATGCTATATATTATTTAATTTTAATTTTGTATTTTCCGCATCTTAATATTACATCGGACTGATACCATTTTTTGAAAATTCAATTTTAACGAATGGTAATCCTGTAGCGAAACAGCCATATCGTGTGCCGTATAAGCACAAAGAATGGTTAAAAAATAAAATTCATGAATTAGAAAAAAAATAAAATTATACGCCCCAGTATAAGTCCGTATTCTGCACCAGTGGTCTTGGTACCGAAAAAGAATGGTGATCATAGACTTGTAGTGGATTATAGAGCCCTCAACAAACAAGTAGTTAGCGATAAATTTCATTTACCAAGAATAGATGAAATCCTTGACTCTATCTCGAGCAAAACAAAATTTTTGCTTCTTTGGACCTAACCCGTGGCTACCACTAAGTGAAAATAGCCAAAAAATATGTCTATAAAACTGCGTTTTCCACGATCGAATCTGGTTCAAATGAATACTTGAGAGTACCATTTGGACTTAAGACAAGTTCAAGCGCGCTAGGTAGACCCTAATTACGTCTATTAAGAGGATTAAAACTCTGAACAACACTTAGCAACATTAGCTAAGGTGTTCGAGAAATTCAGACAGGGCAACTTAAAATGCCGGCCTGAAAAAGTAAAGTTATTTCAACCAAAAATTAAATTTTTAGGAGTAGTGGTGACGCAAGGAGAGATATCTCCAGACCCTGACAAAATAAAATGTGTTTGAAAACCTCAAACCAGCTAGAACTATGAAAGAATTAAGAGGAATTTTAGGTCTTACTGGCTACTTTAGAAAATTCGTGCGCAATTACGCCCAAATTGCGAAACCCCTCACGGTATTAACTAAAGGGAACTCCCAAAATGTTACCTGGTCCCAGGAAGCTCAAACTTCCCTAGACTGTCTCAAAAAGGCACTCACTTCTGAACCAATATTATCGCTATCTAATTTTGAAAACGGACAATTTGTGGTCAAAACCGATGCTAGTTCAAAAGGCATTGGGGCTATTCTTTCGCAAATAATTCCCATAGGAAACCCTGATCATTTACGAGGACCTTCTAATCAAAAAAAAAATAGAAAAAGTTATATGTTATTCGAGTAGAACTTTATCAAAAGGCGAAAGTAGTTATTCCGCCACAAACTTAGAATTATTATCTATAATCCACCACTTGGACAAATTTAGACACTATTTAATTGGTAGAAAATTTATACTACGATCAGACCATAAAAGCTTGCAGTACCTGCGCACATTTAAAAACCCCACGGGAATTCTAGCTAGATGGATTACGAAAATCCAAGACCTAGATTACGAATTTGAATATTTAAAAGGTAAACAAAATGCAGCTTGCGACTTTTTGAGTAGATACCCAGAAAACATGCCGTCGGAAACCGAGGAAAATGAAGTTAACGCTATCAATATTAAGAGCAAACATAAATGTAAGAAAAACAAAATCAAAGACACAGTAAAAGAAAATAAGGATAACTATTGTCCCTTGTCTCTAGAAAATATAAAAAGAAATCAAAATAAGAAGTAAATGCGCGTAATACTCATTAATTATGCTGTGAACTACGAAGTGCTACCTGATAAATTCAAAGATATAAGAAAAGAGATAGACAATTTTTACTTTGATCTTGATGAAGAAATACTTTGCAGAATCGTGACTTCCGAGGCAAAAAGAAACCAAACCTCATTAATACATGTATTACACCAAAACTTAATAACACCTGCATTTGAATATTTTCATCCAGATACAGGTGGAAACTTAGGAGTAACGAAAACTTTCCGTAAATTAAAACAATATGTTTTCGTGCCGTCGGGAATAACAAAACTTAAGGAATTCGTAACTACATGCAAAGCGTGTATCTTAAGAAAAAAACCCCAAGCTTATCCTAGTCCTTCTATGGGAAGAGTCCCGGTAGCGAGATTCCCCTTTGATATTGTCTCATTTGATTTATTTGGAACCAGTGGAGGATTGCCTGTTTCCAACAGAGGCCATACTTGTATTCTGTATTCGTGACTGCTGAGACAAATAGAAACCAAACCTCAATAATACCTGTATTACCACATAACTTAATAATACCTGCATTTGAATATTTTCATCCAGATACAGGTGGACACTTAGGAGTAACGAAAACTTTCCGTAAATTAAAAAAATATTTTTTCGTGCCTTCGGGAGTAACAAAACTTAAGGAATTCGTAACTACATGCAAAGCGTGTAACTTAAGAAAAGACCCCCAAGCTTATGCTAATCCTCCTATGTGAAAAGTCCCGGTAGCGAGATTCCGGTAGCGAGATATTGTATCATTTGATTTATATGGAACCAGTGGAGGATTACCTGTTTCCAACAGATGCCATACTTGTATTCTTTCAGTTATTGATTAATTCTCCGGATTTACTTTTGAAAAAGCTTTAAAAAATCAAGGCGCTTACGCCACGAGTAAGGCGATGGCGAAATTATTTTAAAAATTTGGCATTCCAAACAAGGTTTTAAGTGACAAAGGAAGCAATTTTGTTTCAAAAGTAACAAAAGACTTAATGAGTTTTCTTAACATAGAGAAATTGGTGACTTCTCCATATCACCAACAAGCTAACGGTAAAATAGAAAATAGGCATAAAATATTTTCGAATGTATTAAGCATTTATACAAAAGACAACAGGAACGACTGGTATCAATTCTTAACTTATTTAACTAACATAGTCATTGCTGCTTATTCAGAAACAACCAAAGACAACCCTTTTTATTTACTTTTTGGTCGTGATTTTAGAATCCCGTATGATGAGATTATTGAATCCCGGCAATATTACAATAACTCGGAGAATTACAAGCAAGAATTTAAAAATAGGATGAGGAAAACTTATAAAATAGTAAAACAAGAGTTGGAAAAATGCAAAATAAGTCAAGAGCTAAGAAACCAACCCAAAGTCAAGGGGAGCATAGATTTTAAAATAGGAGATTGCGTTTACCTAAAAAATGAGGCAAAAGTAGAAGGCAAGAAACTTTCTGACAAATATTCTGGACCGTACAGAATAGTCAAAAAGTACGATAACGATTATACTTTTAAAATGGAGAACCCCGATAGTGGAAGAAGTTATAAGGCACGGGTTAGCCGAATAAAAAGAGCAAAATTTCCAGAAAGATGGGTATCGTGTCCCTCGTCTACCGATTCGTCAGATGCAGAAAATGAGCCCCCTAAATCAAGATTGGCAGAGCTAAAACCTTTTAATTTCAAGCAAGACTATTTCGAGAATGAAAGTGACTAGGAAAACTTTTAAGAATTTTAGGCTATGAAAAATATAGTTATTCCCAAAAGAAAATCCTTAATACCAGTGAGAATAAAAACACCAAAAAGCCCAAAAAGTTCATCATCGGAGAGCACAGGAGAACTAGATTATACGATATCCCCAAAAAACCAATTTCTCCCTGATGGAATTTCGACCCCTTGTCCCCCCAAAAGATTTCCAGACGATATGGTTTCCCCTGCAACACCAATAGAGAGGCCCCTGTCATTGCAGGAAGAATTGAACAGAGCTGTAGAAACTCCGGCTATTACTGTAAAGAAAACTCCTCCCAAAGATTCAAATAAAAAAAATCTGCGAGAAGCTATGGATTTAATAAATTTCCCAATAGAAACGAGTCAAAGCACTTTGCCTAAGAATAAAACTCCCAAGGATGACCGGCAAGGACAATATCATAATATAACTGTGTCCAAGGTCAAGCCTAATCAATGGACTTCATGGAGGGAAACACTAGTACAAAGAATGCCCCATCCCCCTGAAGACATGGCTTTTAAACAGTGGAGGAGCCCCGCAAAAACTTTGGATTCCTCTCAAAGCTCTCAAGAATCCTTCAAATCTCCCGAGTTGAAAACTCAAAGCGAGGACTTAGAGAATAAACCTTCTACTTCCAGAGGAGTAGAAATTTACGAAGGAAGAGGAGGTGATACCTCAAAAATGCGAAGTGCAACTTCTAAAAGTTCTAATGCGGAATCATCAGAAGCGAGTTCCGAAGAGTCTGGCGGCGAATCAGACCATATAGTAGTTAAAGAAATAGGGAAGTCAAAACCGACTTCAGCGGTCGCGCACGCGAAAATGACAAAATTAAAAGGGCAAGACTTTTTGAACAGACATTACAAAAAGTTTGTTCTTATTTCGCTAGCAAAACCAAAAAAGAAAAAACCGCAAGAAGTCGAAGAAAAAGTAACGACACAGTCAGGTAGAACGGTTAAAAAACCCGATAGATGGAATTACACTTAATCAGTATAGGATTAAAAGATTTTAATGGATAGGCGTCATAAAGGAATAATAATTTAAAAACTTTTAGCTCAAAAGTAAAAGTCATACAATTATAAAAATACTGTAGAAAAATTTTGATGGAAATATCATGGCTTCGCATGAATCAAAACCGTCTGATACCGTCTGTTCAACACATATCAGTTCCAGAAAACAAATTCTAATTAAAAAGTCACATTGCATATAATTAATTCGAATAATTTCCTTTGATATAAAAAGTCTACCCGTACCATTCCAGTACGATGTATCCAGTCCAGCTGAAAGAAGCTATGATTGGAAGTACTAAGCGAGAAACATTCATACACCTTAGAAATGATCTTTGGTTATTTTCTGTTCCAAGAGAAACTGTTGGAACTTTATCTTGCTATAATAATACAGAAAGAATAAATCCAATTTAAAGGACAGAATTACTGTTACAAGATATGGGTACGATAACCATAAAACAAGGATGTCGACCCGTAACTAAAGAGTCAACTGTTTGAACGCCGTTAATTACCACGAGCGCAAACATAATAAGTCCCAAAATAATCAATTTCAAGCCATTTAACCTGTCGTACACTCTTCCCAATATAGAAAGTGAGGAAATGAAAACCTCGATATGGTCCAAAATCGAAAAGAATAAAGGGACACTAAAACTTACAAAAATAAGAGAAGCATTAGACTCCAAGATCCCCTATTTACGAATGAGGACCAGAGATTAACGTTTGTGGATGATAGATACGGATTATTCTCAACCATTGTTTGGTTAAGCATACTATTGACCGTATGTTTCGTGTTCGCGATTTTCCTGACCATGAGAACCTTACTGACTTTTAATTATGGAAAAATTCTGACACTAAGAAAGCTAAACCCATAGAAAGAACACGGGAAACGGCTGATAATTAAATGTTAAACTCAGATCCCCATGAGAACTTCTAAGCCAAAAAAAGGGAAGACATTAGAAAGCCAGTGGGTATAGAAGTCTCCACTCATCTTTGCTATGTCTTGTTCCCTCATTGTACCTGTCGTTTACGTAAAACCGTGTGGTTATGACGCTGCAACATGCGTTTCTTAAACAGCAAGGACGTGCGTGAACAATGCAGGCATGAAATATGTTGTAAAATTAGACCTCAAACTTAATAATGTAGCGTAACTTATATTTAAATGGTTATTTTAAATCTAATATAGAATTAAATGAGTATTGAGAAAGATTAAGTTAAATTGTGCGTAATAAAGTATACCAAGGAAAATAATAAGGGACATTACTTAAGGCTAAGAGAAGTAATCTCTTATAAGAGAAATAACAATGCCAGTTTGTTAAAAAACAATATATGCATATTAACATTGGCATCTGCTTGATATTACCTTGTTGTATAATGTTAACCATTTATTGTAACCAATCATATTGCTTATCCTGTGTTATGACTATTTGTTTTAAATAACATGTGATTCTGCCTCGTTATTTTTATTACAGGAAGTGGATCGACATATTGGAAATCGATCATTACAATGCATAATCCAGTGCAGATACAACCTAGTAGCATCTATTTTCATCATACATCAACCTAAGAAGAGTACTCCCCATAGACTCAGGCAATTTTAATCCTAGATTGTTTGCGAAAATTATAATTACGTTTGATCCTTGTTTCCTCGACCAAAAACCATATTGCGTATCAGGTAACACTATATTTTAATCTAAGTATCCAGTGCATTATCGAACTATACAATCACATACATCCTGAGGACCCCATCGACCAGTACAAGATATTAGTACATAAATTTCACCCTTGATAATCATTATGGACCCATGTACCATACGACTGTATAGTTATGACATTTGAAGACCCCAAAAATTATTTATGTGTCGCAGATTCACGCGTCGAATCCCTTTCGACCATTTCTCGGAATCCATCCTATCACCTCTATCAAATGCGAAAAGTTAATATTGCTATTATCCCATAAATGTTAAGAGATAATTTCTAAAAAATGGACGTGGAAACCAACCAGTGAATTACAGAAACAAAAACTAACCCCTTAAAAATTTTTGAGAACTTTTTTAGTTTGATTTATAAAATTAAAATTATTCCTCAGACACCATAATTTTGTATGCCGTTTACATAATAATTTTTTTGCGTATATTTTTTTGTTAGATAAAATCCCCTCGATACGTGATTAAGCTTAACGCAACCAGTTATATATTGTCAGTATGGAAGAACCAAAAACGAAAATTTGCAATTATTGCAAATGAGGATTCGATATGTTGACAAGAGATTACAACAATTTAAAAATCTTAAAAGGAAAACCAAAAGTTTCAAGCTCAGTACATTTCGTTTTTAGAAATCGTACTAGTTTCAACAATTAAGTATTTTTGAAAAGACAACAGTATGAAAAGACATTAAATTGTGTAAAAAGTAAAAAACTGGTATTTACAAAAATATTTGTACATATTTTAAGTAGGGATTACAACGATTCATAAACCTTAAAAACTTTTTGAAAACAACTAGTTATATAATCTCAAGAAGAAGGCCCAAACAACGAAAATTTGCTATTATTACAAATGATGATTCTGTATTTTGTTTGACAAGGGATTACAGCAATTAAAAACTTTTAGAAAAACCCTGAAAGTTTGCTGTCTTTTCATATTGTGGTCTTTTTAAAGATATTTAAGAAAGTCTGATTTCTAACAACGATATCTATCAAAATTCATCAAACCTAACCCGCCTATTCCTATACCTACACATACACCTACTACACAAACTCACAAAGCCACACACTTTTTTTTAGTTTTTTTAGTTATATGTTTGTTCACACGCACACACCTACACACACACACTTACACCTACACAATGCACTGAACCAATGCACAATGCACTACACCTGTACCAATGCACTATCAGTGACTTCTAAATGAGATGAATTATACAATTTGTGATTATATTGGAACCAAAGAAAAATCAGAGAAAAATGAGACCCCTGAATTGTTGTTGTTGCAGATAATGGAAAACAAAACTAATTTAACAATTTTTGGGAACTTTTTTAGTTTGATTTATAAAATTAAAATTGATTTATAAAATTAAATATAAAGATAATTACTTTAGGAACGAAAATTTGTAATTATTGCAAAGGATGATTCGATATTTTGACTAGGTATTACATCCATTCAAAAACATTTAAAAAGAAAATCCAAAGTTTTACGCTTAGTACATATCATTGTTGGAAATCAGACTTGCTTCAATAATTGAATATTTTTGAAAAGACATTAAATTGCGTAAAGAGCAAACAACTGGTGATTGCAAAATTATTTGTATATATTTTAACAAGGGGTTACAACGATTCAAAAACTAAAAAAAACAGGAAACCAAAAGTTTGAATCTTAGGAATTATTGTTATGAGAAATCGGACAATCTTCAATAATAAAATATACTTGAAAGGGATGCAGTACGAAAAGACACTAAATGGTGTAAAGAGCAAAAACTGGTAATTGCAAAAATATTTGAATATATTTTAACAAGGGATTACAACAATTCAAAAACCTTAAAAAAGGAAACCAAGAGTTTGAAGCTTATTAGAAATCGTTGTTATAAATTGGACTTACTTTAATAATAAAATATATTTCAAAAGATTCAGTATAAAAAGACATTAATTTACGTAAAGAGCAAAAAACTGGTAGTTGCAAAAATATTTGTAAGTATTTTTAATTTAAAATTCTACTTTAGTTACTTTTGGCTATCTTGCAAAGGGGTTCGGTTAGGAAAATGAAACTTTCAGGGATGGATCTACATGCTAAGGTATGTCCCGGGAAGGTACTTTGAAGTACATACCTCCACTCCTTCGCCCTCTATATAATCGTAAATTACTGCACATTACTAGTTGTTTTAGCTCACATTTCATCCTATATTACTATCATAATTATAAATCACTGCTTATCTTACACAACTTCAGCTTTTAACCTTCTTCATTAAAATATATTCCAAAATCCTATTTTCATTTAACGATCCGTTTAACTTGTTTACTATAGAGCTGACATTGCTTATCGAACCCATTTGTGATGTCACAACTTGGCTTATCATAACCCCTTTAAAAGTAGCATGCAGGTGCCATGGGGTAGAAGGCAACTCTGTGTTGATAAGCCATTTAAATTTTATTAATTAGGGAAAGGATTTGACAAAAGATAGACCAGTAAAAAATCCAAATTGTTTTTAGCGGACAAATTATGTTATGAGAAGATGTTTTTATTTTTATAGGTCCATGCGCTCATGATGGGAAGAGGTTTTTTAAAATCCCCCTTCCCCCCAAAATCAGAATTTTCTAAAATTCTACTTTAGAAGCTTTTTAAATATTTCTAAAGCACTAATTGATAGAGGGCTAAAAACATCAGAATTGACTTTAGAAGACAAGTTATGTCATGGGAAGATGTTTTTGAAATCCCCCCTCCCCAAAACTCAAAAATGTCTAAAATTCTACTTAAGAAGCTTTTTAAATATTTCTAAAGCACTGATAGATAGAGCGCTACAAATATCAGAATCGACTTCAGAGGACAAATTATGTTATGGGAAGATGTATTTGAAATCCCTCTTCCCCCCAAACTCAAAATTTTCCAAAATTATACCTTAGAAGCTTTTTTAAATATTTATAAAGCGCTAAGACATATAGCACTACAAACTTCAGAATCATTCTTCAGAGGACAAATTATGCTATGGTAAGCTGTTCTTGAAATCCCCCTTCCCCCCAAACTCAAAATTTTCAAAATTCTACTTTAGAAGCTTTTTTAAATATTTCAAAAGCGCTAAGACACAGAGCGCTAAAAACATCAGAATCAACTTTAGAGGAAAAATTGTGTTATGGGAAGATGTTTTTGCAATCCCCCTTTCCCCCAAACTCAAAATTTTCCAAAATTATACTTTAGAAGCTTTTTTAAATATTTCTAAAGCGCTCTGACATAGAGCCCTACAAACATCAGAATCGACTTTTGAGGACAATTTATGTCATGGGAAGATGTTTTTGAAATCCCCCATTGCCCCAAACTCAAAATTTTCCAAAAAAATTTGCCAAACAATCTAGTTGTTTTCATCTGCCTTCTTCCAGTGCCTATGAATCAACTTTACAAAAATTTGCCAAAGAATCTAGTTTTTTTTCTATCTGCTTTCTTCATGCTTTTTCTGGTTGTGACACAGTTGGTTTTATATTCTCGTAAGGAAAAAGAGTGATGGCTAAGGTCGTCAAGAAATGGGGATTGCTGGAACAGATTGCTCTGCTTGTGAAAGAGATAGAGAGGTCAAAGCTTGATTCTTCTGTGCAAGAAAACTTTCTTTTTATTTGCAAAAAGTCATTGTTTTTGCATATGGTAAAGATCCATACCTCTTTTCCTCTCTTGATGAGTCGCAAGTACATTTGTACCCTCAAAAGTGGTGCCATCTGATGATGCCTTTGAGTGCCATGCTAAGTGTGCTTATATCCAGTTAGACATTTTTTTTACAAGAAAATCAACCAAAGCCTCAGTTTCTAGATACCCTACAGTTTGTGTGGACTTTCCAGGATGGTGAGGTTAGGTCAGTTGTCTCTACTCTTAAAGCATTCCCAGATTGTGTGGCTTCTGAATACCGCCTGCAAGTGCTATAAGAACATTGTTCATGTGCAGGAAATAGACTGCATGATTCATTTTATATTTTGGTAAGAAATGCTTTGTTTATGCTCTATAATTAATATTTCTTGTTCTATAGTTTTTAAAAATTTTTGTATCTATGATTAAGGGTCGGGTGGAAAACCATATACTGACCAGTATCTTTTGAAAATGTCTTTGTTAATAAATACATCACACGAAATAGCTAGCAGTTGCAACTAGAAGTAGTCAAAAGATAACTTTCCATTACTCACCAAATAGTGAAATGTCAGTTTTTTTGTTTTTTTTCTTATGAATGACACGAACAAAATTTTAAAATTCAAGGTCATCAGTATTACGTGGTACCCGTTATTAGTGGTACCGATTACAATAGGCTGCGTGATCATTGTACCCTCTTTTCCGTCGTCAAACCTTCTGCCGCTCACTCACCACCTGCTAGTCATATTTTCAGCAAATGGCTCCCTGACTATAACATAAATCTTATAATCAGATTTTTCAAGTTTTTTGCAACTCCTCTCCTCTGAAAATTACTCCGGGGGGAGTTGTGTCAGATGCCTTAAATAGTGCATTACAAGACCCAAGTTATCTAACTTTCTAAGGGAGAGAGAGAGAAGGGAGGGGATTACGAAATAACTTTAAAGAATGTATCAAAAGTTGATTATATAATATGTAAAAATTGTGCTGTAAAGCTATGGGAATCACAGTTTGAAATCACTAAACTCAGCATCGTCAGAACTAAATGCAGAAGCTAAATAAATTTAAAGTCTGACTCGATTCCGATAGCATTTTCAAATAATCTGATACTAAACTGATAGATAGCATTTAGAGGGTTTAAACAGGATTCAAACTTTAAGATTTGTTTAAAAAAAATCACCCATTTTTTTTAACAAACTTTTTTGAAATTAGATATACAACTGGGCTATTGGAAAACGCAGCCATACTAGTGCGCAAAGCCGTGTGCACTTAAGGCCGCCACGGCGTGGGGCCTGAAGTTATGGTCATAATATAGCGGGAGCAATAATAATGTTGTCTCCAGCAGGACCGAGAACAATGTGATTTCCCGGGTTCAGCAGGAACGTTGTGGTTTAGGGCCAAAGGGGGTTCTAACAACGGAGGGTTTTGACAGTTTTAAAACCGCCGTCCCCGCTTCATATAAAGGGGGAGCCCACACTTTGAAACCCCAGCCGCATAATCCACGGCATTTTTTGTGATTCCCCTAGTGAATTCACAAAATCACTCATGTAATTTTAATTCGTAACCTATTTGGCCCTGATAGCACGGGGCCCAGTGCGGTCGCACCTTTGCCACCCCCAGAGGCCGGCACTGGCTCTTGGAGGGCTTGGAATCGAAAGTCCATACTAGATACCAAAGACCGAAATCTAGTATGAAAATAAATTTTGGGTTATCAGATTGTCCAGTCGTGATGCTAGGAAACTGCTGAAGTGGATATTTAGTGGGAATCATTTTTTTTAAGTTGGCGTCTTTTGCCGCCTCAAAGTCAGCAGATGGAAGATCCAGTTTTGACCATATTCTGAATCTAATTTTGGCAGAAATCCCTGCATGCTGATACTATTGCTCGCTAGATGGGCTTCATATCCCCTTCACGGTTTCCAAACGACAGTGGAATTAGTTCTCTCGCGCAATGTGTAAGTTTTTCACGTTTTATAGAATTTGCGTTACCCTTGTGGTGGGACTATGTGCAAATATACTATTTAATGAACGACTGTTTCATCCACTGTCATGCCTTGTGGCAAGATCTGCTGCCGTGATAGGTACGGCATGCAAATTTTCTTTGGATCAGCAAACCTGTTTTTGCCCAAAAAATTTAACAGCAACTCTCATGAAAGATACGGCAAGGCTTGTAATTGAATCAAACAGTTTGTGGTAACAAACTGTAAGGTTCATTCACATTGAATTTCGGCTTTCCGTTCTCCCCTTCACACTGAACTCCGTAAGCCTTCCGTAAGGCTCATAACCCTCCGTAAGACCTTACGTTAATGTATCCGTAAGTCAAAACGCAATGCTAGAGCTCTGACGGAAGAAGTTCAAAATATTTCACCTTCTTAAGTTTACGTTTGAGCAAAATGGAACTTAGATGATAAAATATTTGAGTTTGCAGAAGCTAGAAAAGGTTATATAGCTCAAAGGACCCTGTTTTCAAGGACAAGCAATTTAAACTAAATTCTTTGGAAAGTCTGAGCCAAATTTTTCATCACCAGGAAAGAAAGTAGTAAGTATAGACTGTCTTGATTTATGGGCCTAGGCTAGGATAGGCTATACTTTGATAAATATTGCTAGTTTTTTCATTTTTTGGGGGGGATTTAAGGTTAAAATAAAACCTTTTGTGGTACAGTTAATCATTTAAAATGATATTTAGGAGATTAGTTTTGTAACTTAACTCAGGATTTAAAATGTTCTTTATGAGGTTGAAGCAAGAATAAATTTAGATTAGGATCTAACTACTTTGGTATATTTAAATGGATAGTTTGATCTAGTTTCTCAACATCCTCTCAAATGAAAAAGATTTAGGATCATTGAGAAAAAATAAAGATTTTAAGTTAATTTCTTTGGAAATGTAGAAGTTTTATATAGGCTATCTTAGGGATATATCCAGGACCATTAGGGAAGATAATGTACACTGTCAGAAACACAAATGTGATACAGGAAAAGAGCATAAAATAAGGAATCTAGGCCTAATGGTATTTTTTTTAAGTTTGTTAAGCCATTTTCTCCTAGAAAGCTGCTGATCTGTAATGCTACCTTGCATTGTACTGTCATTCCCCATGATTGGGTTTAATTTGGGCTATTTAAGGCTATTTGTTTTTTTTTTTAATGATAAAATTGTACAATATTACCTAAGTTTTGATTGGAAATAAGTACAAAAATATTACAATCATCAATGATCTGCAAAGTTTTGTTTATAACATAGGTAATAGGCTATATATTTTAAATTATTTTTTTGCACCAAAACTTTATTTACATTTCCAACATGTGAAAATTATGTTTATGGAATTCACAACAGGCAGCATATTCACAGTAGGCTACAGCAATATTTCCTGTGGTGTTGAAATATATTTGTATGGATTTATTGACACAGAAAGATACATCAACTACCAAACATTACTAAGAATTTAAATGAAGGATAAAACCATTTAGTAAAAGGATTTGAATGACATAGTTAGAAATAACATTTGTTGATTAGATCTATGTAGTGTGTGACCTTTAAGAACTTTGTCAGAAAGGAAGGAAAATGTCATAGAAAAACATGAACTTTGAAAAAAAAGAGAATAGTAAATACAATGTCATCATTTCCCCAAATATCTGTGTGTGGATATTGTATTCAAGTAAAAGTTGATTTTGACTAACTTTAGTTGGACCCAAAGCAACCTTAAAATTTGATACAAACACAACAAATTGTATTGTATTTTAAAGCTTCAAATCAGGACACTCAATATGCATGGTTCTTTTTGGCCCATCACCAACATGTTTTAAGTGACACTCAACTTTGATAAGCAAATGTAAAATACAGTAGAGACTATTGAGTATATATGCATTGAAGTAATATAGTAGTAAAGAATTGATATTAAATCAGTTAGTAACCTAAACAAATTTTTTATAATTGGGTGTAGGCAAAGTACTTGTTTCAATAAATTTAATTTAAGGCACAGTAAATTTTACTTCTTTTCTAAGTGATCCTTGACTTTCTGTGGTCCAAAAATTCTTTTTTTGTTGCTCCATAGTATTAATTAGCTATGGAGTTCTTGCTATTGAGGAGAAAAATTAACTAAATCTCCAGAATATATTTTATGAATAGGCTACAATAAAAATTTGTCTATAAAATGAGTATGTTTAAAGTTTAAAAATTGAAAAAAAATAGTAATCATTGTGATTTTTTCTAGTTAATGAGCTTATGAAAAGATGGAGGAGCTTGAGAACCTGAGAGACCACTATGTCCACCTAAAGGAAAAAGAGAGATCTACAAGTGGATCTGGTGCTAGTATAAGCTTAAAGCCAGAAGACCAAAAGTATGTACAAAGAATGAACTTACTTTCTGAACATATAATTGAAAGGAACCGTAAGACAAAAGGGAACACTGTTCAAAATTAGAATATATCAGTGGACCTTTATTCAGAGTGTGCAGGGGGTGCCAACAATATAACTATGCTGAAGTGAATGATGCTGATCTTATTACCCTTAGTGAGGTAATTCTCATTAACAATCAAACAGATATCCCAAGTTCCCAAGCTTCTAGTAGGCAACAAATATATGCATCAACAAGCCAAAATCAAACTCATAATAGAAGAAAGACAGGGTCTAGAAATCAAACAGACCTGAAGGAACAGAAAGCAATTGACAAAAAAAAAAACAGCAATGACCAGCATGATCTGGAGTGGTAATTATCTACAATCAATGTTATATCATCTGAATAAAGAACCAGATGACTCAAAATTAGAGTTGCAGATGGAGATCATGAAGGCAATAAAAAATACTTTAATCATTCAGTGTATTTTTAGTTTTATAGACGAACTTAATAAAGCTTTTTTTCTCCCTTTAAGGTAAGCATTAAATTATATGAAAAAAATGTCTAGTAGGTCTAAAAAAAAAATATTACAGTAATATGAATAATGAACAATAATAACACTAGTACCAGAGTAAAAACATGATATAAGAAAATATTTTTGACATTTCTATGGCTTTGTTTTGAAATGTAGTAACTGGTTTTAGATTTCTTTGAAAAAAATCTAATAGCTATAATTAGGTGTCTTAATTCTATGGGATTTTGTGAAAAACAAGGTAAAGAGACGCTTTTTAACATAAAGTTATTAAAAATGTGTAAGAAGACATGCCTGCCATGAAACTGAAACTAAAGCAAAAAATAAACAGATTTAGAGAAATTTGGAAACTGCCATGCAGTGTCCTTTCCCTTTGCCAGTGTTCACTTCCAGAAGTTTAACGTTGGACTGGGATAACCACAGGAATGACTAAAGAGCAAACTACAGCCCATAGTAACCAAAAGTAAAAAAACACATTTAGAAAAAAAATATCTAGTGAAAAAAAATGCCATCTGACACTGATTCAGGAATGGTAACTATTATTTTGGTTGTTCTTAAAAGTAAAAGTTAATTTCGAAAAGAAATCTTTGGTGATAAAAAAAAAGCCTGAAGCCCCTCTAAAATGGCATCAGATCAAAATGAAAAGTATACCGTTGGAGTCAGTATGGTCAAAAACCTAGAATAAGAAAATGACAGCCCCCTTCCTTGCACAACAAGGAAAACGACTTTTTTGCATGGGTAGCGCTGAAAATTGACGTTGCAGTGTGAAGGGAAGACTTTCGACGTGAAGGAACATAAACGTAAGACCCGTAACATGAAACGTAACAAACTTAGGACTAAACGTAACGTAAAGTCTTACGTTTTCAATGTGAAGGAACCTTATCCCTGAAAAAATAACCGCATCTTTCTTGATTCCTCCAGTTCACCACAAACTCAGCCACTACTTGGTTACTGCTGTTTAGAGTTTCCACTAGTACCTGCTCAAACAAATTCCCTTGCAGTGAAAAAGATGGATATAATCCCCCAGCCCTTTGTTCTGACTGCAGGAGCTTAGCTCTTGATAATAATTCCACTACAACTCCTGACCTCATTGGTAATATAAAAATATTAAAGTGTAAAAATGGTACCTTCACAATTTGTTTTCAACTCCCCACAGTTTTGTTGAACAACACTGAAAGACATAACTTTGATAAACCATTTATAAAATATACCGTCTAAAACTAATGGAACACATTTAATCGCTATTACTGACGTCCAAGCTCAAAATTTGAACATGTTAAAAATTAACATTTTTTAATAATTTGTTAAACTCAGACCAAAAAACCACCCTCTGGGTAAGAAAGGTGGCTAAATTTTGTTCTTTGTCCGTAATGACTTGTACCCAAGTGAAATCTCAATTCCGTGTCTTGCTCCCTTTGATGAGATTATGTGGGTTTGTGTTATACCTAAATTATTACCGCGTCCTTTCAATTTAATTGTACTGTGTTGGTTTTTAAAACTCCCCTAATCAGAGATCCACTGACAAAATAAATTTTATCGGAAGTTACAGGCAAGTGCTGACTTTTTACCACTGTATATATAATTAGGCAGTAAGTTTACCGCAGTTGATTTCTGGCTCTTCATTCTCGGTGCCAACAAAAAGCTCCTCCCACTTATTCATGCATTAGCGGGGTAGTGTGTATGCATCAATCAATGAGAAATGATTCGAAATTGTATTATTCATAATTGCGAAAGCAGAAAAAAACTTGTGGTTAGCAACTGTCCCATCTCACAGGTATGACTTAATTTATACACAAATTACGACTTAATCTATTATTTATATACAGTGGACTTAACTGATTGGCCTATGTAGGATTTCTAAAAAAGGGGGCGGGGGATTGATGAAATTTGCGATTTTAAGCAATTTTTTTCTTCTAATAACTGGTGGAATAGATGTGATGGTTTCAGGGGCGGATGCAGGATTTTTTTTAGGAGAGAGTGGGTGCAAAATAGGTTGATTCGATTGACTTACGTTGAAGCAAGTTTAATTAATGTAAACTTGTGTTAATTAGGTAATTTACACTACTTTAGACTACGTTAGGGGGAGGGGGGTGCCCCCTAGTTTAAATTTATTCTTTGTCTTTCTTTCCATTCTTATATATATATATTCTTATATATATATATATATATATATTACCGCAAGACCTACATTGCACTACTAATAACAGCAAGACCGTAACCAGGGTGGGGGGGGGGGGTAACTGGTTTGACCCCCCCCCCCCTCCCCCCGCCCCGAAATGTTTGACCGATTCAAAAATTAGTCTAAAAAATACCTGTAAAAACAAAGCCTTACCAGAAAGAAAATATACTGCCACACTAAATCCTATTGTATTTTGTGGGTAAACGGTTCTGATAAGCTTACGTAATTAGGTAATCGTAGGTAACCCCATGTTCACCTGACCTTGCATAGTAAATTAGGGTTAATATGTGCTACTATCCTATTGTATTTTGTGGCAGTACAAAAATCATATTGCAATTTTGTGGGTAAACGGTTGTGATCAGCTTACGCAATTAGGCAACCCCAAGTTTGCCTTTTTATGCAAGGTCAGACCTTGCAAAGTAAATTAGGATTAATAGGGGCTCGAGGTAAATGTTATAACAGAGTGCAGGGTTTTCAGTTCAGTTCAATTTTGGTCTTGGATAAGAGAAGAGCGATTTTCAACATGAAGAGGAAGTGTGACATTACGTCGTTTTTTGCGCCCATGCGGACCAGGGATGTTTCTGACAGTGGCGTTAGCGGGACGTCTATGGAGCATTCATCAACACCTTTGGATCTGAAGGGTACTGGAGCCATCGTTGAAGCTTCTGAATCACGCATACTGAAACTAACCACGACGCAACACGCACCTGCACCGACCCAGTCTCTTTCGTTGTTTGCAAATTACATCGGTCGTTTTTTCAACAAATCCTCCAGTCTCGATGCAAATTCTAAATTTCGTTTGCTGAAGAGCCCTTGGACTCCAGATATCTCCTACATTTTTTTAGTATCCGACAAACGGAAGCTGAAGTTTCAGTTAACTTGGCTCGCTCGTATCAGTTGGTTGTCACACTCTCCGTCTGAGGACGCTGCTTTTTGCAGATTTTGCGTTCTGTTCTCGTCAGAGACAGCTGGCAAAGGCTGCCACCAGCGCTTGGGGAATCTAGTTACCAAACTATTCAGTAACTGGAAGGATACGATAGATTGCTTCACAGCTCAGGAACACACAGAGTTTCATAGAAACTGCATCGTATCGGCTGAAAGCTTCATTTTTTGCCTTGGAGAAAAGGCAAGACAATATCGTGCATCAACTAGACGTGGCGAGGAAAGCGCAGTTTCAAGAAATTCACCAGAAGTTGCGTCCAATTGGTGAGACGGTGATATTTTGTGGGCGGCAACAGCTTGCCCTTCGTGGTACCAACGATTCCTTCCCCATTTTGGTCGCGGATCCAGAACCTTCTCACAATGATGGCAACTTCCGAGCACTACTGCGGCTGAGGGCGGGACACGGTGACGATGTTCTGAAGAGCCATCGTCTTTCTGCGGCCGGAAATGCACATATCTTTCTCCCATCATCCAGAATGGTATTATCACCGCATCCGGGGAGCTTCTTCAGCAGTATATTGTGGAAAGAGTAAACGCAAGTCCATACTTTTCGGTACTTGCCGATGAAACGGTGGAAGTTTCAAATACCGAGCAGCTGTCTGTTTGGGTCCGCTGCACTTTCAAAGGGAACTTGAATGAGGGCTTCCATGGTTTTACCCCAGTTTTTGATTTGACTGGGCAAGGTCTGGCTTCATCAATCCTGCGATTTCTCGAGAGCCTTGGTCTTAATCTAAACAAGATGGTTGGCCAGGGATATGACGGTGCATCAGCGATGAGTGGGTATCTTAGGGGTGTCCAGGCTGTTATACGTGAAAAGTATCCGAAGGCGCTTTACGTTCATCGTAGTGTGCACAGTTTCAACTTGGTCATCTCTTCTTTATGCTCTATTGTGGCGTTTAAGTATTTCTTCGGTGTCTTATCACAAGTCTGCAGTTTTTACCATACTTCCCCACTCAGGACACAGAATTTAAAAGAGAAGATCAACGAAATACTACCGGACTCGAGGAAAAATACTTTAAACGGACTCTGCGAAACAAGATGGGTGGAGCGCCACAATTCAGTGATGCGTTTTCTTGAGCTCTACTGGCCAATCCTGCAATCCCTGGAAGCTCTTGAAGAGAACGGAAAGACAGAAACTTCTGTAAAAGCGACGCAGTTGCTGGACAAGTTGCTGGACACTATGAACCAGTCGCAATTTGTTGTGTGTCTCTATGTGGTCAAAGAGCTTTTCTGCCGTGCGCTTTCACTGTGCAAGACTTTTCATTCAGTTGACTGTGATTTGGCAGCTGCAAGCAGGCACGTGGAAACTGTCCTTTCAAAAACAAAGTAAATGCGAGGAAATGCTGCTACTGCTCTCACGTCTATTTTCGACGAAGCTCATTGTTTTGCCAGTGACTTAGGACTGGAGATGATTTTTCCAAGGACGAGATGAGGCCGGCGTATGCATGCAGACGATCCAGACCTTCTCAACCCCTATAGAACCTCGCTCTTTATACTTTTACTGGACCACTTCATTCCGAGCTGAAACAACGATTTGTGCTTCATCAGAAACTGCTGTCAAATCTCAGCGTCCTTTCTCTTGCCAAAATTGTTTCTGTTGATCTGAAGGCATTAAACCTGGAGTAATTGGTTGAATTGCAAGGTGATATTCTTACCGAGCCAGACTGTCTGAAGCAAGAAATTAATCTGTGGCGCATCAAGTGGGAGAAAGTTCCAGTATCAGAGAGGCCTACTTGTGCTTTGTCTTCGCTTCAGGCATGCGACGCCACCTTTTTTTCAAATGTTTTTTCTTCTTCTGGCTGTTCTTGCGACGTTACCTGCTAGCACTGTTACTCTGGAAAGAAGTTTCTCAACGCTCAGAAGGCTCAAAACCTGGCTGAGAAATTCAACAGGAGAAGAACGATTGAGTGGCATAGCCCTCCTTGCAGTCCATATGGATGTTGACATCTATCCTGACTAGGTCATCGAAATTTTTGCAGGGAAGAAAAATCATTGCCTGGATTTCGTTTTATAGATATTCGCTCTTACTTTTAACTAAAAAAAACTAAAAAATATATAGACTACTTCTACTACTTGGCTTCTTTTTGCGTTAACTGTTTTTGCTTTTTCCAAAAATAACAAAAAAATTAGCTTTTTGTATTTCACAATATGTAAATACTTGTCTTGTTTTCACGTTGCTAAAAAAAAAAAAAAAAAAAAAAAAAAAAAAAAAAAAAAAAGCCCCTTATATATACGAAAGTATGCCTAGTGGACGCGTTCTCGTTCACAAGGGGCGGACTAACGGGTTCGAGCTAACGCAATGTTGCCCGAGGATGTTAGACAAAGTTCACGGGAAAATATGGGTACCCCCCCCCCCGAACAAAAATCCTGGATACGGCCCTGAATTACCGATTTTCATATATGTATTGGAATAAATTAATTTAAAATTAGTTT
Source organism: Artemia sp. Qi Xiang Cuo (assembly GCF_049724085.1). Classification (NCBI taxonomy): domain Eukaryota; kingdom Metazoa; phylum Arthropoda; class Branchiopoda; order Anostraca; family Artemiidae; genus Artemia; species Artemia sp. Qi Xiang Cuo. The sequence continues at coordinate 73,337,831 of NC_142801.1, read as the reverse complement.
CTTCAAAATTTAGTTTTCCAATGTTGAAGCCAAGTTTCACGTTCAAGAAAAATCTGACTTGTCTACCCGTGAAAAGATCTAATGTCGCTTATGTTTATACTCTCTCTGGAGCACTCGCACCTCGGTTCGGGTTTTTATAATGGGTGAGATAGGGAAAGATCATATTGTTAATTATATATACAGTGCTTTTTAATATAAAAAAATACCCAAATGCTAAAACTTTCCTGATAGGTGACGCAAATGACATAAAACTTAAGTCTATATGTAATGGTTTTAATTTAAAACAGGTCGTTAAGGTTCCAACTACAAAAGGCAATGCTACTCTTGATTTAATTTGCACCAATCTTTCGAAATTTCACAGACCCGTCTCCACTCTGCCCTTTCTAGGGGGTAGTTACCACTTTAGTTTTGTCCTATATCCGCTGGCTACAGTTAAACAGTAGTTTTTTATAACTGAAACCGCTTATTGATCTCTTATTAACTCAAGAATAAACAATTTTGGATCCTGTATTACTGCTGAAAATTGTTCCAGTGTGTATCAAACAAATGATTTTGACTGAATGGCGTTGTCGCTCCAAATTCTATTGAAGAGTAATGATGAATCCCACTTTCCTGAGACAAAAAAATTAATTAAAAAAATGTTCTACAGATAAACCTTATGTTACTAAGTCTTTTAAAAAACTTATGAAGAAAAAAATCAATTTTTTCAAGGAAGGTCGAATTATTGAGGTTAATAATCTAAGGAAGTTCCTAAAGAAAAAATTAAGAAAAGCAGCTTCTGACTATTATAATAGTATAGTTAAAGATATTCTAAGAAGCCCAAGCAATGGTATAGAAAAATTAAAGAAATATACGGAGAAAGTCCTTCTGAAGTTAATTTTCATCCCCCTGAATCCCTTAATAGGACTGCCAACAATCTGAACTTGTACCTTGCTTCTCTCGTTCAATGTCTTCCCCCTTTCACTGGCTCAAGTCCGACGATTCCTCCCAATTAATTCTTCCTCTTTATTTCTCCCTCTAATGTAACAAATAAAATACTAAAGCTTGGAAAATCAAATACGTGTCCCTCGGACATCCCAGTTTACTTATTAAAGCCTTTTCAGACAAAATTGCTGAGCCTTTATCAAATATTTTCAACCATATTACAAAATTTGGTAAATTCCTATGTGGCTGGAAACATGGTTTTATAACACCTGTCTCAAGAAAATGCACCAGTCTGACTTTCGCCTACTTTTATCCCATTGCATTCACTTCAGTTTTTTCCAAATTTTATGAAGGTTTCCTCTTTAACTGGCTTAAAGTAGAAAATTTGTCCACGGCTTGATAATCGGTAGTTTGGTAAATTAAAAAAAAATTCCACCACCCATTATCTTGTGCAGTTAATACATACAATCGTAAGTAACCTTGATAAACCAAATGTTTGGCTGAACCTTGTCTTAATTGATTTCCAAAAAGCTTTTAACCTGATTTACTACACTACACTAATTTGTTCACTACCGGGTAATATTGAACTTGATCCTCTTTTAGTAAATATTCTTATATCGTTTCTTCCAAATAGATCTCAAGTTGTCGAATACCAAAATATTTTCTCTAGCCATTCCCTATATATTGTTGAATTCCTCAAGGAACCTTATTGGGACCACTTTTACTTCTAGTTATGATTAATGATATTGATTAGGATTTCCCCCAAAGGTGGAAATACGTCGATCCTTGAATTGTGTCACAGGAATAATAAAAGTGACCCCCTAGGAATCCTAACCCATATTTCGGATGAAGCTAAGTACCTAAATATGAAAGTAAATTTCACTAAATCAAATATAATGATGATAAATTTCTTAAAATCCACTGCCGCTTTCCTTGACCCTGTCCCACCCGAAATGATGGTGAAACATGTTAAACTGCTTGGTGTCACAATTTCAAATATTCTTAAGTGGGACATGCATGTTTCAAATATTGTTAAAAAAGCCAATGTTTCATTATCTATGTTAAAAGTTCTAAGCCAATTTAATTGCCCTAGCATGCATTCCCTCCTTGTTATTATCATTTATCAGACCGCTATTAGAATATACATTTCCGGTCTGGCATTCGCATCTTTCTAGCAAACTTAGCGACAAAATTGAATCGGTCCCTATATTCCTTCCTCCTTAACTCTGCACGTATTACCAAGTTAAAAGAAAGAAGAAAACAAATTTGTTTGCGTTTTGCTAATACCGCAATATCTAATCCTCGTACTAAAGGCATCTTTCCCGATTTTCACGACCCCATTAGACCCCAACTCCCCCGCTTAGCTTCCTTGGCAATTCCAACTTATTCATCGATCCATACCGTTACTGAGAGCTTTCGGAAAATTTTTATCCCCTTTATTTTGGAGCACCTAAATAATTCCTGAAATATGTTCTGCAGCAAAATTAACTCCACCATCCCTTATTCTAGTTGTTGGCGTATGTTCATAATAATCATGCCTAACTTTTTCTCTTTATCTTTGGTTACTTTTAGTTTGCCCTTTTTGTGATATTTATCTACGCTATATTTCATTTTTGACCATTAATTTAAATCTTTCGACCTTTAATTGTAATCATTTTTAACCTGTAAATATTTCTTTTTGATAATTAATTTGGCTTGATGTTAAGTTTTTTTTTTATTTTACGGTATTTGACTTTGAGTACGATTCGGCAATGTTTTTCCTCTTGCCTGTGATTTTATTTTATCCCCATCCCTTTTCTGTCCATACTGTTGCCATTATTCGTATAAAGTTCATTTTAGTTCTGGGACTATGGACTTTGTTTGCTTTTACTTTTTATTGACCATTTTTATTCTTGATTGGTGTTTCTCTTCTTGTTGTATTAATTCTTTGCTTTTTCTGTTTTTTTTTCGAAATATGAAGCAAATTTGGCTCTATTAGAGCTTGTCGTAGCCTTTTGAAAATAAATATTATCTTATATTTGTCTTTGAATATTCTCATTTATTTGATTGAAACTGTTTAACAATAATAAGAAATTACATAATAACTTTCCAAGATCTAGGTTTCACTAGATTTCAGTTAAATATCTTCTTTTTTTTTAATATTCTGGTTTATTTAATTCAAATCGTTTAATAAAAATAAAAAATAATATAATAAGCTTCCGAGATCTGGGTTTCAATATATTTCAGTTAAATGTCTTCTTTCTCTTTGAATATTCTCGTTTATTTGATTGAAATTGTTTAATAATAATAAAAATAACATAATGAGCTCCCGAGATTTAGGTTTCAGTAGGATTCAGATAAATGTCTTCTTTTTCTTTGAATATTCTCGTTTATTTGATTCAAATTGTTTAATAATAAGAGATATGTAACATAAAAAGCTTCCTTGATCTAGGTTTCAATACATTTCAGTTAAATATCTTCTATTTACTTTAATATTTCCGTTTATTTGATTGAAATTGTTTAATAATAATGAAAAATAATTAATGACCTTCCGAGATCTAGGTTTCAGTAGATTTCAGTTAAATATCTGCTTTCTCTTTGAATATTCTTGTTTATTTTATTGAAATTGTTTAATAATAATAAAAAATAACATAATGACCTTCCGAGATCAATGGTTTAGTAGATTTCAGTTAAATGTCTTCTTTTTCTATGAATATTCTCGTTTATTTGATTAGAATTGTTGAACAATAATAAAAAATTACATAATAACCTTCCGAGATCAAGGTTTCACTGAGTTTAAGTTAAATGTCTTCTTTTTCGTTGAATATTCCTGCCAATCATTTTTGCTATAAATGTAGGTAATAAGAATTAATTAGCCCTTTAGAAAAGGAGTAAATCTATAAAGTAATTATTATTCAGAATATAATACTTTAGTAACAAAAGTATGGAAAGTACAAAAAGAATCATGGAATATATATATATATATATATATATATATATATATATATATATATATATATATATATATATATATATATATATATATATATATATGAATATATTTTAATTAATTATCGAATGTATAGAGTTGGTCAAGTTAGAGATATCATAGGATCACTTAACCAACTCTATGCACTTAACCAACTTAGGATCACTTAACCAACTCTATGCATTAGATAATTAATAAAAGTATACCTGCATAGTTGTTTTTCTCACTGAGACTAAGCTAATTATCTCTGAATGCAAACACAGAAAACGGTTTTACTCAGATGGAGAACTTGAGTGTGGTTGCTACAACTGACGAGTACCATAAGATGAAGCCAAAGAGGATCACTTAACCTATACATTGGATAATTAATTAAAATATACCTGCATAATAGTTTGTCTCATTGAGACTAAGCTAAGTATATGTGAATACAGACGCAAAAATCGGTTTTACTCAGATCAAGAACTTTAGTATGGTTGTTATAATAGACAAGCACAATAAGATGAAGCCAAAGAGGATCAAACCGGGGTTCAGTCGTATTCATTGAATAGACAATATCTCAAAGTGGATTTAGTCCCACCAGGTTTGACATCCACTTATATGAGCATACTAGAATGTTTTATGTGCACTATAATTCGTCAAATTATAATTCAAATAATATAATTCGTCAAGTAATATTAGAAGCTACGGTGATGACAGTGGTCAAATATGGCTATGGAGCAAGGACGTTCCGAAAAGCGGATGCAGATTTGCTAGATATTTTTCCAGAGAAATCACTTAAGGATTGTTCGGGGTACCCGGCTGACTGACCGTATTTCAAACAATAGGCTATACGAAAAATGTGGTTCAATACCGCTCTCTAGGGCTATAATAAAAGAAAGGTTGAGGTGGCTAGGGCACGTTGTGTGGAGGAAAAATGACAGATTGCTGAAGACTGTTCTTTTCGACTAACCGTCTAGGGCTAAGCGGAAAGCAAATCGTCCTCGTCGGGGGCGGGAGGATTTCATACAGAAAGACTTAAAGGAAATGGGAACTTCGTGGGCGGCTGTAAAAAGAGAGGCTTTGAATAGATTGGGATGAAGGAGGACCGTGCGTAGCTGTATTGGCCTCAGGCGGCTTGGTGCTGTAGTGAGTTGTTAGTAGTCGTAGTAGTATTATAATTCATTAAAATTTGAATAAATGTAAGAAATTAAAATTGCCCCCCTAAACATAAAAACCGATCAAGAGGACATAGGAAAAATAATAAAAAGAATTATTTATATTTAAATGCATTTTTAATCGATTTATGTCACATATTTGAGACTAATGGAATTGCTAGTTTAATAAAATATTTAAATACATTATCAATTAATAATTTAATAAAAGTATTCTGGATTGCAAAAAATAATAAAAAATGAAACTCTAAAACTAAAATAATTAATGATGCAGTTTGCTTTTTATCTAAATAAAAATTTATTTCAATATATAAAAAATCTGATAAAATTATAAATAAGGATAATAGATTATATTTATCTGTTAATTTGAATTCTAAACAAATAGAACATACTAATTTGCCTGGAATCTTCGACCAGTGAAAAGTGAAAAATGCCCTCCCAAATAATTGGGTGCATAAAGATAGACCATATTTGATACATAAATTTCCAAAAACAATTGTTCAAATGATTTGAAACTATAATTCAATACTTACAAAACTTGACTGGGAGAGTAATTGGAAACCGGTGGGTAGTTGTGAGCAATTTTTAACGTATGTGGATCATACTTACGAGCATTTAGGAACGTGGGATTTGTACATTATAAAGCGTCTTTATCTTCAGAATATAATGAAAATGGGGGCTAAATTCCGTCTTTCTTACGGCATAAAGCCAGCAGATATTCTTAGGGGATTAAAGAATGATTTAAATTTATTTATTGATAAAGGGTGCAAGAAGGAGAAAATTACTAAAGACAGATTTCAGAATTGGATAAGTTTGATTTTGACTAGTCTACGAAATAGCATGTATAGAATTAATCCAACAAATTCTGAGAAAAATTCAATATTTTATAATGGAAATATGAAACAAGCGATTGCTAATATACAGAATGAATTTGTAATTGTACCAGTTGGTAAAGCTAGCAATAATTTTGCCATAATTTGTAAGAAACTCTATTGTGATATTTTTTCAAAAGAGTTACAAACAACAAATACATACGAAAAGGCTTATATAGAGGAGAATAGTTTAATTGAAAATATAGAAGAAAGAATTTTTGAAAAAATTCAATATTAAAATAAATGATAATGATAAAAAGTTTCCGTTCTTATATTGGACGGTAAAATTTCATAAAAATCCACCAAAACCACGTTTTATTGCTGGGGCAGCAAGGTGTCCAACAAGAATTGCGGCCACTGATCTATCTTAAATTTTAGGAGAAATTAGAAATAAATTTAAAGAATATTGCTCCGGAATTAAAAATTTTTCTAACTTTAACCCATATTGGAGTGTTAATAACTCGTTACAAGTGATAGATTCTTTGGCTAGTGTTTCAGCTAAAAGAGTCGATTCATTTGATTTTACTACTCTGTATAAAAATTTGTCACTTAATTTAGTATTCGAAAAATCGAAAATGGTCATAAAGAAATCTTTTCTTTTTTCTAATATCGGATTTTTGAAAATTGATACTTTTAATAAAAAAGCCCGATGGACGAATTTCTTTAAAAGTACTATTAATTCAAGATGTTATAGCTTGGATATGGTATGTGATTTATTGGAATTTATTCTATTTAATACTTTTATAAGATTTATTGGTAATTTATATAAACAAAATTTTGGCATTCCGATGGGTGGGAATGCGAGTATATTCATAGCGGACTTGTTTTTAAGTCAATTAGAATACGAATATATGATAAATAAAAATAGCCCAAGCAATGTAAAATATAACCTTTCAAATAATAAAAGATATCTGGACGATCTCTTAGTAATAAATTGTGCAGAGTTTATTGAGATTTCAAAAAATATTTATCCACAAGAGTTAATTCTGGAGCCTAGCTATGGGATAGGACCCTCTGACCATTTCTTAGATTTAAATATGAATATTTCAGATAATAATAAATTGGTTTTTAAAATATATAATAAAACGGATGATTTTAATTTTGAAGTAATTAATTTTCCATTCCTTGAAAGTAATATACATTCAAATATTCCTTATTCATCTTATTATTCCCAATTATTTAGGTATGCAAAAATTTGCAGTAATTATACAGATTTTAAAAATAGATGTAAAAAGCTGATCGAAAAACTTATCTTAAGAGGTTTTTCTGCCAAAAAAATTAGTTGGCAATTAAAAAAATTTAGTTTTATGTATCATGAACTTTTAGGAAAATATACAAAAAATTATAAAGAAATACTGAATGATATTTTAATAAAATTTCTCTTTCTCTTTTTTTGGAATTTTGAATTTGTAGACTGTTTTCAAACAAGCTTGAAGAACTTTAAATCTGTAATAGGTTCCGGATATCAATAAAAGACTTTTTTATAACTCACATCTGGACCAGTGTTCATTCGTTCCAGAATGGTCTTTGTTCAGTCACCTCTGGGATTTTATTAAGGAAAGAATGAAACTCACTTGGTATGTAATTCTTTATAGCTTTACTAGTGTGCATGTATTTCACAAGTTTTACCGGACATAGGGATACCATATAGATCTTATGGTAAAGGGTCCAATGTGCCGGGTAAAGAAAGTAAAGCCTCGAAACCCGTTAAGGCAGGTGGTATTTCTTCTGATGAGCCTTAATGGAAGGTTCAACTTTGAAATAATTCGCCAGATTTAAGGTGCTTTTGCTTGTAAATTTAAAGCGACTAACATTTATTGATGACGACTTTGCATGGATTTGGATATTTCAATTTGGTTGATGGTTCGGTTATACTGTTTTGTCCTAAGTAATTGGATAGATGAGTAAGGTTAAAACCTCGTTCAAGTGCACATTTGTCTCAATTGCTGGATTAGGATGGCAGTTTTTTTTTTTTTTTCCAAGTAATTACCTCTAAAACATAATATATTTCATCAATCCTCAGCCTTATCGGCTAAGTGTATAATAATAGAATAGAATAGAATTTATAGACACAAAAGCCCAAAGGACCGTGGTAACAAAAACAAAGACACTTTCATACAAACATAAATTGGCACATAACTATAATCTAGGCTAGTGAAATATCACTCTCACCCCTAATCTTCAAAAACCCTTTCTCTATGCTCTTTACCCATCGTCAGGAACATTCCGAATCTCTTTATACCTCTCATATATTTCCTTGCTAATAAATTTATTATCTTATCTCTCTCCCAAGCCTCATCCCCAAACAATTCTTTCCTTAAATCTTTTAATTCACTACACTTCCCCACAAAATGAACCAAATCTTCCTCTTTCCCGCACATGGGACAGAGGTGAGGACTAGAACCTTGCGTAACCCCTCCCAGATACTTCCTTCTCTCACCTAGTGGTAACCCATCTGACCTAAAACAAATAATCAACTGTTTTTTGCCTCTTTTGAAGCCCCGCCTTGAAATACAATTCTTCTCCCCTCTGCTCCTTAGCCTTTGCATATAACTACAGTGATCGGGTATCATGCAATACCTGGATCTCATGGCCCCTTAACCTCTTCCTGGCCCTACTCGCAACTGCTCCTTCCTTTAATCCAATCCCTAGCAGTAGAGGGTTAAGTGCCATTTTGCTTGCCTCCATAGGAATTACCATGCTATTTGCTTGCCTTATGTTCCCTTGGTGCCTTTCCAAGCAACGTGATTAAATATGTTTTGAAACTAAATGCTATTTGCTTGCCTTATGTTCCTCGCCATGCTATTTGCAGAGATCTCTAAACCTTTTCAAAGAAAGTGAATATCCTCTCACACCTATACTTCCTTGGTACCTTTCCAAGCAAAGTGATCAAACACGTTTTGAACCTATAGTTGAGATTGTATGGTGCATGCAGAAAACACTAGTTTAAAAATTTAGGACTTTTTTTTCTCATGAGAAAGATGGAGTTCAAGAATGATTTACTCCTCTCTCTCTATCCCCCTCAATTTGTTGTTGCTAGCTCAGTTTCTTTGTGGCAGTGAGAGTGTCATCACATGACAAAATGTTCCATACATGTCCGCTATGCATGTACACACTGGGCAGCTGATCATCATGTGAGAATTGTACAATGATTGATGAGTATGATGAAAAGTGCAGATTATGTAACCCGTGTAAATTGCATAGAGGATATGCTGTACAAATTAAAGGTTGTAATTCCTGTCTTGAAGAGGCTGTTAATCTCATCCTAGAGGACACCTATGCTCCAATTGCCACTATGATAAATGTAATCAATGGGAGAATACGTATCCTGGTATGATTGAAAAGAATCCTAAGCGTGATTTTAGTTTTTTGCTAAGAGATTGGTATCGTCATGGTTTTAGATTGTTCTGGGAGGAAGAACCGGGACAGCGATTCAACTGTTGGAACAACAAAAGAATTTGGTTTCTATGTCTTCGTTGTGAAGACAATGGATATTATGATTATAAGCCCACTGATTTTTATTTGGCTGTGACGGAATGTGATTCGCCACTTGAGGACACTCTTTATGATATTGCTTCAAGTAAGCAAATTGAAACATGTGAATTCTACAATTTGAATGAGAATAGTATCATTGACTATACAAAGAGATATGACAAGAGTGAAGTTACACTGTATTGTAGAAGATGTGACCCTGACATTGCAGCATATCAGGATCAGTGTACTGTGAATTCAGATAATCTACCTACATTAGTTGTTATCGACAAATACCTATACCTAGTAGAAGATGAAATCTAAAGAGTAGAAAAGCCGGTTTTATAATATACATTATTTTTATTAATAAACAATTTCACGTACATATTAGAACATTTTATTCGTAGGGCACTAAAATCAATATTAAACACGCTTGTAAGTATATTTTCCACTAGAAAGTCGTTCAATCGAGGTAAGTCAACATAGATGTCTAAAAACTGCTTGTAGGTATAGCCACGACATCTGAACCATGAAAAAGAGTAGAGCATGAAAGCCGCATGTCTTAGTCGTTAATTCCTATACTCTTCGTTGATTTTGAATAATAGTTTTCCCACTGTTCTCAATAAAGTTGCTGATGTATGGAGTGTAGAATTTATACTTTAGGCCAAGAGGATGAAAAAATTCAATATTCTTTGCTGTTTGAAAGATGCATAGCCAGTGGCCTGTCTTCAAAGTCAATGGACTGCTATTAACAATGATTAGGGTATTGTTAACACTCGGAATTTTTTCAATGAAGTCAGATGGTATGCAATAGGACTTGTACTGGGACATGTATGAATCCATACTAAATACGCTGATTATTTGGTTTGTGTTCATGGCGCTAGGTCTAGTAGAACACTGCCGTCGGGTGTGATTTCCCAATAGGTTTCAAATTAACTCAGTGATATTAGCGTGATACTCTCAGTCAAAGCATCGGCAAATGTGCACTCTAAACGTACATTCCCTGTTCATACTATGCTCATATTCTGGGTCCCCGACAAGTCCAAAACAATTACACCATGATTCTTTGAAAGGATTGAATCGGTTATTCCATTTTAAAATAGTTGGGAGTCATGATCTAGGGATTGCATGGTCAACTCATACAGAGTTCAATAGGATTTTTTGTCAAATGATAGAATGCACAGTGGAATACCATTCACTTTGCACACAAGGCTAGAAAGACCGAAAAAAAATAAAATCATGGGGGGGATTCAGTCCAGGATCCAACAGAACTGCCACTCTTCACAAAGGCCAAAGCCAATTTTGATGGGATTTCTCAATTGATAAATGATGAATCGGTATAGCTACGAGAGCTGGTAGCAATTTGACATTGATTGGTGATTGTATGGGGGACAAGAAGTTTAATATTGTTACCATTGACTCTTAGCTTCTCCACTGCCAGTGCCACAGAACTTATAACCTGCTGTTTTCGGACGTGGAGAATTGCCGATCTGATAATGACATTTGCATCGGGTGCTGCAGGAAGTGTTTTTCTCAAAATAAAATTCGCCGGGGCTAGTTGCAACTTTATGTCAATCTTGACATTGGGGGGTAACTATTGGGATATATTGAATATCTCATGATTTAATTTTCCAACCAGATGATACTCCTGGGTCACTGCGGTAGTCAACGCACCGTCAGTATCAACCTCTGATCGATATTCATAGCCCAATGATTGTCCTCTCAACTCCTTATATGCCTTTGGTGTCATCATCATAAACTGTATGTAGCTTGCATAGTTGGATAAGTTATTGCTAGTGCTCACCAATGTTCCATTAATAAATATATTAATTTGTTTGAACAGATTGTGTAGAATACAGTTTTCGTAGGAGAGACCATCGGCAGTAGTTGGAGTTGTATTATCTGACTTTTCCTTCACCGCAAGATTTAAATCAATAAATGTTGATGACAAATCAATGAAATAGTCTTCATTTGAAAATATTTGAAAGTTTATATTTTCCGAGAGGGGTTGCTGGGGATGAAATTGTTTATAGTAGCCATACTTGACACTGACATCAACATTTTCAGCATTGAACAGATTCATTGAGGAACTCACTGATGGATGCAATTCTTTGTGAGGGAGATAAGTCATCTTAAGAGAAGAAATCCTTCTTTGATCTAACAGTCTTTTTCTTTTTTTTCTTTCTATTGGTCTTCGTTGTTTTATTTCTCAAAGTCCTTGTTGATGTCCTTCACTTCCCGCCTGGGTAGAGACTGATGAGTTAATGACGCCTACGCATCCTTTTCAGTCCCTTCCCATTTTGCTGAGATTTTAATTGCTCACCAACGGCTCTTGCTGAAGATCTAATATTTTCCTTAGCACTTTCGTTGAAATTCTTACCCGACCCCCAGTCCTGTAGTGTTGAGGCAGCAAAATTTGATACAGCAGGTACAAGATATTTTCTGGCAAGGGGTAGTGCGGAACGAAAAAGCCTAGCAAACCAGCTACCAAGACCAAAACCAGACATTGTAGTACGCCCCTTGTAGTAGTCCAATCCATTGCCTATTTGACGTGGACTCAGAGCACCAACATAGCAATCGATATCGGGACAGACAAATGGAATTCTTCTATTGTTCATTTTAGGTGGTGCTGGTGACATCCACAATGGGTCTAAAATGACATGTAATCACTGCTAAGCCTTTTGTTATTGCTAGAGGATCACCCAATTCACTTCTTAGTGTTAACTGATGTGTTCCGAATACGAAGTGTTTACAGGAATATACTGAAGATGCTTTATATTATAGTGATGAACAAGTTCATGGGTTGTTTTTCGTTCAAAAACACGTAGGAGGGGGACATTTGAATTACCAACTCTTGACGTTTCCACGAAAGATGCATAGAGAAATATGCAATAGTCCGAGGCGAAACCTGGTGGATAATCAGCAAAAATAACTTGATCCATCCCGTAAACAGTGCCAGTGTTTTTCCCATTGATCATATTCTGTTTAAAACCAAGAAAGTCTCTCAGAGTATCATTGAGAATAATCATTTCAGTGTCAACAGATGAGGTAATGTAAATCCTATCGTGTTCCATTGAATAATTAAAATGGAATGTACCATTCCTACGATATGAGATTTTTCTATTGATTGTACAACACAAATCTGTCATATTATAATCGTCTATATATTTAAATTTGACATGTGGATATTTGCTAGATTTAAGTGCTTCAACCCATTCATACTCGACAGAGAGTGACCAATCGAATGGTAAGAGATGTGCTTGCATTATATGCAATGGGATAAAGGCTTTAGTTTTTCGATAATGATTAGCACGAAGCCTATGATTTCGATGCAGAGTGTAACTTGATTCATTTTGTAGATAGTTTTGTACACTTTTAGTGTGAACACCAGTGAATTTGGAAAGAGTGGTGGGGGAACTTAAACTTTCCACTTCACCCATATTTTCATAAATACGTTTCATAACTTCATCCATTTTGAACGTAAACACGCAGTGTAACGTCCACTACTATTTTGTATACTAGTGGTTGTTGGTGGTGGTGACGATGACTTGATACGTCTTCGCTTTTGTCTAGCTATCAGTGGTGTGCTGTCCCTCCTTATTGTCAAGTTTCCACTAGGTGTGCTAGTATTTTCCAAGATTGATTTAATATCTTCTTCTTCTTCATGTTCATATTTGAATGGTGTTGAGGATGCATGTTCATTTAATTTTTTTAGAATTTGCCTATTGCTTATAAGGCTTTTAGGAAAGTTTAATGTATTTAGAAAGTTGTATAGATAAGTATCGAATGATAATAGTCCTTTACGATTTGTAATTATATCATAGATTAAATCAAGTAGATTATAGGTCTTGCCCTGAATTATAATCCCTTTCCCGTTGCTATCAACTTGAATATGATCTTGACCACTTTCCATGGGATATGTTAAGAGTTGTTTACTTTGTTCACGATATGAGTGGGGCATTAGATTTCCAATACTTGACACAATTGAAATCAATTCCTCCCTCTTTAATTGTGTCCCTCTTCCTGTATGAATTGTATCTGCACCAATCCCGCTATGCCAATTGCTTTTATTTTGTCGTATGAGTCTTGCCAAATACTGTAACAATATTAGATTTTTTTTGGCTTTTCCACAAACATTTTATCACAATTTTTAATTATTTAAGTTACGTGCGCGCACGTAACCTAGTCTAAATTAACCTTAAAAAATGAAATAAAGCTATGTCGAATTTGCATGTCTCTCTCACTATGCATGCGCCGTTGCGGTGTACAATCCATGTCTTTCTCGATTTTTGTGTCTAAATCTACTTATTTGTATGTGTTTTATCTCTCTCCTTCTTTTGCCTGTGTGTCTGGGCGGGTGTTTGCTTATTTCAATGCATGTCTGACCACTCTAAGTGAACCTAAATTAACTCAACTTTTTGAATATCTCTCTCACTATGACTGTGTCTCTGAGCAGGTGTACTGCCATCTATAACCGGTCTAACCTAAATTCAACGTAACGATGCATGAAGTCAAAATGAATAGAACTTGGATTTTACGACTTTTATCTGATCTATCCGAAAAAAACTTTGAAAACGAATTTATTCTTTCTGGTACTTAGATTTTGTTAATTTTATCCGATGTATCTGACATGTGATGTTGATAATGCATTTAAGGAGTTTTGATAAAGCATTTATTCACTTTGATACTTAGATTTTGTCATTTTTATCCCACGTATCTGAGAAAGGGATGAAAATGATGTTGATACGGAATTTAATCACTTTGATACTTAGACCTTATCAATTTTATCCGACATATCCGACAAAGGATGTTGATAATGAATTTATTCACTCTGACACTTAGATTTTGTTTATTTTATCCGATATAACTCGCAAAAGATGTGTATAAAAAAAATATTCACTCTAACACTTAGATTTTGTCAATTTTAATCTATGTACTCGAGAAAAGGATGTTGATGTAGAATTTAATCACTCTGATACTTAGATTTTGTCACTTTTATCCGACATATCTGATAAAGGATGTTGTTAAAGCATTTATGATTCTGATATTTAGATTTTGTCAGTTTCTATTCGATGTATCTGACAAAAATTTTTTTCATTAAATGTTGTACTTTTTTATAAATAAATAAAGTATATTTATGAAAGTGCTTTTTCTAGTGCATTTTTTAAAATAAATGTTTTTTTTATTATAAATAAATTTAAAAAAAATCTTAAGTGTATTTTTCTTGTTTTTTTCTGTAATGTATTATTTGTAAAGTGTTGTTTTTTTATAATACAAGAAATATGATTCTTTATTGATTTTGTTCTTCTTCTCATTATTATTCTTGAACGGACTAGTAGGGAAATTATTCAGTTATTAGAAAACTATAGTCTAAAGTTAGTTGTGGGTGATCTGTCGAAGGGAACATTTATTAATTTAAAACAACTTTCAGATTGCTTCTGTGTGGTCCATCAATGTCTATCTAAACAACACTTTCAAGTAAAATAATTAAAAATTGCGATAAAATGTTTGTGGAAAAGCCAAAAAAAATCTACTATTGTTACAGTATTTGGCAGTAGTCACAAGATAAAATAGTATCTGCACCAATCCCGCTATGCCAATTGCTTTTATTTTATCGTGTGACTACTGCCAAATACTGTAAAAATAGTAGATTTTTTTTGGCTTTTCCACAAACATTTTATCACAATTTTTAATTATTTTAGTTAAGAGTGTTGTTTAGCTTGACATTGATGGACCGCACAGAAACGATCTGAATGGTGTTTTAAATTGATACATGTTCCCTTCAACAATTCACCTACAACTAACTGTAGACTATAGTTGTCTAATGACTAAATATTTTCCCTACTAGTCCGTTCAAGAATAATAATGACAAAAAGAACAAAATCAATAAAGAATCATATTTCATTTTGACTTCATGCATCGTTACGTTGAATTTAGGTTAGACCGGTTATAGATGGCAGTACACCTGCTCAGAGACACAGTCATAGTAAAAGAGAGATATTCAAAAAGTTGAGTTAATTTAGGTTCACTTAGAGTGGTCAGACATGCATTGGAATAAGCAAACACCCGCCCAGAAACACAGGCAAAAGAGGGAGAGGGATAAAACACATACAAATAAGTAGATTTAGACACATAAATTGAGAAAGACATGGACTGTACACCGCGACGGCGCATGCATAGTGAGAGAGACATGCAAAGTCGACATAGCTTTATTTCATTTTTTAAAGTTAATTTAGACTAGGTTACGTGCGCGCACGTAACTTAAATAATTAAAAATTGTGATAAAATGTTTGTGGAAAAGCCAAAAAAAATCTACTATTGTTACAGTATTTGGCATGAGTCATACGATAAAATAAAAGCAATTGGCATAGCGGGATTGGTGCACATACAATTCATACAGGGACTTGATGTTTTCAACATTATTGAACCAAACTCTTGGGTGATTTTTGACGATCTGGCTGAATCTATTGAACATTGGTCCCAGGAAATGCCGCAATTGTTCATCGTTAGCTCTCGTCATGAACAGATTTCCATTACTCTGGTTCTACCCAATCTCTTTCATCAGAGCAAATGTATGCGAACACTTGCATTGAACTGCACCTACTATAGCATCTATAGAGTTGCTCATGATTCTAGTTTGCTAATAACCTTCAATAAACAAATATACCCCAAGGCAACTAAATTTTTGCTCTCAGCATACAATCAGGCAACTAATAAACCGTACGGCTACATCCTATTGCATCTTAATTGAAATACACCCGAGGATTTACGTGTAGTCACAGATATTTTTGACAATGAAATTACAGTATATCTCCCCGTGAACAGTAAAAAGACCTATTAGTTGCTATCATGACACTGAAGAAACTATATGAAAATAGACATTTATTTTCAGTTCTAAGCACTTCAAAACCCTCGCCTAGGAAAGTCATACTCAAACATGGTGTTGACAATGATTTCATTAATCTAATATCTTAACTTTGTTTAAATTTTATCGAAGGCAATGTTCAACTGCTAGAAATAGTTAAGCAACAGGCAAAGCAACATCGTTCCATTGTACGTACATTGGCCTCTAAAAACAATGGAAAGAAATTTAAAAGGAAACGTCTTCTTCAGGCGGGCGGTAGCTTTTTCACACTTTTACTACCGATAATTGCAGGACTTGTAAACAGTTTTCTCTAGAGAGAGAATGGCCAAACCCTATAAATTGACTCCAATAGAACTCGCTCTCTCACCCGTGGAACACTTTGAGGACAATCTGAGTAAATTCATTGACAACGAGAATATTGAGGATGATAAAAAACTGCTTTTACTTCAAGATGCACTTCGCCGAGTGGACAAACATAAGCCCTATCTTGTGAAGGCCAGTGGTATTGATCTCAAAAAAGAACCTCCTCGGGATTCTGCTGCTGCTGGAACACAATTAAAGATGGAGGAATTGGATTCATTTTTGTCGAGCAATTGGAAATCTAATGCCCCACTCATATCATGAACAAAGTAAACGACTACTAACATATTTCATGGAAAATGGTGAAGATCATATTCAAGTTGATAGCAGTGGGAAAGGGATTATAATTCAAGGCAAGAGCTACAATCTACTTGATTTGATCTCTAATATTGTGACAAATCGTAAAGGATTTTTATCATTTGACGTTCATCTATACAACTTTCTAAATACATTAAACTTCCCCAAAAGCCTTATTAGCAATAGGCAAATTCTAAAAAAATTAAATGAACATGCACCCTCAACACCATTAAAATATGAACATGAAGAAGAAGATTTTAAATCAATTTTGGAAAATGCTAGCACACCTAGTGGAAACTTGACAAAAAGGAGGGGCAGCACACCACTGATAGCTAGACAAAAGCGGAGACGTATCAAGTCAATGTCACCACCACCACATACCAGCAGTATACAAAAGGGTAGCGGACGTTACACTACGTGTTTACATTCAAAATGGTTGAAGTTCTGAAACATGTTTATGAAAATATTGGTGAAGTGGGAATTTTAAGTTCCCCCCAAAGTCAAAGTTCAAACTCTTTCCAAAGTCACTGGTGTTCACACTAAAAGTGTACAAGACTATCAAACAGTTCGTGGTAACGAACTGTAAGTAAGGAGTGACCCGGCTCAATGGTAACCGAAACTATAAAAAACGGAATTTTGATATCAATAGATAGATCAAAAGAATAAGATTTTAATGCTGATTTCAAATATATAAGTTTCATCAAGTTTAATCAAACCTATCAAAAGTTACGCGCCTGAGAAAATTTGGGTGATTTTTGAAAAAAGGGGGAAGACCCCCTAAAAATTATAGAACCTTAATGAAAATCATATTCAGCGTATCAGAGAGCCCTACTGTAGAGGTTTCAAGCTCCTATCTAGAAATATGTGGAATTTTACATTTTCTGCCATAAGAAAGATCACGGTTGCGTGTTTTTTTTTTTTTTTTTTTTTCTTTTCCCCAGGGGTGATCGTATCAACCCAGTGGTCCTAGAATATCGCGACAGGGCTCACTAGAATGTAAATCAAAAGTTCTAGTACTCTTTTTAAGTGACCAAAAAATTGGAGGGTAACTAGGCCCCTTCCCACGCTCATTTTTTCCCAAAGTCATCGAATCAAAGATTTAAGAGAGCCATTTTGTTCAGCATGGTCTAAAATATGATAACTATATCTTCTAGGATGACTTAATCCCTCAAAGCCCCCAGGGGGAGGGCTGAAAGTTAAGAACTTTACCCAATGTTAACATATAGTATTTGTTAATGGGACCCAGCTCAATGGTAACCGAAACTCTAGAAAACGGTATTTTGATACAAATAGATACATCAAACAAGTTGGATTATAATGCTGATTTCAAATATATAAGTTTCATCAAGTTTATTTCAACCAATCAACAGTTACGCGCCTGAGAAAATTTGGCTGATTTTCGAAAAAAGGGGGAAAGACCTACTAGAAATTATAGAACCTTAATGAAAATCACACCATCATATTCAGCCTATCATAAAACCCTACTGTAGAGGTTTCAAGTTCCTATCTACAAAAATGTGGAATTTTGCATTTTTTTGCCAGAAGAAAGATGACGGGTGCGTGTTTTTTTTGTTGTTTTTTTCAGGGGTGATCGTATCGACCCAGTGGTCCTAGAATATCGTGGGAGGGCTCATTAGAATTGAAATCAAAAGTTCTAGTGCTCTTTTTAAGTGACCAAAAAAATGGAGGGCAACTAGGCCCCCTCCCACACTCATTTTTTTCTCAAAGTCACCTGATCAAAATTTTGAGATAGCCATTTTGTTAAGCATGTTCGAAAATATTATAAGTATGTGTTTTAGGATGACTTAATCCCCCGAAGTTTCCGGGAGGAGGGCTGAAAGTTATGAACTTTACCCAATGTTAACATATAGTTTTGGTTATTGGGAAGTATACAGTACAGACGTTTTCAGGGGAGATTTTTCCTGGTAGTGAGGGGGGGGGTCGGGGGTTAGGTGGGAGGATCTTTCCATGAAGGAAGTTTTCATGGGGGAAGGGAAATTGCTATGAAGGGGACGCCGGACTTCCCAGCATTATTAAAAAAAGATCTGAAATTAAATATAAAAAAACAAGTTTTTCAACTGCAACAGCAGAAACATCAAAACTTTAAACGAATAGAAATTATTACATATATGATTGGGTTCACCCCCTAGTCAATACCTCACTCTTTAAGCCAGAGATTTTTTTAGTACTTTCATAAGAGCTATTTATTCTAATTAACGGCCTTTGTGACTAAGCGGTTAGTTTTAAAGAATTGGAACAAAATTCAAACTTTCGCTTGAAGAACTAGGTATTGACTAGGGGGCAAGCCCCCTAACATACTCATTTAAATAACATGAATAAAGAATTTCATTACGTAAATTAATTTGTAAGTTACGTGTATTTATTGCAAATAAAAACGTTCGTAAATAAAAAGAAACAAGTTTCGAGAAAGCCATTTAACCAAATAAAAGTAAATTAATATGAAAATTTTGTTTTAATTATTCATGTACTGTGAGCCAAGATCAAAACCTGCATTAATTCAAAAACATTCAAAAATTAAATAAAAAAACAATTTTTTTAACTGAAAGTAAGGAGCGACATTAAAACTTAAAACGAACAAAAATTATTCCGTACATGAAAGGGGCTGTCCCCTCCTCAACGCCCTGCTCTTTACACTAAATTTTGACTTTATCACAACTCTATTTTTTTCAACAATAAAAAACTTTAGCGTAAAGAGCAAGACGTTGAGGAGGGGACAGCCCCTTTAATATACGGAATAATTTCTGTTCGTTTTAAGTTTTAATGTCGCTCCTTACTTTCAGTTTAAAAAAACTTGTTTTTATTTATTTAATCTACAAAATGAATCAAGTTACACTCTGCATAGAAATCATAGGCTTCGTGCTAATCATTATCGAAAAACTAAAGCCTTTTTCCCATTGTATATAATGCAAGCAGATTTTTTAACTCTAGATGAAATTCAAAGACGTCACAATACACCATACAAGTACATTTTACTTGCAATCAGTGTTTTTAGTCGCTATGCATATGCCATTCCATTGCACTCGAAGAGAGGTGTTGAAGTTGCTCAGGCCGTTGAAAGTATTCTCGAACAGGATTGATATAAAAGAATTCAAACGGATCGTGGTAGTGAATTTGTTAATCCCCATGTTGCAAAAGTTCTAGTGGAATATAATACACTGCTCCTTCACAGTCATATTCCTATAAAGGCTGCATTGACCGAACGATTGATAAGAACTATTCGACTTTTAATTTCAAGATATTGTACATTGAAAAAAACATCTGCTTTTATTCATGATTTAGATAAAATCATTATGATTTATAATCAACGACCTCATCGATCATTGTCCAATTCAACCCTAATGGAAGTTCATCATTCTGATCATGATACAATTGATACCTTTCTTAAAAAATATTCCAATGAAACGATTGTCAATAAGAAAAAATTTAATGTTGGTGATACTGTTTGAATTAATAGAACAACTAATGTTTTTGAAAAGGGTAATTACTTGTGGTCAACAGAACTTTTTAAAGTGGCAAAAATCCTAGACACTAAACCCATAACTTATCGTTTGCACGATACCAAAGAAGAAGACATTCTCGGCGGCTTTTATGAGTATGAACTAAAAACATTCAAAAATAATAGTGAAATCTGTAAATTGAAAAGATATTAAAGACTCGTACTCACAGGGGTAGGAAACAGTTACTTGTTTGGTGGCAAAGATACAATTCCGATTTTGATTCTTTAATCGGTGTTACTGACTCTGCCCAGTGATTTCTATGTAACGTTTATGTCCAACATTTCCGATCCTCTCTACAATGACTTGAATAAAACAAGTGATTTTTTGACGAAACTCTCCCGCACCATCAAATTCGATGACGAAAAGTATGAAGTGGCTTTTGTTGAGTGTATTCTCAAAAATGTCTATGATATCCTGAGTAAGGATCGTGTTTATAACATAAAAGTTATATATTCCGATTGGTCACTCTTTGTCGAGTATGAACGGGCTGTAGTACTTAAATCTAGCGAATGTCCACATGTCAAATTGAAATATATAGAATATGATAATATGACAGATTTGTGTCGTACAATCAATAGAAAAATTTCATATCGTAGGAATGGTACATTCCATTTTAATTATTCAATGGAACACGATATGATTTACATTACCTCACCTGTTGACACTGAAATGATTATTCTCAATGATAATCTGAGAGATGTTCTTGGCTTTAAACAGAATATGACCAATGAAAATAACGCTGGCACTGTTTACGGGATGGATCAAGTTATTTTTGCTGATTATCCACCAGGTTTCGCTTCGGACTCTTGCATATTACTCTATACATCTTTTGTGGAAATGTCAAGAGTTGGTAATTCAAATGCACCCTTCCTAGGTATTCTAGAACGAAAAACAACCCACGAGATTGTTCATCGATATAATCTAAAGTATCTTTGGTATGTTCCCGTAAACACTTCATATTTGGAACTCTGTCAGTTAACACTAAGAAGTGAATTGGGTGATCCTCTAGCAATAACAAAAGGTTTAGCAGTGATTACATGTCATTTTAGACCCATTGTCGACGTCACCAGCACCACCTAAAATGAACAATAGAAGAATTCTATTTGTCTGTCCCGATATCGATTGCTATGTTGGTGCTCTTAGTCCACGTCAAATAGGCATTGGATTGGACTACTACAAAAGGCGTACTACGATGTCTGGCTATGGTCTTGGTAGCTGGTTTGCTAGGCTATTTCGTTCTGCACTACCCCTTGCCAGAAAATATCCTGTACCTGCTGTATCAAATTTTGCTGCCTCAACACTACAGGACTGGGGGTCGGGTAAGAATTTGAACGAAAGTGTTAAGGAAAATATTAGATCTTTAGCAAGAGCCGTTGGTGAGCAGTTAAAATCTCAGCAAAATGGGAAGGGATTGAAAATGATGCGTGCGCGTCATTCACTCATCAGTCTCTACCCAGGCGGGAAGCGAAGGACATCAACAAGGACTTTGAGAAATAAAACAACGAAGACCAATAAGTAGAAGAAAAAGAAAAAGATTGTTAGATCAAAGAATAATTTCTTCTCTTAAGATGACTTATCTCCCTCACAAGGAATCACATCCATCAATCAGTTCCTAAATGAATCTATTCAATGCTGAAAATGTTGATGTCAGTTTCAAGTATGGCTACTATGAACAATTTCACCCCAGCAACCCCTCTCGGGACATATACACTTTCAAATATTTTCCAATGAAGACTATTTCATTGATTTGTCATCAACACTTATTGAATTAAATGTTTCGGTGAAGAAAACGTCAGATAATACAACTCCAACTACTGGCGATGGACTCTCCTACGAAAACTGTATTCTACACAATCTGTTCAAACAAATTAATGCTTTTATTAACAGAACATTGGTGAGCACCAGCAATAGCTTATCCAACTATGCACGCTACATACAGTTTATGAATATCGATCAGGTGTTGATACTGACGGTGAGTTGACTACTACAGTGACCCAGGAGTATCATCTGGTTGGAAAATTAAATCATGAGATATTCAATATATCCCAATGGTTTCCCCCCAATGTCAAGATTGACATAAAGTTGGAACTGACCCCGTCAAATTTTATTTTGAGAAAAACACGTCCTGCAACACCTGATGCAAATGTCATTATTACATCGGCAATTCTCCATGTCTGAAAACAACAGGTTATGAGCTCTTTTGCATCGGTAAGGGATAAGCTAAGAGCCAATGGTAACAAAATTAAACTTCTCGTCCCCCATACGATCAACAATCAACGTGACATTGCCAACGGTTCTCGTAGCTATAGCGGTTCATCAATTATCAATGGAGAAATCCCATCAAAATTGGCTTTGGCCTTTGTGAAGAGTGACAGTGCCGTCGGATCCTGGACTGAATCCCCCCATGATTTCAATTTTTTCGGTTTATCTAGCCTTGTGTGCAAAGTGAATGGTATTCCACTGTACACTCTATCATTTGACAAAATATCCTTTAGAACTCTGTATGATTTGACCATGCAATCCCTAGATCATGACTCCCAACTATTTGAAAATGGAATAACCGATTCAATGTTTTGAAAAAACATGGTGTAATTGTTTTGGACTTGTCGAGGACCCAGGATATGAGCATAGTACGAACAGGGAATGTACGTTTAGAGTGCACATTTGCCGATGCTTTGACTGAGAGTATCACGATAATATCACTGAGTCAATTTGAAACCTATTGGGAAATCACACCTGACGGCAGTGTTCTACTAGACCTAGTACCATGAACACAAACCAAATAATTAACGTAATTTTTCTATGGCTGCCAAGACGTCAGAAGGCTCCCAGGGAATAGCTTAATACCTAAAACTTTAAAAAAAAGTCCGGATTTGGATGCAAAGGCGGTGAGCCCTTGCCCGAGTGCCTATGGGGATACTACTAAAATCACTATTTCTTTGTTTTCTATCTGCATTCCAAGATCTATCAAATAGCCACGTATTTGTAACCTCAAAAAATGCATTTTTTCGCCATTCAAATACTCATAAAATGATTGCTGACAACAGGGAAATAGGACCCTTAGCATACGTATATTTTAACTAAATTAAACGTATAGGACTGTGAGGAAATTTAATTTCGTACCTTTGGGACTTCAGAATCAGCACTGCCAAAATTTCTTGACCAAGGTAAAAACCCAAATAGTAGCTGACGCTGTTTAGCTGTGTCGCTTGTTAATATTTTCTTCTTCAAACTCATTAAAAATGATGACAGCTAAAAAGTAAAAGTACCAAACCGGAATAACCAAGGTCAAAAACAATAAACAGTAGAATATGAGCCTCTGAATCTTGAAAAGTTAAGGCAATCATGTTTTTGCATGGGAAGCCCCGACTTGAGTAGAAAAGGGGGTACCAGCCGTGACGGGCACCACTGCTGCCATCTACAATTTAGTCTAATGCCGACAGGACATAATTTATTCAAGGATTATTGATCGAGTCTAATGGATGGTTTCAAGGTTGATTTATCTGTTGTTTCTATGTGTAATGACACTGGGGATGATTTACATAATCGATGGGGAATGTATTGATCTAGGACTCGAGGGGAGAGGATTTCCAAGAAATTGATTGCGTAACCGACTAGGACAAGTGAATTTCCGAGAAATTGATTTACATAATCGGTGGGGAGAATGTATTGATGCGATAACGGGAAACAGGATCACGTGTCTCCTTCTAAGCCAATCAGAGGGCCGGAAATATTAGCGGGAGAGGATTGCAGAGAATATAAGGAAAGAATTTTTGCTATAGTTTTTATTAGTCTGTGAATAGAATTCAAAGGAGTGAGAACAGTTTGACTTTACTCATTTGGATATATTTGTGTTGATGATGAGTGGAATGTTTACCCTATTAGAAGTTGATAGTGGAGTTGCTAGCAATAATACAAGAGCACCAAATATTGCGGTGGAAATAACGAGAGGATCACAGCTTTGTATGGAATGGGATGAAGTATGTGCAAGATATGTGGTATCTTTGAGCAAATTTAAAATGGAGAATCAATTATGCTTCGCTGCAACAGTTGATATAGCGCATGTGAATAGACTTTAATGTGCTTTAAGTGCATAAGTAAAACATATCAAAGACAATAAACTGTATGGATAATTGTACATGCTTAGTATTATTGTTGTAATTATCCAATAAAATTGTTTCGAAATCGAAAATGTTCCCTTTCCTTTTGTTGTTAGAATGTTAGGCTAACAATGTTAGGAATGTTGTTAGAGTCAGTTGTCAGATTTATAGGATTGAAAAATGAATAAATTTGAGAAAGAGAGAATTATATCAAATCTGGTGTTTATGGAAAAACATTTTATTTTGGATGATGATTTTCTCGAGTTATCTCTTCAACGCAGGATATTCTCTTGGGGAACACTTGACAATATAATGGGGACTGATTCTCCCCCATTCGACTGTTGTATGAAGCTTTGTCGATGTGACTCAAATGCTTATACTCGATTTATTGATATATTAATTGGAACAAAGCAGAATAATATCGTGGATATATTTTTGAAAACATTGCCATAGATTCAATGTAGATGGCTCCCAAACCATTCTAAAGAGGTGATGTCACAGAATTACTCCTCTTCCATTCCTCCACCCTGAATTTATCGAGCGAGGACGATAAGTTTCGTTTTAGCTGTGAGAGAGAGTTGACATCGGAAACCAAAAAATGTTCTATACATGTCCAATATGCATGTGCACTCTTGGCAGTTGGACTCAATGTGAAAATTGTACAACTATTGATGACTATAGTGAAAAGTGAAAATTATGCAATCCTTGTAAATTACATAGAGGCTATGCAGTACAAATTAAATGATGTAATTTATGTCTTGAAGAGATTTGTGACTCTCACCCTAGAGGACATCGGTGCTCCAATTGTTATAATGACAAATATGATCAGTGGGAGAATACTTACCCCGCTATGATTGGAATGAATCCCAAACGTGATTTAGTTTATTTCTACCAGATTGGTATCGTCGTGAATTTAATTTATTCTGGGAGGAAGAATCTGGTCTACGATTCAACTGTTGGGGTAACAAGACAATTTGGTTTCTATTTCATTATTGTGACGACACTGTCTATTATGACTATCAACCTAGTGATTTTTATTTGGCAGTTACCGAATTTGATTCACCATTTGAAAACACTGTATGTAGTATTGCTTCAAATAGACAGATTGAAAGTCGTGAATTTCATAATATGAATGCAAATAGTATCATTGACTATACAAAGAGATATAACAAGAGTGAAGTTACATTATACTGTAGAAAATGTGACCCTGACTTTGCAGTCAATCAAGATCAATATAAAGTGAATCCAAATGATTTACCGACATTAGTGGCTCACGACAGTTGCCTATACACCGATGAAGAAGAAGAAATCTAAAGTGAAGATTTAAAGACATTGTTGAATATAGACATTTTATTAATAAACAAATTCACAAACAGTTTTTAAGGACTTTACTCTTAGGGCACTGAAATTTATATTATACAGGTCTGAGAGGATATTTTCCACTAGAAAGTCGTTCAGGCGTGGACCGTCTACATAAATGTTGAGAAGCTGCTTGTAAGTATAGCCGCGGCATCGGAACACAAAATATAGTAGTGCATGGAAGCCACAGCTTTTAGTCGTCAGATCCAGCACTCTCCTCCGATTTTGAATAATAGTTTTCCCACTGCTCTCAATATAGTTGCTGATGTGGGGTGTGGAGAATGTATAGGGTAGACCAAGAGGATCAAAAAATTCAATCATCTTCATTGTTTGAAAGATGCAAAGCAAATGACCCGTCAGCACAGTCGACGGACTGCTATTAACAATAATTAAGGTATTTTTGACACTTTGAATTTTTCTAAGAAAGTCCGTGGGCAAACAACAGGATTTTTACTGGGACATGTAGGGTTCCATATTAAATACATTGATTATTTGACTGGTTTTCATGGTGCCAAGTCTAGTAGAACACTACCTTCGGGAGTGAGTTCCCAATAGGTTTCATATTGACTTAGTGAGATTAGTGCAATACTCTCAGCCAATGGGTCGGCAAATGTACACTAAACGCACACTCCCCGTGCGTACTATACTCATATCCTGCGTGCCAGACAAATCCAATACAATGATACCATGTGTTTTAGCAAACATTTCTTCGGTTATACCATTTTCAAATAGATGCGAATCATGATCTAGTGTTTGCATGGTCAACTCATACAATGTTCTATAGGATTTATCAAAAAATAGATTGGAGAGTGGGATGCCGTTTACTTTGCACACAAGAGATGAAAGTCCAAACATCTCGAATTTATGTGGGCATCCAGTCCACGATCCTATTGCACTAGCGCTTTTTACAAATGCCAAAGCGAGCTTTGACGGAATTTCGCCATTGTTAAAGGATGAGTCGGTGAAGCTGCGTGAGTCCGTGGTAATATGATATTGATTGATGATTGTATGAGGAACAAGTAGTTTAATATTATTTTCACTGACTCTCAGTTTTTCCACTGCCAAAGCAACAGAACTCATAACTTTTTGTTTGCGTGGATGAATTATTGCCGAGGTGAGGGAGAGACTTACATCAATATTGGCAGCAAGTACTTTTCTCAATATGAAATTGGATGGTACAAGCGTCAGTTTTATATCCACTTTAATATTGGGTGGTAGCCATTGGGGTATATTAAATATTTCATGATATATTTTCCAACTAGATGTAATTCACTAGTTGTAGCATTTTTAAGTGCATCTGTACTATCAGTATTAGTAATATATTCATATCCATTGGAGGTTCCTCCAATGGAACCTTCCTTGTATCAATTGGGTGTCATCAGCATGAATTGCATATAGCTTGTATAATTTGAGAGATTGTTGCTTGTGCTCACCAGCGTACCATTGATGTAGACACTGATTTGACGAAATAAATTATGTAATATACAATTTTCATAGGATATCGCATCGGCAAGAATTGGCAATGTATTATCGGATTTCTGGACTTTCATTAGTAAATCTATAAATGTTTAAGACATTTCCATAAAGTAGTCTTCATTGGAATAAATTTGAAAGTGGATATTATCGGAGAGGGGTTGTTGAGGATAAAATTGTTCATAGTATCCATATTTGACACTCACATCAATATTTTCTGCATTGAATAGATTCAATGAGGCGGTGATTGAAGGTTGAGAATCCTTATGCCGTAGGTAGGACATCTTAGGAAAATAAATCTAGTTTCGATCTAACAATTCTCTTCCTGGGGCTTTTTTTCCTTATACAACTGTTTAAAGTACGTGTCAGCTTTTTCCTCCTTTTATATGACAGGCATTACATATTTCGCTTCCCACCTAAGTAAAGAATGATGAAAGATGCACAGTTTCTCAAACTTTTTAAACCTTTTCCATTTTGTTTTAATCTCTCGCCAAGGGTTCGCGCACTGGACCTAAGATTTTTCGTAGCACTTTTTTTAAAATCCCTGCCAGAGCCCAAATCGTATAGTGTAGAGGATACAAAATCTGTCGCAGCCGGTACAAGATATTTTCTAGCCAGAGGTAGTGAAGAGCGAAACAGCTTAGCAAACCAGCTGCCAAGACAATAGCCAGACATTGACAAGCACCCTTTGTAATAGTCCATTCAATTGCCCTGTTGTCTTGGGCCAAGAGTATTAATATAGCAGTCAATATCAGGACAAATGAATACCACTTTTATATTAGACATCTTGTTGTTGAACGATGGGACGAAAATGGCATGTAATCACAGCCAAACCTTTTGAAATTGCTAGGGGATCATCTAATTCAGTTCTTAGTGTTAACTGACAGAGTTCCAAATAGGAAGAGTTTACGGGAATATACTGAAGATGCTTTATTTTGTAGTGGTGAACATGTTCTTGATTGGTTTTTCGTTCAAGAACCCGTAGGAAGGGAACATTTGAATTACCAACCCGGGATGTTTCCACAAATGAAGCGTTGAGAAATATACAAGTGTCCGTGGAGAAGGCAGGCGGGTAGTCTATAAAAATGAAATTAGTGTTTCCGGCACTTCTACCGTTGATTATATTGAGCTTAAAGCCAAGAATGTCCTTTAGATTATCATTGAGAATAACCTTTTCATTGGCAATAGGTAAACTAATGTAGATTTTACCCTCCTCCTTTGAATAGTTGAAATGAAAAGCTTCTTTTTTACGAGCGGAAATTCTTTTATTAATAGAACGACATAAATCATTCATGCAGGTGAGTTCCTCGTAGGGTAATTCAGTATATGAATAATCCATCCAATTGATCTTTTGAATTTGTTCTTGATCACCTGAGGGTGGTGGTGGCCAATCTTAGGGTCTAATTTTTATTTCATATTTACGATCTTTTTTCAGGATGTCGTAGGTATTTTTGAGAATACAGTCGACAAGAGCTACTTCATACTTCCCATTGTCGTCGAATTTTATGGTGGGGGAGAGATTCGTCCAAAAATCACTTGTTCTATTCAAGTCATTGTAGAGAGGATCAGAAACATTGGACATGAAAGTTACATAGAAATCATTGGGCATTGTTGATATCTTCAGCACTGACCCAAGAATCAAAATCAGAGTTGTATCCTAGCCAGAGAACAAGCAACTGTCTCTGGCCCCTATGAGTACGATTCTTTAATATCTTTTCAATTTGATAAATTTCACTAGTGTTTCTAACTTTTTGCAGTTCATATTCATAAGAACCGCCGAGTATCTCATAATCTTTAGTGTCTCACAGTCGATATGTCGTGGGTTCGGTGTCCAGGATTTTGGACACTCTAAAAAGTTCAGTGCTCCATAAATAATTCCCCTTTTCAAAAATATTAGTGGTTTTATTAATTCGAACAGTATCACCAACATTGAATTTCTTCTTTTTCTTCTTCTTCTCATTACCACCATTGGAATATTGCTTTAGAAAAAGGGTCGATGGTTATATATCTGCATGATTTTATCTAAATCATGAATAAAAGCAGGTGTATTTTTCAGTGTACAATATCTTAAAATTAATAGACGAATCGTTCTTATCAATCGTTCAGCCAATGCAGCCTTTATCGGGCTGTGACTATGATAAAGTGTTGTATTATATTTCAATAGAACCTTTTGCACATGGGGATTAACAAATTTTCTACCACGATCGGATTGAATTTTTTTATAGCAATCCTGTTCAAGAATACTTTCTAAAGCCTGAGCAACCTCAACACCTGTCTTTGACCGTAATGGAATGGCATAGGCAGAGCGACTAAAGACACTGATTGCCACTAGAATATATTTGTAGGGTGCATTGTGACGTCGTTGAATCACGTCTAAAGTTCAAAGATCAGTTTGCATTATATACAGAGGGAAAAAGGCTTTAGTTTGTCGATATTGTTTGCCACAAAGCCTGCGATTCCGATGCAGTGTGTAACTCGGTTCATTCTGTAGATACTCTTTTGCCTTTTTTAATGTGCTGCCAGAGACAACTTGAGAAAGCGTTTTGGAGGAACTTAAACTTCCCGCTTAACCAATATTTTCATAGACATGTTTCAGAACTTCAACCATTTCGAAAGCAAACACGTAGTGTAATGTCCACTCCCCTTTTGCGCACTGGAGGGTGAATCAATCCGTCTTTGATTTTGACTAGCCACAGGTGTTATAAAATCATTGCTGCTGCTGCTGCTAGTATTTTCCAATATTGAATCTTCTTCTTTTTTAGATGGTGTAGGTGTTGGCGTTGTTGGAGGACTATATCCTCTTAATTTCTTTAGAATTTGGTTATTGCCAATAAGACTTTTGGGAAAGTTTGATGCATTTAGAAAGGCGTATAGGTTATTGTCAAATGGTAAAAGTCCTTTACGATTCGTCACCATATCAAAAATTAAATCAACTAGATTATAACTTTTTCCCTGAATTATAATTCGTTTCCCTGTACTATCGACTTGAACTTGATGGTCACTAGCAGTTTCCAACATGAGATACGATAATGCTCTTTAGCTCTTTTCTCGATAGGTCACTGGTAAAAGGCTTCCAATTGCTGACACTATAAAATTCAATTTCTCCTCCTTTGATTACGCAGAATCTTGAGGATATGTTTCCTGTTTAGAGGGATCTGTGATGGTAACAGCGGGTCTCTCACGATAAGGTCTATGTTTGTCCACACGTCGCAATGCTTCTTGAAGTAAAAGCAGTTTTTTGTCATCAGCAATATTGTCATCATTAATGAATTTGCTTAGATTTTATTCAAAATGTTCGATGGGCGAGAGAACAAGTTCAAATGGTGTCAATTTATAGAGCTTAGCCATTCTCTAGAGAAAACTGTTTACCAGTCCTGCAGTTATTGGCAGTAAAAGTGTAAAAAAGCTACCGCCCGCTTGAAAGAGACGTTTTCTTTTAAAAAAAATTTCCCTTGTTTTTGCAAGCCAAGGCACGTACAGTGGAACGATGTTGCTTTGTCTGTTGTCTAACCCCTTTTGGCAAGTGTACATTGCCCTCAGTTAAATTTAAACAAAGTTCGAGATACTAGATTAATGAAATCATTGTCAACACCAAGTTTGAGTATGGCCTTCCTGAGTGGAGGTTTTGAAGTACCTAAAACGGAAAATAAATGCCGTTGTTCGTGTAGTTTCTTCAGTGTCATAATGGCAACTAATAGCTTTTTCTACTGTTCGCCGGAAGATATACGGTAATTTCATTGTCGAAAATTTCGGTGACTACACGTAGATCCTTTGGTGTGCTCTGGTTAAGATCTAGCAAAATGTAGTCATAGAGCTTATTTGTCGCCTGAGTGTACGCTGACAGCAGAAATTTGGGGGCACCTGGATATATTTGCTTCTTGAGAGTTATTAGCAAGCTAACAACTCGATAGATAATATAGATGGTGCAATTCAAAGCAAGGGTTTTCATACATTTCCTCTGATGAAACAGATTGTGTAGAACTAGGGTTATGGAAATCTGTTCATGATGAGAGCGAACGGTGAACAGCTGTAGCATTTCCTGTGAGAACTGTTCAATGGATTCAGCCAAATCATCAATAATCAGCCACGAGTTTGGTTCAATACTATTGAAAATATCAAGTCCCCGTATGAATTGTATTGGTATGGGTGTGGCAATAGCTTTTATTTGATCATAGGACTCCTGCCAAATACTATAGCAATAATAAATTTTCCTTGGTTTTTCCAAAAACTTTTATTACAATTTTAAATTATTTTAGCTAAAAGTGTTGTTTTCCCGACATTGATGGACCACACAGAAACGATCTGAATGGTGTTTTAAATTGATACATGCTGCTGCTGCTGTTGACAACAGTCGGGCTACAACTAACCGTAAACCATACTATCCAATGAATAAGTAGTAGTAATAATTTCACCATAGATCTATCTAGTACGTTAACAAGAACAACAAAAACAATATTTCATTCATTTATTCGACATGAAAATTCTATTTGTTCAACATGAAGAACATAAAAAAACACTTGTTCAACAAGAACAAAAACTCTATTTGTTCAAACCTTTTTGACATAAAAAAACAAAACACTTTTTGTCCATCAACAATAACACTATTTGTACAACATGTTCATCAACAATAACACTATTTGTACAACACTAACACTTATTGTCATAAAAAAACACTTTTTTCCAGCATCACTATTTGTACAGTACCACACTTTTTGTAAAATAGCACTTGAAAAAAAAATAATTGGAACATGAACTTTAAAAAACTGCACAGTTGAACATTATGAATTTAAAAGATCCGTCCACCCTCCGGGGAGCCTCGGGGCCGAAGGCTGGCCGCGGGTGGGACCCTCCATCCTCCGGGAAGCTGCGGGGCCGAAGGCCGGCCACGGGCGGAACTCCCAGCCCCGCCAACCCCCGGTAGCCGTGGGGCCGAAGGCCGGCCGTGGACGGGACCCCCCCCCCCCGGGGCCACGGACCAAAAGCCGGACGCCGGTGGGACCCCCCCCCCCTGCGGGGCGCAGTGGAAAAAACTGTATACAATAGTCGTCGTCACTGATGCTGCTACAGGTCAGGTTAGGGTTAGGTTTGGGTTAGGGTTGGGTTAGAGCATTCAGGTTAATTTATCCAGACCAAGTTGATTGCGATAGTCTATGCATTCAACCCGGTCTGAAATATGGTAGTGGCCATGGGGTAGTACACTTACATCATTCTCGAGCACATAGACTTTGTCGGATATACATGATATTGCATTCTTTTCCACTCTTACAGTATAATTTCTATACTGTAGAGAGCGAATTGCAAGCACTTGTGCTCTCGGCACTAGGCTACATTCTACACAATCTCTGTAGACACTCATGTTGAAATTGATCTTTACAAAATTGGTAGGCACCCCTTTACACGCCTGCTTTACAGCCCTATTATGTGTTTCCACGCAATAAACTTTAGGACCCGGGAACACCCCCCTGGATATCAAATGACTCCCCGTCTCTGATTTTAACATTAGTAGTTGGTTGGGCGCTTGACGTTTCACCAACTCGGGGTAGAGGGATGGATTCCAGTTAAAGAAATCCATCCGTGAGCTGATGTGTTCCCCATTTTCTAAATACCCCAATAAATCCTCGGTTTTTACTTTTAACAGCAGAGAATCTGTATTCCCATAGTACACTTGAACCTCCCCTCCCTTGGCCATTGCACCTTGCACACATTGTAAAAAAACGACAACATGAGCTTTTTGGAAATTTCAAGTACTGAATTACCTCCTGCTATATTCTTGTTCAGTACCACATTTCTCTTTTTCCTGTGTAGAAGAACCATGCCAGCCTCTATGCTTGTGAGCGTTGTAAAATTGGGGTCGGCAATTATTCGTGCACACTCTTGAGGGTCAGTCACGACGTTGCAAAAAGATCTGAACCGTACGCTTTCACACATTTTGCCAAACGCTGAATTTAGAATGAGTTTGTACATTTCCTTCTCAACTTTGGAGTTTGCCCAAGAGTGTTTATCAACAAAAGTGTCGATAAACGTCTTTAAGTATGGTTTTTTACTGAATTGCAGGACCCTATGTATTTTGGCGATCTTGAAACCATTGTTCACCATCCAGTGCAAATGCACATGATGAACAATGATATTCTCCTTAGGGTCCCGATCTGCAATCAGTTTTTGCTTAGAGGGCGTCCAATGTATCCCCATATCCTAAACCAATGATCGATTGTAGGGGCTCAGCGAGTCCCTGGTCACTGGTCGATTGATACAGGGAAAAACAAAATCTCTGACTGAATCATGAAGTGCCAATGGAATTTGCCCGTCAATTTCAAAGAACCATCCTTATGGCCCATTGTCCTCGACGATGTTAATGTCGACGAACTCACAAGGATTCTCAAGCCATTTATAGTTCCCATACGGCAAAGAGTAGTGAGAAATTGCCGAGGGGTACAATGAGTTCATGTCCAAGAACACTGCATTTGACTTTGCACCGGTGCTGTTTTATCCGCTTGGATCGGTTGTCAAGACGCGATCCCCATGAAAAACATACCCACCCCTCAATGATTTTTCTACAAAATGGTGTTAATCCACATCAGTTATTAGGCCTATATCCTCCCTACTAATGTTTAAAATCAAGTCCATAACGAAATGCGGCGTGGAAAAATAATAGCCTATAGCTAATCCGAACTCCGAATAGATTTAGTCTGTGTTCTTGCAGACTATGTCCAACAGAGTTAAAATGTCACTGGCCAAGTACAGTCTACAATAATCCCACCCATTATTACAATTCCCCTTAAACCACCCCTTCTTTGCAAATTCATATTCCTCGGCTGTGCATTCACTGCTGGTGAGTGAATTATAGAAAGCTTCAATTGGAGGTAGTTTCGCTTCGCTTAAGCGAGCGCCAGAACGGTAATAGTCGTATGCATATCCACCTTTAAAGGTCAATAGGTCATACATTTCAATGTCTGGAAAGTGCTGTTTAAGCAAAGGAAAACTATCAAAATTGTCACTTTTCTGCACTTGAATATATTGAATCAATGCCTTGGGAAAAAAACTAAAGGAATCTAAAAACCTGATTTTATTCCAACACGTATGCCCATTATTTACTACCTGCCATTTCAACTCGAGAAGCACTAGCTTCTCGGCCGATTTGGGAATGATGTTATAGGTAAATGAATTATTTACTCATGGACTATCTACTCCCCCTCCCTCCCTGTGCATACGTGCCAGTGCCAGTAAAATACATTTTAAATCATTATTTGAATTATGAATAAAAACTTGAATAAAATACTGCTGGCTAACGTTTAAGTTACACGATTGATGTGCTACCCCTCTAAAATTACTACCCCCAGAGGATATTTCCTGCCAAAAGTCATTGTGGTCTCTGCCTTTCCCCTTCCCCTCTCTTTTCCCTTTCCCCCGACCCCCCTCTTCAAACTCCCCCTTACAAACCCAACATATTTTTTTATTTTTAATCGCGAGACGATCCTCTGCAGACAACACCCTAGGGTAATGCGTATTTCTCAAACGAGAAATAGCGCCATTAGCGGTGCCAATTAATTTAGTCAGTGCCTTGACCATACACTCTCCCTCATCCAACGTTTCAACTATTTCTAACAACAGCATAGTTTTAGAACTGTCTCTTTGCGCGTGGGCGTAGGAAACTGCAATAGCTTGATGTTCTTTGATTCGGTTTGGAAATCGAAGATTGTTCACTTCCACTAACTTTTTAAATTTATGTCTTTGGGGAAACATCTGAACTGAAGTGGAACCTTTTTATATTATTAGGAAAAATAGAATTGATCAATAACTAATTTATTTTTCATTGATAAAATTCAGAAGAGCTTGAACTTTTCTTCACTTTATTGAGAAATTTCAAATAGAACTTTAAATTTCCTTGTGTCTTTGTGAAATTAAGAACTGAAGTGAAAGATTTTTATTTTATTTGGAGAAATTAGAATTGAACTGTAAGTTCTTTAATAAAATTCAGAAGATAACTTGAATTTTCTATCTTCTATGAAAAATTTGGAACAGTATTTTAAATTTTTTCATCTCTTTGAAAAAAATCTGAACTGAAGTGGAAACTTGCATGATATTGTGGCGTGTACAAAAAAAAATCTGAACTGAAGTGGAAACTTGCATGATATTGTGGTGTGCACAAAAGTTGTAAAGTAAAGTTGTAGTGAAAAGGATTTGTAAAATCGGTTTAGGAGGGACATTAAGAAAAAAAGTTGTAAAGTAAAGTTGTGGTGAAAAGGATGAGTACTTCAACTTGTAAAATGGGTTTAGGAGGGACATTAAGAAAGGAACTTGTTGTGAAATGTCTTTTGAAAAGTATTAATTGGTGTTGGCTGTAAAGGATGGTTACTTCAACTTGTAAATGGGTTTAGGAAGGACATTAAGAAAAGAACTTGTTCTGAAATGCCCTTTAAAAAGTATTGCTTGGTGTTGGAGCATTCAAAAAGCTGTAAAGTAAAGCTTTGGGTGAAAAGGATGGGTACTTCAATATGTAAAATGGGTTTAGGACGGTCACTAAGAAAAGAACTTTTTCTAAAATGTCTTTGAAAAGTATTCCTTGATGTTGGAGCATTCAAAAAGCTGTAAAGTAAAGTTGTGGGTGAAAAGGATGGGTACTTCAACTTGTAAAATGGGCTTAGGATGGAAATTATGAAAAGAACTGGTTCTGAAATGTCTTTGAAAAGTATTGCTTGGTGTTGGAGCATTCAAAAGAACCAAAAAGCTGTAAAGTAAAGTTATGGGTGAAAAGGATGGCTACTTCGACTTTTAAAATGGGTATAGGAGGTTCTTTAAGACAGGAACTTGCCATGAAATGTCTTTGAAAAGTATTCCTTGATTCTGGAGCATTCAAAAAGTTGTAAAGTAAAGTTGTGGGTGAAAAGGATGGGTACTTCAAGTTGGAAAATGGGTTTAGAAGGGAAATTAAGAAAAGAAGTTGCTCTGAAATGACTTTTAAATGGTATTTCTTTGTATTGAGGCATCTAAAAAGCTGTAAAGTAAAGTTGTGAGTGAAAAGGATAGATGCTTCAACTTGTAAAATTGGTTTAGGAGGGACATTAAGAAAGGAACTTGCTCTGAAATGCCTTTTGAAAAGTATTTCTTGGTGTGGAGGTATCCATAAAGTAAAGTTGTGGGTGAAAAGGATTAGTACTTCAACTTTTATAATGGGTTTAGAAGAGACATTAAGAAAGGAAGTTGCTCTGAAATGTCTTTTGAAAGGTATTTCTTGGTGTTGAGGTGTCCCAAAAGCTGTAAAGTAAAGTTGTGAGTGAAAAAGATGGATGCTTCAACTTGTAAAATTGGTTTAGGAGGGACATTAAGAAAGGAACTTGCTCTGAAATGTCTTTTGAAAAGTATTGCCTGGTGTTGGAGCATTCAAAAAGCTGTAAAGTAAAGTTGTGTGTAAAAAGGATGGGTACTTCAAGTTGGAAAATGGGTTTAGAAGGGACATTAAGAAAAGAACTTGTTCTGAAATGCCTTTTGAAAGGTATTTCGTGGTGTTGAGGTATCCAAAAAGCTGTAAAATAAATTTGTGGGTGAAAAGGATGGATGCTTCAACATGTAAAATGGGTCTAGGAGGGACTTTAAGAAAGGAAATTGCTCTGAAATGTCTTTTGAAAAGTATTGCTTGGTGTTGAGGTATCCAAAAAGATTTAAAGTAAAGTTGTGGGTGAAAAGGATGGGTACTTCAAGTTGGAAAATGGGTTTAGAAGGGACATTAAGAAAAGAAGTTGTTCTGAAATGCCTTTTGATTGGTATTTCTTGGTGTTGAGGCATCCAAAAAGCTGTAAAGTAAAGTTGTGAGTGAAAAAGATAGATGCTTCAACTTGTAAAATTGGTTTAGGAGGGACATTAAGAAAGGAACTTGCTCTGAAATGTCTTTTGAAAAGTATTGCCTGGTGTTCAGATATCCAAAAAGCTGTAAAGTAAAGTTGTGGGTGAAAAGGATGGGTACTTCAAGTTGGAAAATGGGTTTAGAATGGACATTAAGAATTGAACTTGTTCTGAAATGTCTTTTGAAAGATATTTCGTGGTGTTGAGGTATCCGAAAAACCGTAAAGTAAAGTTGCGGGTGAAAAGGATGGGTAATTCAACTTGTAAAATGGGTTTAGGAGGGACATTAAGAAAGGAACTTGCTCTGAAATGACTTTTGAAAAGTATTTCTTGGTGTTGAGATATCCAAAAAGCTGTAAAGTAAAGTTGTGAGTGAAAAGGATGGGTACTTCAAGTTGGAAAATGGGTTTAGGAGGGACTTTAAGAAAGGAACTTGCTCTGAAATGCCTTTTGAAATGTATTTCTTGGTGTTGAGGTATCCAAAAAGCTGTAAAGTAAAGTTGTGGGTGAAAAGGATGGGTACTTCAAGTTGGAAAATGGGTTTAGAAGGGACATTAAGAAAGGAACTTGCTCTGAAATGTCTTTTGAAAGGTATTTCTTGGTGTTGAGGTATCCAAAAAGCTGTAAAGTAAAGTTGTGAGTGAAAAGGATGGATTCTTCAAGTTTGAAAATGGGTTTAGAAGGGACATTAAGAAAAGAACTTGTTCTGAAATGACTTTTGAAAGGTATTTCGTGGTGTTGAGGTATCCAAAAAGCTGTAAAGTAAAGTTGCGGGTGAAAAGGATGGGTACTTCAACTTGTAAAATGGGGTTAGGAGGGACATTAAGAAATGAATTTGCTCTGAAATGCCTTTTGAAAAGTATTTCTTGGTGTTGAGGTATCCAAAAAGCTGTAAAGTAAAGTTGTGGGTGAAAATGATTGGTACTTCAAGTTGGAAAATGGGTTTAGAAGGGACATTAAGAAAGGAACTTGCTCTGAAATGTCTTTTCAAAGGTATTTCTTGGCGTTGAGGTATCCAAAAAGCTGTAAAGTAAAGTTGTGAGTGAAAAGGATGGATGCTTCAACTTGTAAAATGGGTTTAGAAGGGACATTAAGAAAGGAACTTGCTCTGAAATGTCTTTTGAAAAGTATTGCTTGGTGTTGGAGCATTCAAAAAGCTGTAAAGTAAAGTTGTGAGTGAAAAGAATGGATGCTTCAAGTTGGAAAATGGGTTTAGAAGGGACATTAAGAAAAAAAGTTGCTCTGAAATGCCTTTTGAAAAGTATTACTTGGTGTTGGAGCATTCAAAAAAGCTGTAAAGTAAAGTTGTGGGTGAAAAGGATTGGTACTTCAAGTTGGAAAATGGGTTTAGGAAGGACATTAAGAAAAGAACTTGTCGTGAAATACCCGTTGAAAAGTATTGCTTGGTGTTGGAGCATTCAAAAGGCAGTAAAGTAAAGTTGTGGGTGAAAAGGAAGGATGGGTACTTCAACTTGTAAAATGGGTTTAGAAGGGACATTAAGAAATGAACTTGTTCTGAAATGCCCGTTGAAAAGTATTGCTTGGTGTTGAGATATCCAAAAGGCAGTAAAGTAAAGTTGTGGATGAAACGGATGGGTACTTCAACTTGTAAAATGGGTTTAGAAGGGACATTAAGAAAGGAACTTGTTCTGAAATGCCTTTGAAAAGTATTGCTTTGTGTTGGAGCATTCAAAAAGGCAGTATAGTAAAGTTGTGAGTGAAAAGGATGGGTACTTCAAGTTGGAAAATGGGTTTAGGAGGGACATTAAGAAAGGAACTTGCTCTGAAATGCCTTTTGAAAGGTATTCCTTGATGTTGGAGCATTCAAAAAGTTGTAAAGTAAAATTGCGGGTGAAAAGGATGGGTACTTCAAGTTGGAAAATAGGTTTAGGAAGGATATTAAGAAAAGAACTGGTTCTGAAATGCCTTTTGAAAAGTATTGCTTGGTGTTGGAGCATTCAAAAAGCTGTAAAGTAAAGTTGTGAGTGAAAAAGATAAGTACTTCAAGTTGGAAAATGGGTTTAGGAGGGATAATAAGAAAGTAACTTGCTCTGAAATGCCTTTTGAAAAGTATTTCTTGGTGTTGAGGTATCCAAAAAGCTGTAAAGTAAAGTTGTGAGTGAAAAGGATGGATGCTTCAACTTGTAAAATGGGTTTAGAAGGGACAATAAGAAAGGAACTTGCTCTGAAATGCCTTTTGAAAGGTATCGCTTGGTGTTGGAGCATTCAAAAAGCTGTAAAGTAAAGTTGAGGGCGAAAAGAATTGCTACTTCAAGTTGGAAAATGGGTTTAGAAGGGAAATTAAGAAAAGAAGTTGCTCTGAAATGCTTTTTGAAAGGTATTTCTTGGTGTTGGAGCATTCAAAAAAGCTGTAAAGTAAAGTTGTGGGTGAAAAGGATTGGTACTTCAAGTTGGAAAATGGGTTTAGGAAGGACATTAAGAAAAGAACTTGTCGTGAAATACCCGTTGAAAAGTATTGCTTGGTGTTGGAGCATTCAGAAGGCAGTAAAGTAAAGTTGTGGGTGAAAAGGAAGGATGGGTACTTCAACTTGTAAAATGGGTTTAGAAGGGACATTAAGAAAGGAACTTGTTCTGAAATGCCCGTTGAAAAGTATTGCTTGGTGTTGAGATATCCAAAAGGCAGTAAAGTAAAGTTGTGGATGAAACGGATGGGTACTTCAACTTGTAAAATGGGTTTAGAAGGGATATTAAGAAAGGAACTTGTTCTGAAATGCCTTTGAAAAGTATTGCTTTGTGTTGGAGCATTCAAAAAGGCAGTATAGTAAAGTTGTGAGTGAAAAGGATGGGTACTTCAAGTTGGAAAATGGGTTTAGGAGGGACATTAAGAAAGGAACTTGCTCTGAAATGCCTTTTGAAAGGTATTCCTTGATGTTGGAGCATTCAAAAAGTTGTAAAGTAAAATTGCGGGTGAAAAGGATGGGTACTTCAAGTTGGAAAATAGGTTTAGGAAGGATATTAAGAAAAGAACTGGTTCTGAAATGCCTTTTGAAAAGTATTGCTTGGTGTTGGAGCATTAAAAAAGCTGTAAAGTAAAGTTGTGAGTGAAAAAGATAAGTACTTCAAGTTGGAAAATGGGTTTAGGAGGGATATTAAGAAAGTAACTTGCTCTGAAATGCCTTTTGAAAAGTATTTCTTGGTGTTGAGGTATCTAAAAAGCTGTAAAGTAAAGTTGTGGGTGAAAAGGATGGGGTACTTCAACTTGTAAAATGGGTTTAGGAATGACATTAAGAAAATAACTGGTTCTTAAATGCCTTTTGAAAAGTATTTCTTGGTGTTGGGGTATCCAAAAAGCTGTAAAGTAAAGTTGTGGGTGTAAAAGATGGGTACTTCAACTTGTAAAATGGGTTTAGGAATGACATTAAGAAAATAACTGGTTCTGAAATGCCTTTGAAAAGTATTGCTTGGTGTTGGAGCATTCAAAAAGCTGTAAAGTAAAGTTGTGGGTGAAAAGATGGGTACTTCAACTTGTAAAATGGGTTTAGGAAGGACATTAAGAAAAGAACTTGTTCTGAAATGCCTTTTGAAAAGTATTGCTTGGTGTTGGGCATTCAAAAATCTGTAAAGTAAAGTTGTGTGTGACAAGGATGGGTACTTCAACTTGTAAAATGGGTTTAGGAGGAACATTAAGAAAGGAACTTCCATTTGTCCTAGTTGATTACGTCATTCTATGCCCATAAATGGATTCCCATCAGGACCTCCTGATAGGGTTCTACCGATTATGTAATCAATTTCTCAGAAATCCATTTGTCCTAGTTGATTACGTCATTCTATGTCCATAAATGGATTCCCGCCATGACCTTCTGATAGGGTTCTACCGATTATGTAATCAATTTCTCAGAAATCCATTTGTCCTAGTTAATTACGTCATTCTATGTCCATAAATGGATTCCTTTCAGGACCTCCTGATAGGGTTCTACCGATTATGTAATCAATTTCTCAGAAATCCAATTGTCTTAGTCGATTACGCAATCAATATATCTCTTCCCCACCTTCCCCTTAGAAACATCAAATTAATTCCCCTTTCGTGAATCAATAATTCCCCTTAGAAACAACAAATTAATTCCCATTTCGTGACATATCAATCAATATTGACATCACCTGTCAGACATTACTAAACTTCGCCTGGAAACAATTTGATTAATGATTGACAGTACCTGTCAGACATTATTAAACTTTGCCCGGAAACAATTTGATTAATGACTGACAGCACAGGTGTTCCAAATTCCCAATCGCTTTAATTAACCACGTTTTCTCCCTAATGACTCTATGCACATGGCCAAAACAACAACAACATCGACCTTGACATTCACTGAGAGCGTGCACTTACAACAACAACAACATCAACACCTTTGGAAATTTAGGTCATTGACACATTTTGATTACGCAATCAATTTCCCAGAAATCAATTTCCCCTAGGGACTCTATGCCCATATTTGGTGTTAAAAAAAGTTGTAGGTGGCAGCAGGGGTTAATAGTGGGATCAATTGAGGCCTTTCTACTTAGGATAAATTGCTAGATGGTAAGACAAATATCAAAGTGTATGACTTTCGTGTTTTTCTGGAGTCCCCAAAATCTGAGATAGTTCTCAGATAGTTCTCAATTTACATAATATTAGACAACCAAAAGCTTAAGAATACAAATATAAAGTTGCATAGAGTCTCTGTAGTCTATAGAGATCTTCCATTGGATGGTTTTGAGTAGATAAGAATTGGACAAATAGTTTCATTGAGACCGAACCATTTGTCGTCCATTCTCAGTGAATAGTCCTATATGTTAATTAAATAAAAAAAGCTAAAATATTAAGGAGTAACATTAAAACCTTGATTAATTAATCGTTATATGAAGGGGATTACCCCTTACTTGATACCCTGATTATTACGCTAAAGTATTCTAGTAATTTTAGAAAAGCTTCATGTTCTAATTAAACGGACCTTGTGTTTCAGGAGCTGTTCTTAAGATAATTGGGACATACAGTTAAACTTTAGCGAAAAGAAGTAGGTATTGAGCAGGGGACAATCTCTTTCATATACGGAATAACTTCTGTTCTTACTAAGTTTCAATGCTTCTTCGTACTTTCAGTTGAAAAAATTGTTGTTTTACCCTCCCAGAAAATTCTCCCTGGACAATTATATCCTCGCTGATATTCCTTCAGGGAGATTTCTGGCTGACGATTCCGCCGGAAAAATTCTCCTTACCATATTTTCATTTCAAGAAGATTTTTATTTCTGATGGTTTTTCAAATCATGTCGGATACTCGCCTCTGTGAAAACTTTTTCTCAGAAATCCGCCCCACCCCAGTTAAAGTTGCTCACGTAGAAATTTACAAAATAAGACAAATAAAAAGATTTCCATAAAAGAATTCTGGCCCATTCGCTCTGTGTAAAATTTCCCCTAGAAAGTTCACTCCCGGAAACTCACTTCCCCAAGGAAAATTTTCAGCGTAGTAAATCTCATCAGGCAGAAGTCATCCCCCGCTGCCAAAGATGTCCTTATATTTCGCAATAACAAATACTATACGCAAACAATGGGTAAATTTAATAAATTACAGCACTTTCTCAAGGCCTGTAGTAGGGTCATATTATCCCTATTTATAGTTATTGGATCTTTCAACTATACTGAACAAAATGACACGTCAAAATTTTGATCAGACAACTTTGGAAAAAAGGGTTTGGGATGGGGACCAGCTGTTCTACATTATTTTGGTTACTTAAAAAGGGCACTAGACCTTCCAAATTTCTCAAGGCTTTTAGTAGGGTCATATTATCCCTATATTTATAGTTATTGGATCTTTCAACAATACTGAACAAAATGGCACCTCAAAATTTTGATCAGACAACTTTGGAAAAAAGGGTTTGGGAGGGGAACCAGCTGTCCTACATTATTTTGGTTACTTAAAAAAGCACTAGAACTTCCAATTTCCAGTCAAATGAGCTGTCTCCCGATCTTCTAGAATCACTAGTTCGATACGATCGCCCCTAATATAAAAAAAAAAATTAAAATTAAACACGTATCCGTGATCTTTCTTCTGGAGAAAAAAAAATGCGAAATTCCACTTTTTGTATATACGAGCTTGAAACCTCTAGAGTAGGATTTTCTGAAATTCTTATTCTGATGGCGTGATTTTCATTAAGATTGCTTGACGTTTTGGGGTGCTTCCCCTTTATTCGAAAAAAGTGCAAATTTTCTCAACCCCATAACTTTTGATAAGTAACATTAAGCTTAATGAACTTTGTATATTTTGAATTAGTGTAAGAGTTGGATTCTTTTGATGAGCCTATTGTCATCAAATTTTTTTTTAGAGTTTCGATTACAATTGAGCTGTGTCATTCCTTATTTCGTTACCACGAACTCTTTGATCAATTGATGTCAAAGGCACAGCTTGACTTGTTAGTAGAAAGGACCCTAAAGGTCCGAGCGGGAAACCATATATGGGCATAGAGTCCCTAGGGAGATGGTTTTCTCACTGAGAATGAAAAAACAGGATTTTTCTCACTTGAAAAAACCGGAATTTTATCACTTTTATGGATGTTTCTTGGATGGTTATGTGTGTTGGTCAATTTATTTGTTGTTTTTCATGGATGTCAACATTAATTTATGTCTGTTTTATGGTTTTTGTCAGTGAGAATGGAAAAACAGTATTTTTCTCACGTTGATGGATGTTTTCTGGATTATTGAGTCTAAAGTATTTCCAAGGGAATTGTTTCCAGGTCAAATTTTATTAATATCTTTGGAGTTCAACCAGTAGAATTGTTTCCGGGGCGAAGTTTTTTAATGTTTGACAGATGATGTCATGATTGATTGATTTGTCAAGAAAGGGAATTAATTTTTTGTTTCTAAGGGGAATTATTGATTCACGAAAGGGTTTCCTAGTAATTTGAAATGTGACAGCGCAGGGATACCAAAAACAAAAGGAACACGCAGAAATTACGTTTAGGGGTTATTTGGGCGAAACCGTTTTAGACATTTTAGGGAATTATTTTGGCGAAACAGTTAGAGACATTTTAAAAGATGATTTTAGAAGATGTTTTATAAGAGGATTTGAGGGTGAAACTCTGTGGTCGTTATAATACACAAGTTCCATTTGAACAGTGTCGTGAGGTCCTCTACCCCAACCCCAAAGGGTTTCGATCCCCCCACCCAACCCCGAAGGAAGTCCCTGGCCCCCAAAGGTTCCCCCGGGCTCCCAAAGGGTCCCCCGGGCCCACCAAAGGGGCTCCCGGCGCCACAAAGGACCATCCGTTCCCCCAAGGGACCCCGGACCCCCAAACAGTCCCCTCTCCATTTTTTAATACTTTTTTAAGGCTTTATTAAATCTTTTCAGAGCAAGTTATTTTCTTAATGTCCATCCTAAACCCATTTTACAAGTTGAAGTAATTATCTATTACAACCTATTCTATTAATTACTGCTTTTTTTATACCTAAATTCAAAGATATAATTTTCAAAGACCATTTCAGAGAAAGTTTATTTCTTAATGTCCCTTCTAAACCAATTCTCAAACTTGAACTACTTATCTTTTTCACCCCCAACCATACTTTACAGCTTTTTGGATACCTGAACACCAAGAAATACTTTTAAAAGACCATTTGAGAGCAAGTTACTCTCTTAATATCTCTCCTAATACCATTTTCCAACTTGAAGTACTTATCTTTTTCACCTACAACTATACTTTACAGCTTTTTGGATACCTCAGCACAAAGAAATACTTTTCAAAGACTAGTTCAGAGCAAGTTACATTCTTAATTTCCCTCCT
This sequence comes from Artemia sp. Qi Xiang Cuo, assembly GCF_049724085.1. Classification (NCBI taxonomy): domain Eukaryota; kingdom Metazoa; phylum Arthropoda; class Branchiopoda; order Anostraca; family Artemiidae; genus Artemia; species Artemia sp. Qi Xiang Cuo. The sequence goes on along the minus strand of NC_142801.1, from coordinate 73,292,864 downwards.
AAACCCATTTTCCAATTTGAAGTACTTATCTTTTTCACCCACAACTATATTTTACAGCTTTTTGAATACATCAACACCAAGAAACACTTTTCAAAGACCATTTCAGAGCAAGTTCCTTTCGTAATGTCCCTCCTAAACCCATTTTCCAACTTGAAGCACTTATCTTTTTCAGCCACAACTATTGTTTACAGCTTTTTTGTTAACACAACATAACTAAACAAATTTCAAAGTCCATGTCATATCAAGATCCTTACACACTAAATATTCTAAACTCATTTTTCCGACTTTAATTACTTATTTTTTTCAGCGAAAACTCTATATGATAGACTTTTGGATACATCAACACCATGAAATACTTTTCAAAGACCATTTAAGAGCACGTTACTATCTTAATGTCACTAATAACACCTTTTTCCAACTTGACGTACTAATATTTTTCACACTCAACTATACTTTACAACTTTTTGGATACCCCAAAACCAAGAAATAATTTTCAAAGACCATTTCAGTGCAAGTTACTTTCTTAATGTCCCTCCTAAACCCATTTTCCAACTTGAAGTACTTATCTTTTTCACCCACAACTATCCTTTACAGCTTTATGGATACCTCAACACCAAGAAATACTTTTCAAAGGCCAGTTCAGATCAAGTTACTTTCTTAATGTCCCTCCTAAACCCATTCTCCAACTTGCAGTAATTATCTTTTACACCCACAAATAATCTTTTAATAATTGTTGTTAAATAAACACAACGTTAGAAGTTAAATATTAAAGTTCATAGCAATTGAGTGTATAACTGTCAATAATAAACCCAAATTTACACTTGGACTTATTATCTTCTTCCCAAAAAATTATACAATACTGCTTTTTGGATAGCTAAAAGCCAAGAAATAATTTTCAAAGTCCTTTTCAGTTAAAGTTACATTATTAATGACCATCCTAAACCAATTTTCCAACTTGAAGTACTTTATTTTTTCACCCACAACTATACTTTACAGCTTTTAAATTAGAATAGATTAGGTTAGGTTAAGTTAGATTAGGTTATCCTACGCACGCTTCACTTAGGTTAGGTTAGGGAAAAGACATGCAAAAAGTTAGGTGAATGGTTAGGTTAGGATAGACTAGATTAAGTTAGGTTAAGTTAGGTTAGGCTAGGTTAGCCTACGTACGCGCGCGTACGTACACGCGCATTCACCTAACTTTTTGCCTACCTGTCACCTAACCTAACCTAAGTGAAGCGTGCGTAGGATAACCTAACTTAACTTAATCTAATCTAGCGTAACCTAAGTAGTTATGTGATTCCAGGTGTGCGCAAATCCGTAACATATAGTTGTGGAGAAATTAGATACTTACATGAAGAGGTACACATAGATTAGTAAGGTTATTAAGAAAGTAAATTGCACAGAATATTTCTCTAAAAATTATTTATTGGTGTTTAGGTATCCAAAAAGTTGTAAAGTATAGTTGTGGGTGAAAAAGATAAGTACTTCAAGATGGAAAATGGGTTTAGGAGTGACATTAAGAAATAAACGTGCTCTGAAATGGTCTTTGTAAAGTATTTCTTGTTGTAGAGGTATCCAAAAAAGTGTAAAGTATAGTTGTGGATGAAAAAGATAAGTACTTCAAGTTGGAAAATGGGTTTAGGAGGGACATTAAGAAAGTAACTTGCTCTGAAATGGTCTTTGAAAAGTATTTATTGGTGTTGATCTTTCCAAAAAGTTGTAATGTATAGTTGTGGGTGAAAAAGTAAAGTACTCCAAGTTGGAAAATGGGTTTAGTAGGGACATTCAGAAAGTAACTTGCTCAGAAATGGTCTTTGAAATATATTTCTTGATGTTGATGTATCCAAATATCTGTAAAATATAGTTGTGGGTGAAAAAGATAAGTACATCAAATTGGAAAATGGGTTTAGGAGGGACATTAAGAAAGTACCTTGCTCTGAAATGGTCTTTGAAAATTAATTATTGGTGTTGATGTATCCAAAAAGCTGTAAAGTATAGTTGTAGGTGAAAAAGATAAGTACTTCAAGTTGGAAAAAGGGTTTAGGGGGGACAGTAAGAATGTAAATTGCTCTTAAATAGTATATTAAAATTATTTATTGTTGTTGAAGTAGATAAAATGATGTAAAGTATAGTTCTGGGTGAAAAAAAATAAGAACGACAAATTGAAAAATGGGTTTAGGAGAGATATTAAGAAAGTAACTTGCTCTGAAATGGTCTTTGAAAAGTATTTCTTGGTGTTGAAGTATCCAAAAAGCTTCAAGTTATAGTTGTGGTGAAAAAGATAAGTACTAAAAGTTTTATAATTGTTAGACGAGACACGTTATGAATCGGAATTGCTCTTAAATTGGCGTTTAATAGAATTGATTTGTGTTGATACTTACACAAAGAAGTAGAGTATAGTATAGGGCGAATAAGATAAGTACTTCAAATTGGAAAATGGGTTTAGGAGGGACATAAAGAATGTAACTTGCTCTGAAATGGTCTTTGAAAAGTATTTCATGGTGTTGAGGTATCCAAAAAGCTGTAAAGTATAGTTGTAGGTGAAAAAGATAAGTACTTCAAGTTGTAAAATGAGTTTGGGAGGGACATTAAAAAAGTAACTTGCTCTGAAATGGTCTTTGAAAATTATTTCTCTGTGTTGAGTTATCCAATATGCTTTAAAGTAATGTTGTGGGTTAAAAAGAGGCGTTTTTCAAATTGGAAAATTGACTGTTACTGTTCCAAAATATATCTGCTTTTACCTATCTAGACTTTGAGTAGTTGATCAATGTCCCGATGGATCCAAAAAGCAGTAATGAATATCTGAGTGTGAAAAGATCATCAAAAAAGTTTGGAAAAGAAGTTTAGGAGAGACATTAAGAAAGTTTCTTGCTCTGAAATTGTCTTTGAATAGTATTTCTTGGTGTTTAGGTATCCTAAAAGCTGTAAAGTATAGTTTTTGGTGAAAATGATAAGTACTTCAAGTTGGAAAATGGGTTTAGGAGATATATTAAGAAAGTAACTTTCTCTGAAATGGTATTTGAAAAGTATTTCTTGGTGTTAAGGTATCCAAAAAGCTGTAAAGTATAGTTGTGGGTGATAAAGATAAGTACTTCAATTTGTAAAATGGGTTGAGAAGGGACATTAAGAAAGTATCTTGGTCTGTTATGGTCTTTGATTAATATTTCTTGCTGTTTAGGTATCAAAAAAGTTGTTAAGTATAGGTGTGGGTGAAAAATAATATTCCTGCATCATGGAAAATGGGTGTGAGATGGATAGTCAGAAATTCTCATGCTCTATCCGGGTCTCTTGTAATGTATGTCTTTGTGTTAAGATATCCAAATATATTGAAAGTGGAGGTGTGGGGTTAAAAGATAAGTAACTGAAGATGGAAATAGTGTGTGGGAGGGTTATTATGAAAATAAATTGCTCTGTAAGGTTCTTTGAATAGTATTTCTTGGTGTTGAGGTATCCAAAAAGCTGTAAATTTTATTTGAATTTGAAAAAGATAAGTACTTCAACTTGTAAAATGGGTTTAGGATGGACATTAAGAAAATAACTTGCTCTGAAAATAAATAATAAAGCCTTAAAAAAGTATTACAAAATGGAGAGAGGACTCTCTGGGGGTCCGGGGTCCCTTGGGGGGCCGGGTGGTCCTTTGGGGCGCCGGGGGCCCCTTTGGTGGGCCCGGGGGACCCTTTGGGAGCCCGGGGGAACCTTTGGGGGCCGTGGGCTTCCTTCGGGGGTGGGTTGGGGGATCGGAACCCTTTGGGGTTGGGGTAGAGGACCTCACGACACTGTTCAAATGGAACTTGTGTATTATAACGACCACAGAGTTTCAACTCAAATTCTCTTCTAAAACCTCTTCTAAAATCATGTTTTAAAATGTCTCTAACTGTTTCGCCGAAATAATTCCCTAAAATGTCTAAAACGGTTTCGCCCAAATAACCCCTAAACGTAATTTCTGCGTGTTCCTTTTGTTTTTGGCATCCCTGCGCTGTCACATTTCAAATTACTAAGAAACCCTTTCGTGAATCAATAATTCCCCTTAGAAACAACAAATTAATTCCCTTTCTTGACAAATCAATCAATCATGACATCATCTGTCAAACATTAAAAAACTTCACCCCGGAAACAATTCTACTGGTCGAACTCCAAAAATATTAATAAACTTTGCCCCGGAAACAATTCTCTTGGAAACACGTTAGACTCAATAATCCAGAAAACATTCATCAAAGTGAGAAAAATAATGTTTTTCCAGTCTCACTGACAAAAACCATAAAACAGACATAAATTGCTGTTGACATCCATCAAAAACATCAAATAAATTGACCAACACTCATAACCGTCCAAGAAACATCCATCAAAGTAAGGAAATTCCTGTTTTTTCAAGTGAGAAAAATTCTGTTTTTTTATTCTCAGTGAGAAAACCATCTCCCTTGGGACTCTATGCCCATATATGGACTCCCCTTTGGACCTTTAGGGTCCTTTCTACTCTTGTTAGATGTTGACATTGTTAGATATACGCAGATTGGTTTTCTTTTTGTTTTCATTGTTTTATTGGTTGCTCAACAACAGATTCGGCAAATAATTTTTCCTTATTGTCCCCTTTGTCGATTATCGATACTCAGGGAAAAATTTTAACGACAGTCACGACGATTCTTGCTGAGAAAATGGGGGAAATAAATTTCATCAGGTTGCAACACCCTCCTAATACCATAAGATGTTCTAGTCTCCTAGTGAGATTGTTACTTGGTACGTTTTGGGATATCATAATTACCTACTAATAATGAAAATATAGGACGGTGCTTTTTCAAAATACAATTTCCTTTCCTTGTTTATTATAATGACAGGATTTCTCATTTATATTCATTCGCGTTGCGACAGTATTGAAATTTCTAATATTTTGCGTAGTTCCTTTACCACCTTGTATTTTTATTACGCATTTGTTTCGATTACAGCTTGCAAGAAAATAATATGTAGGCTAATTATTCTTTTAGTTTGGCTTATTAAGTGCGTAATGACTACGACGTATGCGACCTTTTCCAAAAGAGAACGAAATAATATAATTACCGCTTCTTAAACTTCTCCAATCCTTTGCAGAATTAGATATAATTGACGAACATTTTGTGGATATAAAGCAATTACCGGTATCATTCTCTATCTAATCCTAGTATTTCTTTTCAATTTTTCGCTTTAATTTTCTCACTTTATTAGCAAGTGCATAGAATTCAATATTTTTGGGGGAGGGGGGAGGGAAGGCTGGGGAAGTAATTGACCTTTGGGGTCTAAGCCTTGAATTTTTTTAATTAGGAAACACCAATGTTTCCCCCAAAGTTTTAATGGTAATAAGGACAGAAAAAAAATGTTTATTAATTATATTAAATATAATAAATTAAATACAGTAAACACTATAAGGGTGAAAACATAAAGATAACTTGTATCATTAATCATTGTTTTCGCTTATACACCTCTTCAGGGCTTCCACTCCTTTTAATTTTGTCCAAGATCTTGGGATTTCAGTTCTGAGCCTAGGTTCTTCAGAGAAGTAGGTATTATTGAACGTTACCATCAAATGGTTAATTAAGTAAACACATTCTTTACAATTGGTATTTTAAATATAATAAGTTTTTAAATATAATAAATTCATAAATTATATTTAAAAATTATTATAATAAATTAAGTACAGTAAACACTGTAAAGGTAAAAACATAAAGATAACTTGTATCATTAATCATTGTCTTCGCTTGTACACCTCTTCAGGGCTTCCAGTCCTTTTAATTTTCCCCAAGATCTTGGGATTTTAGTTCTAAGCTTAGGATCTTCAGAGACGTATATACTATTGAACTTTACCATCAAATGGTTAATTAAGTAAATATATTCTTGGCATTTGGTAATTTGGGGTTTCTCTTTTGAAATCGTCATTTTAAATTTCTTATCCTGCATTTTCTACATTTCTATGTATGTTCAGATTCTACATTTCTATGTATGTCATGTACTATGATGTAATTTTTTTATTTTGCAAAGAGTTTCACTAAACACGAAAACATAAACTATTTTTTGGGAATTGACTTCTATTACGTTTTTTCTTTAATTTGCTTATCCTGCAACTTGCTATGGTATGATATGTAGATCAATTATGCTTCTCGTGGGCTTTCTATTGTTCTTGTGGTTAAATAAGAAACAAGCTATTTCAACTGAAAGGTTCAACATTGAAACTTAAAACGAGAGTAGAAGGGGGGGTGTTACTCGTGACGGGACTCCTTATATGGGCATAGAATACTGACGGGAGTCCTTATATGGGCATAGATTCATTAGGGAGAACACTTGGTTAATGGGGTCAATGACCTTTTTTTCCAATGTGTCAACAACAACAACATCAACCTTGACATTTACTGAGAGCGTGCACTTACAACGACAACAACATCGACCTTGGAACACCTGTGCTATCGACCTCAATTCACCTATCGTGAATCAATAATTCCCCTTAGAAACAACAAATTAATTCCCCTTTCTTGACAGATCAATCAACCAATGATATCATCTGTCAGACTTTAAAAATTTTCTCATAGAAACGATTCTCCAGGAATAGATCCAAGTCATTAATGTCTTTGCCTCGGAAACAACTCTTTTGGTCGAACTCCAAAGGATATTAATAGCCAAAGGCCATGGAAACAATTCTCCAAGAAACATCTTAGCGATGAATTGTTTTAGCGCGGGAATCAGGTTTCTTATTAATTTGAAATGCATTAGCGCAGAGATGCCAAAAACAAAAGGAACACGCTGAATTACGCTTAGGGATTATTTGGGCGAAACTCTTTTAGACAGGTTATGGAACTATTTCGGTGAAACAGTTAGAGACATTTTAAAAGATGATTTTTGAAGAGATTTTAGAAGAGAATTTAATGGTGAAACTCTGTGGTCGTTAAAATACACAAGTTTCATTTGAACAGTGTTGTGAGGTCCTCTAACCCAACCCCAAAGGGTTCCAATCCTCCTACCCAACCCCGAAGGACGCCCCCGGGCCGCCAAGGCCCCCCCAGCGCTCACCGGGGCCCCGGCGGCCCCACAGCGCCACCCCCACCCCCCAAGGCCATCCCCGGGCCCCCAAAGGCCCATCGAGCTCCCAAAGGACCAACGGGGTCCCAAAGGTCCTCCACCGGTCCCCAAATGTCCCCCAGGCCCCCAACTGCCCCCCCCGGACCCCCAAAGGCCCTCCCTGTGCCCCAAAGGCCCTCTCTGTGCCCCAAAGGCCCTCCCCCAGCCCCCAAAGGTCCCCCGGACCAGAGAAGCGCCGCCGGGATGTGCCGTGGGCCCGGAAAGTGCCGCAGGATGTACCGCCGGGATGCGCCACGGGTCAGAAAAGCGCCGCCGGGGATGCGCCGCAGGGAGGCACCGCAGGATAGTGCCGCAGGATGTGCCGCAGGGATGCGCCGCAAAAAAAAAGTAAACTAAAAAGTAAAAATTTTGAACGTTTATCCACCAAACGCCCACCACAGACCACCAAAGGCCTTTCCCTGGCCCTCAAAGGTCCCCCGGGCTCCCAAAGGGCCAACCGGCTCCCAAGGGTCCCCTGGGCCCCCAAAGGTCCTCCTCCGGTCCCCAAAGGTCCACGGGACTCCCAAAGGCACTCCCCCGGTCCCCAAAGGTCCCCGGACCCCCAAAAGCCCACCCAGGGCCCCAAAGGCCCTCCCCCCGGCCCCAAACAAGCCCCCCAAAGCATAAACCCACACAAAAACATACACACCCACACAAAAACTAAAACAAACACACGCAAACATACACACACATATACGAAAAATTACACACACACCCCAAAACTTACACACACACACACACACAAAAACATACACACACACACACACACAAAAAAACTTACACATGCACACGAAAACTTACATTCACACAAAATCTGAAATGCACACAAAAACTTACACACACAAACAGACAAAAAACTAACACACACACACACACACACACACGAAAACACACACACACACGCCAAAACTTACACACACACAAAAACTTACACACAAACAAAAACTTACACACACGCACAAAAACTTACACACACACACAAAAACTTACACACACACACACACGAAAACTTACACACAAACGCCAAAACTTACACACACACACACAAACTTACACACACACACACACACACAAAAACTTACACATGCACACGAAAACTTACATGCACACACAAACTTATACACACACACACATAAAAAACTTACACACACAAAAACTTACACACACACACACACACACAAACTAACACACACACAAAAAAAACTTACAACCACACACAAAAGCTAAGACACACAAAAACTAACACACACACACACACAAAAACTTAGACCCACACTCAAAAACTAACATTCACACAAAAACTTACATGCACACAAACACTTACACACACACAAAAACTTACAAACACGAACAAAAACTTACACATACACGCAAAAAATTACACACACACACACACATGAAAACTTACACACACACGCCAAAACTTACACACACACACGCAAAAACTTACACACACACACACAAACACAAACTAACACACACACACACACACACACAAAATAACACATTCACACGAAAACTTACATGCACACAAAAAATTACATGCACACAAAAATTAAACACACACACACACGAAAAACAAAAACACACATACACACATGAAAAATCACAAACACAAGAAATATATAAAACAAAAAAAAAAAATTAAACACACAAACACACACACACACACAAAAACAAAAAAATGAACACAAAAAAAACTCACACACACACGCACAAAAACATACACACACACACACACACACAAAACATACACACACACACACGAAAACACACACACACACCCGAAAACTAACCCACACACAAAAACTTACACACACACACACACAACACATACAAAAACTTACACATGAACACAAAAAAACTCACACACACACGCACAAAAACTTACACACACACACACACACACAAAACTTACACACACATACACTAAAACTTACACACACATTCCAAAACTTACACACAAAAACTTACACACACACACACAAACACAAAAACTTACACATGCACACGAAAACTTACATGCACACACAAACTTACATTCACAAAAAAACTTACACACACACACACACACACAAAACTTACACACACAAACACACGAAAACTCACACACACACTCCAAAACTTACACACACACAAAAATATACACACACACACACACACACAAACTAACACACACACACACACAAAAAAATAACACTCAAACACAATAAAACTAACACACAAACGCAAAAACTAAAACACACACAAAATTACACACACACACACACACACATACACAAAATTACACACACACCCACACAAAAAACTTACACAGACAAAAACTTACACGCACACACACACACACGCAAACTGACACACACACAAAAAAAACTTACACGCACACACAAAGGCTTAGACACACAAAAACTTACACGCACACACAAAAACTTACACCCACACGCACAAACTTACATGCACACAAAAACTTACATGCACGCAAAAACTTACACACACACACAAAAACTTACACACACACACAAAAACTTACACACACAAAAAAAACTGACACACACACAAAAACTTACACACACACACACACACAAAAAAAAACTTACACATGCACACGAAAACTTACATACACACAAAAACTTACACACACACACGAAAACTTACACACACACACGCCAAAAATAACACACAAAACATCAAATACACACAAAAACTTACACACACACACACTCACAAAAACCTACACACTCACACACAAAATTACATGAACACAAAAACTAACATTCACACAAAAACTTACACACACACTAAAACTTACACAAACTCACAAAAACTTACACACACACACAAAAAATAAAACACACACACGAAAACAAACGCACACACACACACACACACACACACACAAAAAAAAAACAACTTACACATTCACACTAAAACTTACATGCACATAAAAACTTACTTGCACACAAAAACTTACACACACGCACAAATCTTACACGCACATACAAAAAAATACACACACACACACACGAAAAAAAACTCACACACACGAAAACAAACACACACACACAAAAAAAAATACACACATACAATAAAACTAACACAAACACACGAAAACATACACACACACTCCAAAACTTACACACACACAAAAACTTACACACACACACACACACAAAAACTAACACATGCACATGAAAACTAACATTCACACAAAAACTTACATGCAAACAAAAACTAACACACACACACACACAAACACACACACAAACCAAAATAACTCACACACACACACACACTAAAACTCACACACACACTCCAAAAATTACACACACACACAAAATTACACACACACACACAAAAAATTAAAAAAGCACTCGAAAACTTAAATTCACACAAAATCATACAAGCAAAAAAAAACATACACACACACACAAACACACACACAAAAAAAAAACGGAAACACAAACGAAATATAAAACACACACACCAAAACTAATACACACACAAAAAATAAAACACACACACACACACACACAAACAAACACACACACAATCAAAATAACACAAGACCAAAAAAAAAACTCACACAGACGCGAAAAAACACAAACAAACACACACACACACACAAAAATTACACATACACACACAAAAAAACACACACACACGCCAAAACTTACACACACAAAAACATACACACACACACACACAAACACACACAAACTTACACACACACACAAAACTTACACACACACACAAACACACACAAAATAACAAACACACACAAAAACTTACACCCACACACAAAACCTTAGACAAAAAAAAACTTACACACACACACAAAAACTTACACCCACACGCAAAAACTTACATGCACACAAAAACTTACATGCACACAAAAACTTACACACACTTATCTTATCTTATCTTATCTTATCTATAACTTTAATAAAGGGTAAAGTTTCATACTCTTTTCTTCTAAAAAGTGGAATTTTTTAAGTGATGAGAAATATTGGAAGGCAACTAGCCCCCTCCCTCGCCCCTTTCTGTCCAAAATTACCGAATAAAAGTTTTGAGATAGCCATCTGGTGAACATACGGCTTAATGGCAACTTGATTTTAATTCAAAAATTTACCCTCCGAAAACTTCCCTCCTCATACAAAAGTGAACTTCAATTTTACCCCATACAACCCCTTGGCAAAGGTCTTTAAGTTATAAAATTTGCTGATTGTTTACGTATAGAATTTGTTAATAAAAATAATTTTTACATTTTTCAGTTTGGGGTGAATTTTCTGCTCGGGGATTTTCTCAGGGGAGAATTTTGTATGAGGAGGAATGAAAACTTCATCCTGGGGGATGAAGTTTTCAGGAGAAACTTTACAGTGGGAGATTTACCAGAATTCCTATACGTAATTGTTTTTATTATTCTTACTTTCTTTTTGTCAACTCATTTTTACGGGCGGGAGATGTTAAGGGTAATTTTCCGGAGTATAATTTTACCGGGATTGAATTGTCTGGAAGATCTTCCCGTTGGGGGATGTTTTGTGCGGAGGTGGAGCCGGATTTCCCGGCATTATTTAAAGAGCTGTCAGAAAATGAATTAAAAAACAAATTTTTTCAAATGAAAGCAAGGAGCGACATAAAAAATTAAAATGAACACAAATTGTTACATATCTGAGGGGGTCACCTCACACTCCTCGATACCTCGCTCTTTACGCTGAAATCTGAACTATGTCCCAATTCTCTAATCATGACTCCGACAACCCCATAATCAGTTAATTAGAACAAAAGTAGCTTTTAGAAGCCCTATAAGACTTTAGCGTGAAGAAAGAGGTATTGAGGAGTGGGCTAACCCCCTCCTATAGGTAATAATTTCTACTCGTTAGTAGAAGGGGGGTGCTACTCGTGACAGGGGTCCTTATATGGGCATAGAATACTGACGGGGGTCCTTATATGAGCATAGAGTCATTAGGGAGAACACGTGGTTAATGGGGTCACTGACCTTTTTTTCCAATGTGTCAACAACAAAAACATCAACCTTGACATTTACTGAGAGCGTGCACTTACAACAACAACAACATCGACCTTGGAACACCTGTGCTATCGACCTCAATTCACCTATCGTGAATCAATAATTCACCTTAGAAACAACAAATTAATTCTCCTTTCTTGACAGATCAATCAACCAATGATATCATCTGTCAGACTTTAAAAATTTTCTCATAGAAACGATTCTCCAGGAATAGATCCAAGTCATTAATGTCTTTGCCTCGGAAACAACTCTTTTGGTCGAACTCCAAAGGATATTAATAGCCAAAAGCCATGGAAACAATTCTCCAAGAAACATCTTAGCGATGAATTGTTCTAGCGCGGGAATCAGGTTTCTTATTAATTTGAAATGCATTAGCGCAGAGATGCCAAAAACAAAAGGAACACGCTGAATTACGTTTAGGGATTATTTGGGCGAAACTGTTTTAGACAGGTTATGGAACTATTTCGGCGAAACAGTTAGAGACATTTTAAAAGATGATTTTTGAAGAGATTTTAGAAGAGAATTTAATGGTGAAACTCTGTGGTCGTTATAATACACAAGTTTCATTTGAACAGTGTTGTGAGGTCCTCTAACCCAACCCCAAAGGGTTCCAATCCTCCTACCCCAACCCCGAAGGAAGCCCCCGGTCCTCAAAGGCCCCCAAGCTCCCAAAGGGCCACCGGCGCCCCCAACATACCCCCCCCCCCCACCCCCACCCACCCCCGGCCCCCCCAACGTCCCTCCCGCTCCCCACGGCCCCCCCGGGGCCCCCAGGCCCTCCCCCGGGCCCCAAATGTCCCCCACGCCCCCAACTGCCCCCCGGACCCCCAAAGGCCCACCCTGTGCCCCAGAGGCCCTCCCTGTGCCCCCAAGGCCCTCCCCCCGTCCCCCAAGGTACCCCCGACCCCCGCACCACTGACCGCAAGCGCCCGGGGGCACGAAAGCGCCGCCTGATGTGCCGCCCGGAAGCGCCGCGGGGCAGGAACACGCCGCCGGGGGTGCGCCACCGGGCGGCCCCGCAGGAACGCGCCGCAGGATCCGCCGCAGGGATGCGCCGTAAAAAAAAGTAAACTAAAAAGTAAAAATTTCGAAATGTTATCCCCCAAACGCCCTCCACAGACCCCCAAAGGCCCTCCCCGGGTCCTCAAAGGTCCCCCGGGCACCCAAAGGGCCAACCGGCCCCCAAGGGTCCCCCGGGACCCCACAGGTCCACCCCAGGTCCCCAAAGGTCCACAGGGCTCCCAAAGGCACTCCCCCGGTCCCCAAAGGTCCCCGGACCCCCAAAAGCCCTCCCAGGGCCCCAAAGGCCCGCCCCCCGTCCCCATACAAGCACACAAAAACTTACACACACACAAAAACTTACACACACGCAAAAAAACATACACACACCCACAAAAACTTACACACACACACGAAAACTGACACACACACGCAAAAACATACACACACACACACACAAAAACTTACACACACACACACACACAAAAAATTACACATGCACACGAAAACTTACATGCACACAAAAACTTACAAGCACACAAAAACTTACACACAAACACACACAAAAATTACACAAACACACACACACACACGAACACACACACAAACACGAAACAACTAACACACACGAACACAAACACACACACACACAAAATTAAACAAACGCAAACAAACTTACACACACACACAAAAACTTACACACACACACACACGAAAACTAACACACACACGCCAAAACTAGCACACACACACAAAAACTTACACACACACACACACACACAAAAACTTACACATGCACACGAAAACTTACATGCACACACAAACTTAAACACACACACACACAAAAAAACTTACACACACAAAAACTTACACACACACACACACACAAACACACACTAACACAAACAAACACAAAAATAACAACCACACACAAAAGCTAATACACACAAAAACATACACACACACACACACAAAAACTTACACCCACACTCAAAAACTTACATGCACGCAAAAACTAACATGCACACAAAAACTTACACACACACAAAAACTTACAAACACGCAAAAAAACTTACACATACACGCAAAAAATTACACACACACACGCAAGAAAACTAACACACACACGCAAAAACTTACACACACACACACCAAAACTTACACACACACACACACACAAACTAACACACACACACACACACACACAAAAACTTACACATGCACACGAAAACTAAAATGCACACAAAAAATTAAATGAACACAAAAACTTAAACACACACACACACACAAAACACAAAAACACACACACACAATAAAACTCACACACACACGCGAAAACTAACAAAAACACAAAAAATAACACACACACACACACACACACACATACACACAAAACTTACACATGAACACAAACAAAAAAACAAACACACACTCAAAAAAACTTACACACACACACACACACACACAAACTTACACAAACACACGAAAACTCACACACACACGCCAAAACTTACACACACACAAAAAATTACACACACACACACACACACACACACAAACAAAAACAAATGAAAAAACACACACAAAAACAAAAAAGAACAAAAACTTACAAACACACACACACACAAAACGAAAACAAACACACACTAAAACTAACACACACACGCAAAAACTAACACACACAAAAACTAACACACACACACACACACACAAAAACTTACACATGCACACGAAAACTTACATGCACACAAAAACTTACATGCACACAAAAACTTACACACACACACACACACACAAAACTAACACACAAAAACACACGAAAACTCACACACACACGCAACAACTTTAACACACACACAAACATACACACACACACACACACACACACACAAAACATACAAACACAAACACGCACAAAACAAACACGCACACACACCAAAACCTACACACACACCCAAAAACTAACACACACAAAAACTTACACACACACACACACACACATACACGCACTTACACACACACACACACACACAAAAATCAAACACACAAAAACTAACACACACACACAAACACACACAAACTAACACAAACACAAAAAAAACTAACACACACACGCAAAAGCATAGACATACAAAAAATTACACTCACACACAAAAACTTACACCCACACGCAAAAACTTACATGCACACAAAAAATTAAATTCAAGCACAAACTTACACACATACACAAAAACTTACACACACACAAAAAAACTTACACACAAAAAAAAAAACTTACACACACACAAAAACTTACACATAAACACATACACACACACACAAAAAAACTTACACATGCACACTAAAACTTACATGCACACAAAAACTTACACACACACACACGAAAACTTACTCACACACACGTCAAAACTTACACACACAAAAGCTTAGACACACAAAAACTTACACACACACACACACACACAAAACTTACACCCACACGCAAAAATTTACATGCACACAAAAACTTACATGCACACAAAAACTTACACACACACTAAAACTTACACACACGCACAAAAACTTACACACACACACACAAACTAACATACACAAACTACTAATTACTCACACACACACACACACACACACACACAAAAAAAACTAAGACATTACAACGAAAACTTAAAAGCACATAAAAACTAAATTGCACACTAAAACCTACACACACACACAAATCTTACACTCACACACAAAGACTTACACACACACACACGAAAACTAACACACACACAAGAAAACATAAACACACACACACCCAAAACTAACACACACACAAGAAAACTCACACACACATACTAAAAATAACACACACACCACAAAACTTAAACACAAACAAAAACTTACACACACACACACACACAAAAACTAACAAAACCACATTAAAAATAACAAGCCAACAAAAACATACATACTCACAAAAACATACACACACACACACACACACACACACACACACACACACACACAAAAATAAAAAAAACAAACACACACAAAAAATAACACACACACTCCCAAACTTACACACACACAAAAACTTACACACACACACACCCAAAACTTACACATGCACACAAAAACTTACATGCACACAAAAACTTACATGCACACAAAAACATACACACACACACACACACACACAAAACTCACACACACACACACATGAAAACTAAAACACACACGCCAAAAATAATACAAACAAAAAAAATTACACACACACACACACACACACACACACAAACTTACACATGAATACAACAAAAACTCACACACACACACACACACAAAAACTTACAAACACACACAAACACAAAAAACTCACACACACACACACAAGAAAAATCACACACACAAGCCAAAACTTACACACACAAAAACTTACACACACACACAAACTTACACACACACACACAAAAAACTTACACACACACACAAACACACACAAACTTACAAACGCACACAAAAACTTACACCCACACACAAAAGCTTAGACACACAAACACTTACACACACACACAAAAACTGACACCCACATCCAAAAACTAACATGCACACAAAAACTAACATGCACACACAAAAATACACACATACACACAAAACAGACACTCACTCAAAAAAAATTACACATACACACAAAAACTTACAAACACAAAAAAAATAACAGAGACACACACACACACACACACAAAAAAACAAACACAACCACAAGAAAACTAAAAACAACACAAAAACTTACACACACACACACATACTAAAACTAACACACACACACGTAAAAACTTACACACACAAAAGCTTAGACACACAAAAACTTACACACACACACACACACAAAACTTACACCCACACACAAAAACTTACACCCACACGCAAAAACTTACATGCACACAAAACCTTACATGTACACAAAAACTTACACACACACTAAAAATTACACACACGCACAAAAACTTACACACACACACGAAAACTTACACACACACACTATAACTTACTCACACACACACACACATACAAATACACACAAAAAACTTACAAATGCACACGAAAACTTACATGCACATAAAAACTTACATGCACACAAAAACTTACACACACGCACAAAATCTTACACTCACACACAAAAACTTACACACACACACGAAAACTTACACACACACACGAAAACTGACACACACACACACAAAAACTTACACACACACACACGAAAACTTACACACACACACGAAAACTTACACACACACTAAAAAAATTACACACACACAAAAAATTACACACACACACACACACAAAAACTTACATGCACAAACAAAATAAAACAAACAAACAAAAACAAAACTCAAAAACACAAACACTAACTAACAAACCAAAAAACTAAAACACAAATACACACACACGCCAAAACTTACACACACACAAACAAATACACACACACACACACACAAAAACATACATAAGCACGTGAAAATAAACAAGCCCAAAAAAAAAAAAAATAACAAAAAAAAATACACACACACACACACACACACACACAAACTCACACAAACACATACACGAAAACTAACACACAAACACCAAAACAAACACACACACACAAACTAACACACACACACACACGCACATACACACACACAAAAACTTACACATGAACACAACAAAAACTCACACACACACACTCACAAAAACTTACAAACACACACACACACACACACACACAAACTAACACACACACACACACGAAAACTCACACACACACACGCCAAAAATAAAACACACAAAAACTTACACACACACACACACACACACACACAAACTTACACACACACACGCACAAAACATACACACACACACAAAAACAAACAAACTAACAAACAATCACAAAAACTTACACACTCACACAAAAGCTAAGACACACAAAAACTAACACAAACGAACAAAAAATAACACCAACATGCAAAAAGTTACATTCACACAAAAACTTACATTCACACAAAAAATTACACACACACAAAAACTTACACACACGCAAAAAAACTTACACACACACACAAAAACTTACACACACACAAAAACTTACACACACAGATACACACACACACACTTACAAAAGCAAAAGAACACTTAAATTATCAAAAACAATAACAAACACAATCAAACACTAACACTTATACACACACACTAAAACACAAACACAAACACAAGATAACACACACAAAAACTAACTCCCACACAAAAAAACTAACATTATCACTAACAATATAACATTCACACAAAAACTGACATGCACACCAAAACTGACACACACAAAAACTAACAAACACTCACAAAAACTTACACACACACACACATAAACTTACACACACACACACTAAAACTTACTCACACACACGAAAACTTACACACACACACGCCAAAACTTACACACACACAAAAACTTACACACTTACCATATCACAGTTACATTGTCTTAATTTTTCAAATTTCATTTTGAATTTCTGTCGTGAAATGCAAGAGTTGGAATATTTCACTAGTGACTTGTGGTGCTTTGCCTTCTCACAGTTACATTCTCTTGATTTTTCGAAGTTCATTTTGAATTTCTGTCATGAAATGCAAGAGTTGGAAAATTGGGGTCTTAGTCCACCAGCCCGAATGGTGGAAATCCACTAGCTCAGTATTGGGGTCCAAGTCCACCAGCCTGAACGGTGGAAATTCACTAGCTCAGAATTGGGGTCTTAGTCCACCAGCCTGAATGGTGGAAATCCACTAGCTCAATATTGGGGTCTCAGTCCACCAGTCTGAATGGTGGAACTTCACTGTTTAAGTTAGGTTAGGTTAACATATCATGAGCGCTCATGATAAGTTAACCTAACCTTTTCCGGCGAGTATGGTTAGGTTAGGCTAGATTAAGTTAGGTTAGGTTAAGTTAGGTAAGGTTAGCCCATGTACGCTTCACTTAGGTTAGCTTAGGTTGGGTGAGAGACAGGCAAAAAGTTAGGTGTATGATTAGGTTAGGTTAGGTTAGATTAAGTTAGGTGAGGTTAAGTTAGGTTAGGCTAGGTTAGCCTACGTCCGCGCCCGTACGTAGGCTACCCTAGCCTAACCTAACTTAACCTAACCTAACTTAATCTAACCTAACCTAACCTAATCATACACCTAACTTTTTTCCTGTCTCTCACCTAACCTAAGCTAACATAAGTGAAGCCTACATGTGCTAACCAAACCTAACTTAACCAAACCAAAATAAATCTATCCTAACCTAAACATACGCGCCGGTAAAGATTAGGTTAACTTATCATGAGAGCTCATGATAAGTTAACCTAACCTAACTTAAACAGTGAATTTCCACCATTCAGACTGGTGGACTGAGACCCCAATATTGAGCTAGTGGATTTCCACCATTCAGGCTGGTGGACTAAGACCCTAATTCTGAGCTAGTGAATTTCCACCGTTCAGGCTGGTGGACTGGGACCCCAATACTGAGCTAGTGGATTTCCACCATTCGGGCTGGTGGACTAAGACCCCAATTTTCCAACTCTTGCATTTCATGACAGAAAATCAAAATGAACTTTGAAAAATCAAGAGAATTTTTAAAGTCTGACAGATGATGTCATTGGTTGATTGATCTGTCAAGAAAGGGGAATTAATTTGTTGTTTCTAAGGGGAATCATTGATTCACGATAGGTGAATTGAGGTCGATAGCACAGGTGTTCCAAGGTCGATGTTGTTGTTGTTGTAAGTGCACGCTCTCAGCAAATGTCAAGGTCGATGTTTTTGTTGTTGACACATTGGAAAAAGAGGTCATTGACCCCATTAACCAAGTGTTCTCCCTAATGAATCTATGCCCATATATGGAGTCCCGTCAGTATTCTATGCCCATATAAGGAGTCCCGTCACGAGTAACACCCCCCCTTCTACTCTCGTTTTAAGTTTCAATGTTGAACCTTTCAGTTGAAATAGCTTGTTTCTTATTTAACCACAAGAACAATAGAAAGCCCACGAGAAGCATAATTGAGCTACATATCATACCATAGCAAGTTGCAGGATAAGCAAATTAAAGAAAAAACGTAATAGAAGTCAATTCCCATAAAATAGTTTATGTTTTCGTGTTTAGTGAAACTCTTTGCTTGATTTTTATGAAACTCGTTGATTAGTTTTTATGTGCATGTAAGTTTTCGTGTGCATGTGTAAGTTTTTTGTGTGTGTGTGTGTGTGTGTGTGTGTGCGTAAGTTTTCGTGTGTGTGTGTAAGTTTTTGTGTGTGTTTGTAAGTTTTTGTGCGTGAGTGTAAGTTTTTGTGTGTGTGTATGTTTTTGTGTGCTTGTATGTTTTTGTGTTCATGTTAATTTTTGAGTGTGTGTGTAAGTTTTTTTGTGTGTTTGTGTGTGTGTGTTAGTTTTTGTGTGTCTCAGCTTTTGTTTGTGTAAGTTTTGTCGTGTGTGTGTGTAAGTTTTCGTGTGTGTGTGTAAGTTTTTGTGTGTATGTAAGTTTTCGTGTGCATGTGTAAGTTTTTGTGTGTGTGTTTGTGTGTGTGTGTGTAAGTTTTTGTGTGTGTGTAAGTTTTTTTTGTGTGTGTGTAAGTTTTTGTGTGTGTATGTAAGTTTTTGTGCGTATGTGTAAGTTTTTGCGTGCATGTAAGTTTTTGTGTGCATGTAAGTTTTTGCGTGTGTGTGTAAGTTTTTGTGTGTGCGTGTAAGTTTTTGTGTGTTTCAGCTTTTGTGTGTGTGTGATATTTTTGTGTGTGTGTGTGTAAGTTTGTTTTTATTTGTTTGTGGGTTTAAGTTTTTGTGTGTGTAATTTTTTTTTTTTTGTGTGTGTGTGTTTATTTTTGTCTTTTTGTGTGTGTGTGTGTGTAAGTTTTTGTGTGTGTAATTTTTGGAGTGTGTTTGTTAGTTTTATTGTGTATGCGTGTTAGTTTTTTGTGTGTGTGTGTTTTTTAGTTTTTGCGTGTGTGTGTGTGTGTGTGTGTGTGTGTGTAAGATTTTGTGTGTGTGTAATTTTTGGCGTGTGTGTGAGTGTTTTCATGTGTTTTTGTGTATAAGTTTTGTGTGTTTGTGTGTGTGTGTTAGTTTTTTTGTGCGTGTAAGTTTTTGTGTGCTTGTAAGTTTTAGTGTGATTGTGTAAGTTTTTTTGTGTGTGTGTGTGTATGTTAGTTTTTTTGTGTGTTTTTTTTTGGTTTTGTTTTTATTTTTTGTTGTGTTTTTGTTTAAGTTTTGTGTGTGTGTGTGTGTGTAAGTTTTTGTGCGTTTGTGTGTGAGTTTTTTTTTTTTTAATTTGTAAGTTTTTGTATGTGTGTGTGTGTGTGTGTAATTTTTTTTTTGTGTGTGAGTTTTGTAGTGTGTGTGTTATTTTTAGTGTGTGTGTGTGTAAGTTTTGTGTGTGTGTGTGTGTGTGTGTGTGTCAGTGTTTGTGAGTGTGTGTGTGAGTTTTTTTTGTGTTCATGTGTAAGTTTTTGTGTGTGTGTGTGTGTGTGTGTGTGTATGGTTTTGTGTGTTTGTAAGTTGTTGCGTGTGTGTGTGTGTTTTCGTGTGTGTGTGTGTGTGTTAGTTTTGTGTGTGTGTGTGTGTGTGTAAGTTTTTGTTTTCATGTAAGTTTTTGTGTGCTTTTTTTTTTTCGTGTGGATGTGTAAGTTTTTGTGTGTGTGTGTGTGTGTGTAAGTTTTTGTGTGTTTGTGTTTGTGTTTTAGTTTGTGCGTGTGTGTGTATATGTTTTGACGTGTGTGTGTATGTTTTCATGTGTGTGTGTTTGATTTTGGGCGTCCATGTTTATGTTTTTTTTAGTTTTTTTAAGTTTTTGTGTGTGTGTATTTGTTATTGTCAATGTAATTTTTTTTTTTATTGTTTGTGTTTTCTTTTGGGTGTAAGTTTTTGTGTTTGTGTGTGTGTAAGTGTTTTTGTGTGTAAGATTTTGTGTGTGGTTGTAAGTGTTTTGTGTGTGTGTGTTTGTTTGTGCGTGTGTGTGTGTGTGTGTTAGTTTTTGTGTGTGTAAGTTTTGTGTGTGTGTGTGTGTGTTTAATTTTTTGTGTGGATGTAATTTTTTGTGTGTATGTGTAAGTTTTTGTGTGTGTGTGTGTGTTTGTGTGTGTAAGTTTTTTTGTGTGTGTGTGTAAGTTTTGGTGTGTGTGTGTAAGTTTTCGTGTGTGTGTGTAAGTTTTTGTGTGTGTGTGTGTGTAAGTTTGTGTGTGTTTTTGTTAGTTTTTGTGTGTGTGTAAGTTTTTGTGTGTGTGTGAGTTTTGGGGTGTGTGTGTGTGTTTTCGTGTGTGTGTGTGTGTGTGTGTGTGAGTTTTGTGTGTGTGTGTCTAAGTTTTTGTGTGCATGTAAGTTTTTGTGTGCATGTAAGTTTTCGTGTGCATGTGTAAGTTTTTTTTTGTGTGTGTGTTTGTATGTTTGCGTGTGTGTGTTTGTGTGTGTAAGTTTTGGAGTTTGTGTGTTTGTTTTAGTGTGTGTGTGTGTAAGTTTTCGTGTGTGTGTGTATGTTTTCGTATGTGTGTGTAAGTTTTTGTGTGTGTGTATGTTTTTGTTTGCTTGTATGGGGACCGGGGGAGGGCCTTGGGGGCCCAGGGAGGGCGTTTGGGGGTCCGGGGACCTTTGGGGACCGGGGGAGTGCCTTTGGGAGCCCAGTGGACCTTTTTGGACCGGGGGAGGACCTTTGGGGGCCCGGGGGACCCTTGGGGGCCGGTTGGCCCTTTGGGAGCCCGGGGGACCTTTGAGGACCAGGGGAAGGCCTTTGGGGGTCTGAGGAGGGCGTTTGGTGGATAACATTTCGAAATTTTTACTTTTTAGTTTACTTTTTTTTGCGGCGCATCCCTGCGGCGCATCCTGCGGCGCTTTCCTGCGGTGCCTCCCTGCAGCGCATCCCCTGCGGCGCTTTCCTGACCCTTGGCGCATCCCTGCGGCACATCCTGCGGCACTTTCCTGGACCACGGCGCATCCCGGCGGCGCTTCTCTGGTCCGGGGGACCTTTGGGGGCCGGGGGGGCCTTTGGGGCACCGGGAGGGCCTTTGGGGCACAGGGAGGGCCTTTGGGGGTCCGGGGGGCAGTTGGGGGCCTGGGGGACATTTGGGGACCGGTGGAGGGCCTTTGGGACCCCGTTGGTCCTTTGGGAGCTCGATGGGCCTTTGGGGGGCCCGGGGATGGCCTTTGGGGGTCTGGGTGGTCCTTTGGGGGCGCCGGTGGCCCTTTGGGAGCTTGGGGGGCCTTTGAGGACCGGGGGCTTCCTTCGGGGTTGGGGTAGGAGGATTGGAACCCTTTGGGGTTGGGTTAGAGGACCTCACAACACTGTTCAAATGAAACTTGTGTATTATAACGACCACAGAGTTTCACCATTAAATTCTCTTCTAAAATCTCTTCAAAAATCATCTTTTAAAATGTCTCTAACTGTTTCGCCGAAATAGTTCCATAACCTGTCTAAAACAGTTTCGCCCAAATAATCCCTAAACGTAATTCAGCGTGTTCCTTTTGTTTTTGGCATCTCTGCGCTAATGCATTTCAAATTAATAAGAAACCTGATTCCCGCGCTAAACCAATTCATCGCTAAGATGTTTCTTGGAGAATTGTTTCCATGGCCTTTGGCTATTAATATCCTTTGGAGTTCGACCAAAAGAGTTGTTTCCGAGGCAAAGACATTAATGACTTGGATCTATTCCCGGAGAATCGTTTCTATGCGAAAATTTTTAAAGTCTGACAGATGATGTCATTGGTTGATTGATCTGTCAAGAAAGGGGAATTAATTTGTTGTTTCTAAGGGGAATTATTGATTCACGATAGGTGAATTGAGGTCAATAGCACAGGTGTTCCAAGGTCGATGTTGTTGTTGTTGTAAGTGCACGCTCTCAGCAAATGTCAAGGTCGATGTTGTTGTTGTTGACACATTGGAAAAAGAGGTCATTGACCCCATTAACCACGTGTTCTCCCTAATGACTCTATGCCCATATATGGAGTCCCGTCAGTATTCTATGCCCATATAAGGAGTCCCGTCACGAGTAACACCCCCTTCTACTAACGAGTAGAAATTATTACGTATAGGAGGGGGTTAGCCCCCTCCTCAATACCTCTTTCTTCACGCTAAAGTCTTATAGGGCTTCTAAAAGCTACTTTTGTTCTAATTAAATGATTATGGGGTTGTCGGAGTCATGATTAGAGAATTGGGACATAGTTCAGATTTCAGCGTAAAGAGCGAGGTATCGAGGAGTGTGAGGTGACCCCCTCATATATGTAACAATTTGTGTTCATTTTAATTTTTTATGTCGCTCCTTGCTTTCATTTGAAAAAATTTGTTTTTTTAATTCATTTTCTGACAGCTCTTTAAATAATGCCGGGAAATCCGGCTCCACCTCCGCACAAAACATCCCCCAACGGGAAGATCTTCCAGACAATTCAATCCCGGTAAAATTATACTCCGGAAAATTACCCTTAACATCTCCCGCCCGTAAAAATGAGTTGACAAAAAGAAAGTAAGAATAATAAAAACAATTACGTATAGGAATTCTGGTAAATCTCCCACTGTAAAGTTTCTCCTGAAAACTTCATCCCCCACGATGAAGTTTTCATTCCTCCTCATACAAAATTCTCCCCTTAGAAAATCCCCGAGCAGAAAATTCACCCCAAACTGAAAAATGTAAAAATTATTTTTATTAACAAATTCTATACGTAAACAATCAGCAAATTTTATAACTTAAAGACCTTTGCCAAGGGGTTGTATGGGGTAAAATTGAAGTTCACTTTTGTATGAGGAGGGAAGTTTTCGGAGGGTAAATTTTTGAATTAAAATCAAGTTGCCATTAAGCCGTATGTTCACCAGATGGCTATCTCAAAACTTTTATTCGGTAATTTTGGACAGAAAGGGGCGAGGGAGGGGGCTAGTTGCCTTCCAATATTTCTCATCACTTAAAAAATTCCATTTTTTAGAAGAAAAGAGTATGAAACTTTACCCTTTATTAAAGTTATAGGTGGGGATCTTTTTTAGATTGGTCTGATTTTATGTGACCCATTCCGGGAGATTCCAGGGTGCCAAACCAGACGAATATATTCAAGATAAGGGCGTAAAAAAGAAAGTATAAACCCAAAAGAAGGGGATCGGGGCACCAAATATATTTGAGAGCTTAAGGATGGAGATAGACGCATTAGCCTTATGAATAATATTTTTACTTTGAACATTATACTTTAAATTGGAAGAAAATGTAATACCAAGTTATTAAGGAAAATACGGAATTTAAGAGAATTTGGAAGAATTAGAAAAATACGAATAAGCAACCATCTGCCTTTTGGACATCCCATTTCTTCTTATTAGTGTTTTCACTGATTTCCCGTCAATGCCCTTTTTCAACGGAATTACCAAGTCAGGGCAGATTTTCAAGAATATGGAAGAAGAATTCCATAGCCCCGTAAAGGAAAGAGGGAAAGCGTCGTTGTGAAGGCATTCACTCTATGGAACTGAACTTTTTTTCTTTAAATTCAAGCTTTTTAGGGAAATAAAAACTGCTCACTGTACCACGGTGTGTTTTCCTATTTGACCAGTGATAAATTTTATTTTATCAAATTAGGCAAAAATGTGTGAAAATATAATTAACCAGCAATAATTCTTAGAATTTTGCGGAAAGGGAAAATTTATTCCCTAATCCTTAAGATACAGATTGTAGTAAAAATTGAAAAGATGTACATTTCCCTCAGACGATAAGTTTACAAAAGACAAATACAAAAGCAATACATTATTTCTTAGGAAACGAAATCTCTTTAAAAATTCTTACTTGAAAATTGGGCCACGGACTGTTTTTGTCAGACTGCTGGGTTTGAAAGCAATTTGTTTTGTCATGATTTCTGAGTATCAAAGGAACGATTTGCTAAGACATTGCAAAATTTAAGGGATGAATATTTTATGCATAATCGTACGTATACTACAGAATTATGTCTGGACCCCCTATTGTTAAACCTTTTTCTAAAAAACGCTTGAACCTAAAAAAAACTCTAAATACTTAAAAAAGGCGAAAAATTCTCCCTTTTTCCTAAACAAGCTTTTATGGCAGATAAAGTTTCCTATTTAGAATTGTTTTTTTGCACAAATGTTATAAAGCTCTTTCTTGCCCAGAAATAACAATAAAATAACAACAACAAAATTTAAGCTTATAAACAAGACGACAGAAAAAAAGCTCGCACAAACATCATCTAATCTCCGTAAAGATCTCTCTTTTATAATAACCAAAGTAGATAAAAGTAATTTACTAGTTTTATTAATACAATAGATTATGACAATGATATTAAATCATATTTCAATGACGAAACCACAAAAGCAGTGATAACTCATGATCATAATGATAAGTCTGCTGATACATGTACAACAGAACTAAAAACTATAAGAAAAACAAAGAAGCTAGAATCCCTCCACAAATATATAACGGATTTTTCTTTATGGTAGCTTTTGTAAAAAACTAAGGATCCCCAAAATAAAAAAAAAATTACAGAAATTACAATAAATAACCAAATCAAACTTTAAAGAAGAGAGAGAGAGAAAAAAGGGTTTTATTAAAAAAAAAAAACACATTAGCAAGAAAACCTGAAGTTTATTAAACTTGTATGGGCAAGCAGATATTACAACAAGGAGGAGTAGTGATAACGCCCTTTGCACTGGTGGATGCAGAAGGAGCTAGGGTGAGTCCCCCCTCATATTTTTTATGGCGCCCTAATTCCTTGTTTTTTCCCGTTTTTACTCTCTTTTTTTTAAATAAATTTGTCGAATTGGTCAGTTATTGGTATTCTTGTCATGCCCCCTCCAATATCTTGCTTTAGATCCACCTTTTTTAATCAAGGGACAGATGGTTTCTGGTAGAGATAGCAGCTTATTTCTCTGCTGTTGGGAAAACCACTACTGCACTTAATTTTCTAGTACCTTCTGATCCAGATTACAAGTCCAATTTAGGCCCGACTTGTTGAAAATCAACGAAAATTGAGCCCGTAAATGTGTTCAAAATAGGTAGGATTGGCTCTACCCTACAAGGTACTTCCTCGTCAGGCTCAGATAATATTCCTACTAAGGTTATCAAGTTCTAACAGTAATTGCCTCAACCTTAACTGAGGTTGTTGAAGCTTCTTTTCATCTTGGTGTTTTCCTAGATTCAGTTAGATGAGCAAGATATATAATTAAATTTAAAGATGGCTCTTGAAATGATCTTTCCAATTACCAGTCAATCTCTCTGCTGTGAGTATTCAGCAAGATTTTTGAAAGGGTCATGCTTTCTAGACTCAAAAGCTTCCTTGATGCAACAAAGTTTCTTCAAGAATTTCAGATTGGGCTTCCTACCAGCTACTTAACAGAGCATGCATGTACTTCAATTCTTAGTTGTTTTTTTTCACTCAGCCTTAGATTCTGGTTTAATTCCAGCTGCTCTTTTTTTGCACAAAAAGGCGTTCGACTCCATAACACATGACATTCTTCTAGTAAATCTTGACCACAAAGGGAGTACGAGGAATTGCTCACTCTTCGCCCCATTCTTACCTTTCGAAAAGGAGGATTTTAATTGTCGAGAATCCTGTAAAGGTGTTGAAGGTTGAAAATGGATTACCTGAAGGATCCATCCTCGGTCCAATGCATTTTTTTATATTTATATCAATGGTCCCTTTTGTGTAATAAAGATACGTATTATAGTGTTTTGTTGCCATTTGTGTCACCCCTGCCGTCACGGTGAACGCAGGTTCTAGTCAGACTCTGATGACTGTCTAGTTGCCTTTGCTGATGACACTACGTTTAGCTATGTAGTTAGACTTTATGTAGCTTCACTGGAGAATTTTATTATGCTGCATTTGAGAGAATTCTTTCATGGTTTAATGTGAACTGTTTGGCTCTTAATATATCCAAGTCTAAGTTTTTTTTTTTTCTAGAATTTTTACAGCTTTTCCGAGTGATCGTATAAAAATCTTGGCATCTTACGTAGGCTGAAGCACATATTCCCTAGATCAATCATACGACTTCTTTACAATTATATATTTATTATTATCCCATAATTTGGATGGCTGCTTTCCAGTCAAATTTGAGCAGTTTAGAGTCTCTTCATGAGGAGGTCAGACTAGTTGTAAAGTTTGCAAATCCATCTGCTATAAAACCCTTCTTAAATCTCTGTTCACTTTATCTCTCTGCATGTGCTTCGTTTATTTTTTCATGGTTACTTAGGACTCTTCCAGTTTTTTTCAGCCTCCTACTTTTGTATCTTAAAGCTCTTCATACTGCCTTTATTCTTTTGATAATTTATGAGTTTCTGCCACACCTTAGGTTCAGTTCAATTTTATTCCTCTGGTTGTAGATTTACAAATATGGAGTATACTTCCAGTCATTGCTCGGGGCTGTCATTTCTTTGGCACATTCAAACTTCTGGAGTTTGACTTTTTTTAATTAGTTTTAATTTATAAATTCTTATAAATATATTTCATCATATCATTTTTTTATCTTCAGGATGTTTCTTGTCTTTAAGTTTTCTTATAAGTATGTTTATCGATCTTTTCTAGTTCGTCATAGAAAATATATAATAGTTAAAAACACCTAGTGGATGATTTCCTATTGGTTAATTTTAACTTTTAATTTGTTATATGGGAATTATTTACAATTCAATTCAATTCAACTTATTCGAATAAAAACATAACACAAACATCAATAACAAGAAAAGATCCTAGAAGAGAACTTGTCAAGGACCAAAAAAAGAAAAAACTTAAGTAACACTGAAAAAAAAAGATAGAAGAATAAAACATGGGTAATTAAAGCAAATTGGTTAAAAGTTGAAAGATTAAACTATATTATCAAGTTTTATTACATTTTTGTACAGCTTGCAGAAATTTGTGGATAGTTCAACACTGGAGGGTATTTTGTTCCGTTGGATAATAGATTTGTAAATGGGAGATTGCTGGGCAGCACTAGAAACGCATTTAGGAATTATAAAGGCTCTATTCGGAGACAGTGGGCTTCCAAATTATTAATATTACAATAGGTTAGTATTTGAGGAGGAAGATTGTATGATTTGATCTAGTGGAGCTATGCCAAAATCTGAGTACAAATCACCGGTTGGATATAGACGGGGAAGCCGAAAAACTGCTTTAATGGAACGGTTTTGGGCAAATTTGAGTTTTTAGTGAAGGACCGGTTTGTATTTCCCCAAACTGATCCGCAATAAAAGTAAGGAAAAATAAAGGAATAATAGAGGGTAACTAGGATGTCAGGAGGAAGGAAATAATTCATACGGTTAATCATAGCTACTTGTCTCAAAATTATTGCTGTAATGTAAGAAATGTGATTAGAGAATGACAAGCATGAGTCAATAAACACACCAAGAAACTTGGCAACCTCCACTCGTGGGAGGAAGTCGGAGGAGTACTTGAGACCAAGAGCAGGTTTAATTACGTCTTTGTTGTAGGGGGTTCTGAATAATACTATTTGACTTTTTTTTTTACTATTAAGGGTCATGTTATTCATAAGGCACCACACCTGGACTCTGTTCAGAAGGACGTGGGCAGAGGTTATTGCCGATGGTAAATTGGTGCCAGTGATGAAGAAGTTGCTGTCATCAGATAATAGTACAGGATGCACTGAATGGAGCCTTGCGGGACACCCCTCCGAACAGGTAAGGGCTGAGAGGATACTCAACCTAAGCTCACACTCTATACCCTTCCAGATAGATAAGAATCAAACCAAGAGAGGAGAACACCACGAATGCCGCAACTATTTAATTTACTTATTAAATACTATGATCGACCGTGTCAAAGGCCTTAGAGAAATCCAAAAATAAGCCCAATACAGTTTTTTAAGGTCCAGATGTGAGCGCATAAACTGTGTGGCGTCAATTAGAGCATGAGAAGTTGAAAATTTCGGCCGAAAGCCATATTGGTGAGGAGAAATCAAGGAAACTGAGTGCTGACTGTCAAACAAAAAGGGAGACAGACGTCTGAAGATGATTCTCTCGAGCAGTTTCGATATAACAGGAAGATTTGAGATTGGACGATAATTACCTATCTTAGTTGGATCGCCCTTTTTAAGAACTGGAATAACAATGGCTGACTTTAGTAAATCAGGAAAAACTCCGTGGGTTAAAGCTAGGTGGGAATATTCTTGATGGGCTCGTAAACAAAGGGAGATATGGTCTTCAGGAGCTTATTACTTAATCCAAGACAGTCAGGTGTAAAACTAATAGGGAGAGAACCGATGATTTTAAGTACCTCATTCTTATCAGTTGGGCAGAGAAACATGGATCTAGAATTGAAGCAAGGGAATACAGCCTGTAAGGAGGAGCGGGATTCAGTATGAGGAACATTAGAAAAATAATTATGAAATGCTTCAGGTGTAGGTAAAGGGTCAATTAATCTACCATTTGTGTCTTTAAGGTGAATAGATATAGACTTTGATTTTCTATTGTTTGAGAGTATGTCATTAATGGTGGACCAAATCTTTTTCATGTTTCCTTTGAAATTGAGTATTTTTGTATAATAATAATTTTTCTTCGCTTCACAGATGAGTTTAGTGAATAAGTTTTTATAATTTTTTTAATTTGATATGTGAATATCACTACTGGTCTTACAGGCTAACTTGTATAATTTGTTTTTTCGATATGAGTAGACAATCAGGCTATGTGACATCCAGGGACATATAGGGATAGTTTTTTGGTTATGTTTACGAATAGGAAAAGTTGAATGGATAATCTCACTAAGCCGTTGCGCAAAACTGTTTATGGCACAATTTACCTCGTGACAATTTAAAACATCGGACCAGTCAGTGGTTTTTAGGCAATCAATAAAATGGGTTATATTTGCAGAGCTGTAATTTCTAGTAGGTGTTGGGATATTAATTCTAGAGCGTAGAGGTAGTGGTTGCGAAAGTAGTAGCAAGTAAATGGGAAAATGGTCTGACAGATCCGAAAATATTATATTTGAGGACAGGTCATTTCCAAGGGAAGTGGATACAAAAATGTTTTCAATTAATGTTGAAGTTCATCTCACAGGATCAACTCTACTGGGGAAAAAAATTGTGGGTAGAAGACCACTCGCGGTTATTGATTCAAAAAAAGTGTCAGATTCAATATTTTTACCAACACTGAGTAGGTTACAATTAAAATCCCCAGGAACTATTGTCTTTTAATGGGGTAGATTAATAAAATTAGAGATGTCATCAAACAGATTGCAAAAACATGAGGTCGGAAATGGAGGAGGCTTATAAAATAAGGAAAGTATACTGGAATTTTGGCTGATAACTATGTTAACAATTATTGAAGAAATATATCTGAGATTTATTTGTGTAGAGAAAATAGATTCGCATTCTAATAACCTGGTAAAATTTACATTCGAACGGATGTAAACTGAAATACCCCCAGAACACTTTGTCAATCTCCTGGGCACATGGATTATTTGGCAACCAGGGAGTAAAAAATCACTATTATCATCATTATCAGAAAGCCATGTATCTGATTATCCTATTGCATCAGAGGGCTAGCCACCATTAAATGACATTAAATTTTTAAACATGAGCCACTTATCCCGGATGCTTCTGATGTTGAAACAAAGAACATTAAGGGAATTATTATTTAGTTGTTTAGGCTTCACATTGGTAGCAAAATCGAGAATATCAAGGTATTTACAACTAGTATGAGTTAAGGTACCATTGGGGCTGCTTATAGGGTTGGCATGCTGATTGCTTTCTATATTGGAATAATTAAAAGTATTGTTATTAGAAAGGGATAAATTAGTTAAATTACGAAAAGTCACACATTAATAGTCGTCAGGCATTCTTGTTGGGCATATTCTCGCTTGGGTTTTGCTTTGAACATCATCCTTGCTCAAAGAGACTTCGTGAGGGGTCGTCAATTTATGTGTTACTGCGTTGGTCGGGTTTTTCTTGTTTTTTGTTTTTTTTTCTATGGCTTAGAATTTCTACCATTGTTTCAGGTACTGGTGATTCTTTCAATTTCTGGGGGACTTGGTAACAGTTGGGATCGTAGGAAATGTTGAGTTAGAATGATATTCCATGCCTTCTTTGAAAGATAAAAGTCGGACCGTAGCTTTTTGCCAGATTTCCTCTCCTGGCAGCGTAGTAAAGGCCTTTTTTAAGGATATTTTTCAGTTCAACTGGTTCACTGCCAACCTCGATAAGATGGGAAACTGCGAGGTGTGTGGCTAAACTTTGTCATTCTTGATTACAACGATGAATAACTTCTGGATGTGATAAAATTGGAAGTTGGGAAGAGGAAGGCTGCGATTTTGGCATCAAGTAGAGGAAACTGAGTAGAACATTGGGTAAATGAGAAGCCTTTATCTTTTGGGGGTGGGACCTGTTTCCTCTGGTTCTTTGAAACTTCAGTTTGGCTATTTATGTGTCGACTTGGAGGTGGTTGTCTAGGGATTGTAGCGGATACGACGGAGTAGGGCAAGTTCAATCTCACAGAGATTCGGAGGGTCTCGGCTCTCTTGTGATAGGCTGGACAAAGTTGCTTCTCAAGTGCCGCGTGCCCCTTATTATTACAATTTTTACAACGGGCGTCTTTCTTGATGCAATTTTCTGTAACGTGGCTAGGTTTTCCACATTTTCGACATGATTGGAGTGACTGTTTACAAGTATTTTTGCTATGGCCTTGAGCTAGGCAAATTGTGCATTGTAGGGGCTTTGGTTTATAGGACTTATGGCGAAGGGCAATACCATACAAAAAAACTTGTCTTTGCAACTCGTTTTTGCATACAATAACCACTGAGCGACTGGGTATAAGGTTACCATCAATTTTCAAGCTGAGTCTTGTGAACAAATAAGTATAACAACAGGGAAATTTTTTACAAGACAGTGGAACGCAACTTTAAATGAATATTTCGACCCTATATGCAAGGGCCGTACTCAGCAAAATCTACGAAGAGAACGAAAACACTATAAAAGACACTTACATTAAAATTCAATCATTAAAACTATTTAAAAAATTTTTTTAAAACAGACCTAATTTCATTACTTCAATGAAGTTCAACCAGGACTGGTACTCCAAACGAAATGGACAGAGAACAATTCATTCAGATGGAATTAAAATATTTACAGACAAGCTTTTAAAGCTAGTCTCGCATTCTTGGCAGCCAGCCGAGAAAGTCTATTCGTAATAGGTTGAGTGGGGTTATTTACTGGTTTTTTAATATAATTAGTCAAATCATTTTTTATTAAATTTGTGTAGAGGGCATTAAGCGAATAGTCCCCCAAATCTCAATTTAAAGAAATATTACTATTTATTTTGATTTTAATTTCAATTGCCTCTCGAACAACCTGTTTTATGGCTAAATCATTGCTAATAAGGCAAGTTTCTTCAAAAAGCATTTTATGACTAGGGTTATCATATATGTGACTGCTTAAAGCAGAATCAAAGGAAATATTTGTATTATTAGAATTTAAAGCTTTAGTTATGTATTCTTTGTGTTGTTGCAGGCGTGTTTATAAATTTTGATGGGTTCTACCAACATAAAAATGGCCACAGTAACATGGTATTTGATAAACCCCACTCTGTCGAGTAACTGGGGTTATATCTTTAACAGAATTTAAGAAATTCATGATTTTAAAATTATTTGTAAATACGACATAAAAATTATTTTGTGTGCAAACTTTTTTTAAACTTGTAATGACTTTTGGAATATATGGAAGGTAAATTATATTTGAGGGCTTGACGGGAACTTCGCATTGCAAAAGACCCTTAATTTTACGGGAGTGTCTTGCCAATCTTCGGCTAATTGTATTGTTAATAAAGACAATAGGATAACCGTTTCCAAAAAGTAGGTCTCTAATAAAATTTAGTTCATCTGTGATGTAAGATTCAGAGCAAATGTTTAGGGCACGGTCAACAAGAGATGTAACAACACCTCTTTTAACTAGTGGGGGGTGATTGGATTTAAAATGTAAATATCTGTTATTTTGTGTGGGTTCTCTGTAAATTGTAAAATCCAGTTTATCATATTACGAATAATTAAAACGTCCAGAAACGGTAATTTATTTGCATTTTCAATTTCTAAGGTAAATTGTAAATTTCGGTCACATGTATTAAGGAGATCTAGAAAGCCACTAAGTTCATTTTCCCCATAATTCCAGAGTGATATTACATCATCCATATAACGCCCCCAATATACATGTTTTAAAAAATATGAATTTAAGGCCCATTTTTCGAGGTGTTCTACATAAATTTTCGCTAATAACCCAGATAGCGGCGCCCCCATAGGGAGATCATTTTTTTGTTGATAAAAAGAATTACGGAACTGAAAATACATTGAATACTTATTACAAATTTTGACTAGGGACATTAAAACCTCGCAATCTATTCCTGTTGTTGAATCTTCAATTAAATGAAATTTTTCTTCTATTTTATTGTTTAGTAACTGCTCAGATATTGCTACATCAATATTTGTGTACATAGAAACTATGTCGAAACAGTTTTAATGATTTGAATTTTAATGTAAGTTTCTTTTATAGTGTTTTTATTCTCTTCGTCTGTTTTGCTGAGGACGGCCCTTGGATATAGAGTCAAAATATTCATTTAAAGTTGCGTTCCACTGTCTTGCATAAAAATGTCCCTGTTGTTCTACTTATTTGTTTATGATGGAAAAGCAGTGTGGTCTTCGTCGCTATTTGAGTCTTGTGGCTGTTGTTGGTTGGACGGGATGACCCGAAGAATCAATTAGTTCAGCAGTAAATTCCTCTATTGGTATACCGGTGTCACACTATAAACCACGTATTTATACGACTTTTCTACTTTTTTTTAAGTCGCAAAGATTCTGGAACCCTCAACGATTAATTCCTTGGACCTTGAAAGGACTAAATCTACAGTCTTGCGAGAGGTAAAATAAAGATCTATCAGACCGTCTTTCAGGAAAACTACTTCAAAAGTTGAGTTAGCTAGTAAAAATATAAGCTTTCTAATATCTATTAATCAATTTCTAGTAAAGGGTTGACCATTGGTTTTCTTGATGATCACAATATAATAGTATGGCTGATCTAAAGAGCTAGGTAGTGATTCAATTGGCTGGGAATCATCAGAGAATGATATAATCTCGAGTTGGGGTTCTTCAGGAGGGTGATCTAATTGTATGATTTTTCTCTTTTTGCCAGGAGTTTCACCGGTACTTTTAGCTTGAAGGATGTTTAGGGCTTGTATCCCCTTAAGATGTGTGTTTGATTTAGAAATAGGAGTCAGGGGGGAAGGTTCTAGTTAGGTTTCCTTTTGAGGGCGGAAAAGGTGAGACATCTATGTCTTTTTCAGGAGGTTCCTTTGTGTCAGACATGAGCTATTTGGAACTAAAAATTTCACCTTTTATTTCTTTCACTGTTCATGACTATAACACAAATCCTATAATCCAAGTAACAAGAACCAAGGTCACTAATATCACTTAGGAAAGTTCAGGGACATGCACGGTTTGTAAATGTTCAAGTTACACACGGAGAATGTCAACTGGCAAATACCAAGAGCGAAAACACCAATTAGATGTTAACACAGCGGAAGCGAGTTCACAACTCAAATTTACTTTATATATTGTTCGGCCAGTTCTATGGAATCCCGCTTCGCCTGATTTCAGTTGCGGATTTTTTATTCTTTGAAGAAAATCTCTTTTCTCCTATCACTTCATTTTATTTTATTTTTTTCCCCTCTTTTTTATTTTTGTCAGTAGATATTTTAGAATTCTATGTGTTGATTTGATTAATAGTTTAATATTTGAATATTTTATTTCGTGATCCTCCTACTTCACGGAGAATTAAGCCTTTGTGAGATTTCTGATTGTGTTATTGAGATGTGTTGAAAATAAACATATCTATCTATATCTATAGATGGGATAGTGACGAATCAATTTTTGAAGTTGGACTCTTTCACGTTAGATAATGTTTCTAGGATACACTGACTAAAAAATGGAACAATAGGATTTACCACAAAGCCTCTGTGAAATTTTTGATGGTGAAACTTCTCAAAAGGAAACAAATATTTACTCTAAAGCTAAGTCTGATCAGATCGTGAAATACAATGTTGACAATTCAAATTCCAGAGGCAAATTGAACGAAAGCAAAGGAAAACTTGCTTATATACTTAATTCAATATTTACTATAAAAGCTCGTTAAATTACTTTTAGGGTCTTCATTATTTGCAGAGGCAGCTTGTTCGATTTTTACCATGGTCACTAGTAGTCCCACTTGAACATAAAACTTGTTTCTGTCTAATTTTCCGATAACGAACGCTGGCATCAGCAAGATACCCTTGTAGAGCGTGACCAGTCTGGGTGGCTCTGTTCAAACAAATATGGAAACTGAAATAAAAAAAAACTTTCATCTGTAGATGTCTTGGGAAGAGAACTAATAACCTTTTAGGCTCCTTTTTTGCAATCCTTTTGTTAAATAACATCGATACAATTCTCCATTTCTAGAATCTAATTTTTATTTCGTTCTTTGATCAGTCCGTCCTGGTTTACTTTTGTCTTAGCCAAATATTTTTAGCCAAAACCAAATATTTTTCCTGTTCTTTGTTGTCTTGCATAGGCTATGGCCTCTGGAACCTAAATTGTCAATATCAGGATTAGATTTTCCTCCAATTTGATCTTCTTGGCTCATTTTTTTGGTCAGAAATTCAACGACTCATATAATTAACTAGAGGCGTCTCCGTCCGTGTTTTGGTTCCCTTGGTGGTTCCTCCAATTAGGTTAACTATGTTTATGTTAAAAAACTTTGTTAAATCTTTTGTACAACAGTGGAGGGGGGACTTCTTCAAAGAAATTTGTTGGACACATTTTATATTTTATTGGGTAAGTGAATCAGTCTTTGTATATTTACTTTAAAAAAAACTTATTCACAGGTATTTTTTTTTTCAACTAAAGTAAGTATAATCACTATCGTGGAATATTCCGTATGTGCATAGCTGTCAAAATAAACAATTATTTTTCAAGGCCTTTTCAGTATTAGATTATCCAACACGGCTAAAATCGTCAAGTTTTAAACCTGGAATTGGCTGGCAAATTCCAGGTTTGTGATCGTCACCGGTTAGTCAAAGAACGACCACCAATTGATGATGAACTCTTTACGCTCTAATAGATCCTTGAACAACAAAGAAACACGATCAAATCATAAAGGGATGGCATTTTTATTGTGATACGATAAGAAATGTAGAGAATTTTTTTAGAGATGTTCCTATGTTCAAACAATTCGTGGTAACGAACTGTAAGTAAGAAGCGACTCAGCTCAATAGTAACCGAAACTCTGAACAACAGAATTTTGATACCAATAGATACATCAAAAGAATCAGATGTTAATGCTGATTTCAAATATATAAGTTTCATCAAGGTTTTCCTACCCATCAAACGTTACGCGCCTGAAAAAATTTATAATAATGAGATATGAAATGAGATACGATAAGAAATGTAGATTTTTTTTTCAGAGATGTCCCTGTGTTCAAACAGTTCGTGTTAACGAACTGTAAGTAAGTTGCTACCCGGCTCAATAGTAACCGAAACTCTAAAAATAGAATTCTGATAACAATAGATACATCAAAAAAATTAGATTTTAATGCTGATTGCAAATATATAAGTTTCATCAAGTTTAGTCCTACCCATCAAAAGTTACACACCTGAGAAAATTTCTAATAATGAGATATGAAATGAGATACGATAAGATATGTAGGGATTTTTTCAGAGATGTATTTCGTCCAAGAGTGCCAGCGTGACGTTCAGTCCTATATACGAACCCTCATACACATCAGTTTTCACTCCCTTGTGAAAATACCGGTGAAGGCAAACATATTTCTTTTCAAGACACGCAACAAGGTTTTTTTCCAAAGTTACTCTTATTTTTGTGGATTTTCTGCTTTTTTTAGAGGGGGGGGATATAATGCATGAAACTCGAAAGAAGCATATATACTTGCCTTCAATGCATTTGTTCAGTCTTAAAGCTCATACTAAAGATGTTTTTTTTATGCTCAAGATAGAGGACATTAAGTCTCCTAATTTTTTTTTGGCTGTGGTGATTCCAATGGTTACCGTTTCCATTTCAATCTGACTTCATTCTTGGTGGGGTTAGGCTATTTTTCGAAATTTAACTATATTGTTTGTGACAAACTTTTATCATTAAGTGTAATTTTTGTGAGTTGACGTAGCTTTACTTCTCCGATGTGTTCTGCATAATACAAAAGTATCGTTTGAACAGTGTTGTCATTATAAAATACGCTCTAACATTCTTCTTTTTGCGTGCAATCAAAGTTGATACTGATAGAGATGTAGATGGAAAGAAAAGAATTTTAATAAAGAAATTCAGAACAATCCTTAGAAATCCTTGGATATCAAGTAGCAAGACGATTATGAGTATGAACCGTCAAGGATTGAAACCACCAATAACCCTAACCACCAAGTACCTCAACCTCCAAAGGTTTCCTACCTCCAACACCCAGGGGGCCCCTCCCCCCAACTTTTTGGGCCCCTCCTGCCACTTTTTTTTTAATATGGTATTTTTTTCAACTTTTTTCTTATATCTCTTAGAATGACATGAAACATACTTAAAACATAAAAGTCACATTTAATATTTTCCAAATTCAAAATGAAAATGATATAGAAATGTTAGTCGTGACTATTACAATTACAAAAGTAATGTTTGAAGTAGCACTTTTTTTACCTAATTTTTTTTTGGATATCGAAATTATTCAACTTTTTTTCTTTTCTTTTTTTTACGTATCTTAAAATGACATGAAATTTGCTTACGGCTCTACCAATTATACTCTATAATTGCTCATAAACACGATGCAGCTTTCCCACTGGTACTCTATGATGGGTTATCGACACTACCTAGCTTACTGCATGTATTAAATCAGTATTTTTAATGCAATGGAACGATAATCTCATATCTTTAAAAAAGTGAAGATGGAGCATTTTAAGAAAGTGTGTTCACATGATAGTGTTATTCTAGCATCGAATGCTGACAAGGAGAAGTATTTCAACTATGGAATAAGTACAAGTGGTAGCACTATCGGAAACGTATGCTTGCATTGTCATGACAGTAAGGAATTAAATTTCTTTGGAGTACCGAAAAAATTCCATTATACAAATGGTGGATATGCAAGATTGTGATCTCCGGAGATGATTGCACTCAGAGAGAACACTAACATACAAATAATAGTTGATGAAGAGGGGTATCTTCTTGCTAGTGCTTCTGGTAACATGCTACCTATCGCATCTTTTAGTTATCAGCATTCAAATGAAAGTAAAGGGGAAAAGAAAGGCATACTCTTCTACTAATATCATAAACCATATCTTGATACGTGTTGGAACTGTTACCTTTGTAAAAATAATGCGATAATAGACAGTGAAATTGCCAGAAAAATAAAAAGGGCATTGGCAGAAAATATCATTAATGAATATAAAGGTGAATCGATGAAAAACAAACTGTCACAAAACGTTACTAACGTCATTGATCAAACAGTCAATGAACCAAATAATACCAAAGACGAAACGCATATTGTACCTGTCGATGACACACCAGTAAAAAATTGTATATGACTAAAAATGGAATAATGATTATTCTACTGATTACTAGCTAAGAGAAGACAATAGCTACAGTATCAAGAGAGAACATGGCGAACTATTTTATAGAACAGATTCAAAATTTCCAAAGTTGTTCATTGATATTAATAATGTATAATAATATATATTTTGCATTATTATCCTACATGATATTATTTCATTAAAAATATATTATCCTTAACATTCTGATGTGTTCATTATTTTTAGAGTATGCCAGCATATAAAACGTTTAGAATGACCATTAAAACATCGGAGATGTAAGAAAAGAAATTTGCATACATCTATTGTCAGACACATGGGATAACATTGACAAAATCTAAGTATAAGAGTGAATAAACTTTTCTATCAACATCTTTGTCAGATACATCGGATAAAATTGACAAAATCTAAGTATCAGAGTGAATAAATGCTTTATCAACATCCTTTAAATGCATTATCAACATCATTTGTCGGCTCAATCGGATAAAATTGACAAAATCTAAGTATCAGAGTGAATAAATGCTTTATCAAAATCTTTTTTCAGATATATCAAATATAATTGACTAAAATTGACAAAATCTAAGTATAAGAGTGATTAAATTCTATATCAATATCCCTTTCTCGGATACATTGGATAAAATTGACAAAATATAAGCATCAGAGGGATTAAATTCTATATCAACATTCCTTTCTCGGATACATGGGGTAAAATTGATAAAATCTAAGTGTCAGAGTGAATAAATGCATTATCAACATCATTTGTCGGATATGTCGGATAAAATTGACAAAATCTAAAAGTTAGAATAAATAATTTTTTTATCAACATCCTCTGTCAGATACATAGGATAAAATTGACAAGATATAAGTATCAGAGTGAATAAATGCTTTATCAACATCCTTTGTCGGATGTGTCGGATAAAATCTAAGTATCAGAGTAATTAAATTCTATATCAACATCCCTTACTCGGATAGATGGGATAAAATTGACAAAATCTAAGTATCAGAGTGAATCATTTTTTTTATACATCTTTTATCATTTACAACGAATATAATTAACAAAATCTAAATATCAGAGTGAATAAATGCTTTATCAGCATCCTTTGTCGGATATGTTGGATAAAATTGACAAAATCTAAGTGTCAGAGTTAATAATTTTTTTATCAACATCCTCTGTCAGATACATTGGTTAAAAGCAACAAAATCTAAGTATCAGAAGGAATAAATGCTTTA
Source organism: Artemia sp. Qi Xiang Cuo (assembly GCF_049724085.1). NCBI lineage: Eukaryota > Metazoa > Arthropoda > Branchiopoda > Anostraca > Artemiidae > Artemia > Artemia sp. Qi Xiang Cuo. The sequence continues at coordinate 73,251,999 of NC_142801.1, read as the reverse complement.
TCAATATCATTTGTCGAATATGTTGTTGTATAACATTGACAAAATCCAAGTACCAGAGTGAATAAATTCATTATCAACATCCTTTGTCAGATATGTTGGATAAAATTGACAAAATCTAAGTATCATATTGAATAAATGTCTTATCAACATCCCTTTTTCGGATTCATGAGATAAAATTGACAAAATCTAAGTGTCAGAGTGAATAAATTTTTTTATCAACATCTTTTGTCAGATACAACGAATATAATTTACAAAATCTAAATATCAGATAGAAAGAACGCTGTATCAGCATCCTTTGTCGGATATGCTGGATAAAATTAACAAAATGTAAGTTTCAGAGTAAATAGTATTTTTTATCAACTTCTTTTGTCAGATACATCAAATATAACTGTCAAAATTTAAGTATCAGAGTGAATAGATGCTTTGTCAGCATACTTTGTCGGATATGTTAGATAAAATCGACAAAATCTAAGTGCCAGAGTGAATAAATGCTTTATCAGTATCCTTTGTCGGATATGTCGGATAAAATAGACAAAATCCAAGAGTTAGACTGAATAATTTTTTTTTTATCAACATCCTCTGTCAGATACATCGGATAAAATTAACAAAATCTAAGTATCAGATTGAATAAATGCTTTATAAACATCATTTGTCAAATATGTCGGATAATATTGACAAAATCTAAGTACCAGAGTGAATAAATTCATTATCAACATCCTTTGTCGGATATGTCGGATAAAATTGACAAAATCTAAGGATCAGATTGAATAAATTCTTTATCAACATCCCTTTCTTGGATAAATGGAATAAAATTGACAAAATCTAAGTACCAGAGTGAACAAATTCATTATCAACATCCTTTGTCGGATATGTCGGATAAAATTGACAAAATCTAAGTATCAGATTGATTAAATTCCATATCAGCATCCCTTTCTCGGATACAAGAGATAAAATTGACAAAATCTAAGTATCAGAGTGAATAAACGCTTTATCAACATCCTTTAAATGCATTATCAACATCATCTGTCGGCTATATCGGATAAAATTGACAAAATCTAAGTATCAGATTGAATTAATTCTATATCAACGTCCCTTTCTCGAATAATTGGGATAAAATTTAAAAAATCAAAGTGTTAGAGTGAATATTTTTTTATCAACATCCTCGGTCAGATACATTGAATAAAATTGACAAAATCTAAGTATCAGATTGAATAAATGCTTTATCAACATCATTTGTCTTATATGTCGGATAAAATTGACAAAATCTAAATATCAGAGTGAAAATTTCATTATCAACATCCTTTGTCGAATATGTCAGATAAAATTGACAAAATCTATGTATCAGAGCTATTAAATTCTATATAAACATCCCTTTCTCGGATACATGGGATAAAATATATCTGACATATGATGTTGATAATGCATTTAAAGGATGTTGATAAAGCATTTATTCACTCTGATACTTAGATTTTGTCAATTTTATCCCATGTATCCGAGAACGGGATTTTGATATAGAATTTAATAACTCTGATACCTAGATTTTTCAATATTATCCGATATATCGGACAAATGATGTTGATTATGAATTTATTCACCCTGATAATTAGATTTTGTCAATTTTATCCGACATATTCGGCAAAGGATGCTGATAATACATTTATTTACTCCGACACTTAGAGTTTGTCAATTTTATCCAACATATCCGACAAAGGATGCTGATAAAGCATTTATTCACTCTGATATTTAGATTTTGTCAATTATATTCGTTGTAAGTGATAAAGGATGTTGATAAAAAAATTTATTCACTCTGATACTTAGATTTTATCCAACATATCTGACAAAGGATGATGATAAAGGATTTATTCACACTTACACATAGATTTTGTCAATTATATTCGTAGTATCTAACCAAAGATGTTGATAAAAACATTCATTCCCTCTGCACTTAGATTTTGTCAATTATATCCAACATATCCGACAAAGGATGATGATGAAGCATTTGTTCACTCTGATATTTAGATTTTGTAAATCTAATTCTCTGTATCTGACAGGAGATGTTGAGAAAAAAAAATAAATTCACTCTGACACTTAGATTTTGTCAATTTTATCCGATGTACCCGACAAATAATGTTGATAAAGCATTTTAAGGATGTTGATAAAACATTTATTCACACTGATACTTAGATTTTGTCCATTTTATCCTACAATTCCAAAAATTTATTCGAGAAAGGGGTGTTGATATAGAATTTAATCAATCTGATACTTAGATTTTGTCAATTTTATCCGATATACCATACAAATGATGTTGATAATGCATTTAAAGTATGTTGATAAAACATTTATTCACTCTGATGCTTAGATATTGTCCATTTTATCCAAAATATCCGACAAAGGATACTGATAAAGCATTTATTCACTCTGATATTTAGATTTTGTCAATTATATTCGTTGTAAGTGATAAAAGATGTTGGTAGAAAAAACTATTCACTCTGATACTTAGATTTTGTCAATTTTATCCCATGTATCCGAGAAAGGGATGTTGATATAGAAATTTTCACTTTTATGCTTAGATTTTATCCGATATATCCGACAAATGATGTTGATAAAGCATTTTATTCAGTGAATGTCCGAAATCCGGTTAGTGTTCACATTCCCCGTGGATGTTCAAAATTCCTTTTTATCTGCAGGGATTCAACTATCTTTGCGAATCAGCTTTTATGCAAGCTTTGATGATAAAAGTTAAAGCTAGTTTAGGTTACATTAGGCTATAAGTCTCAGAAATGGGTTAAAAACCTATCCTAAACTAACCTGTCACCATCAAACCTTGTATAAAGCTGAAAAAGCTGCTTGGCAATACTGACTAAATCCAAGGAGAAAAAAAGGCGTTTCGGACATTCACCGGTGAATTTCAACATTCATGAATTTCGAACATTCACGGTAACATATATGCATAACCTCAATTTCTCGTTGTTTTCTTTGTGGAACATTTTATATTCATGATTTTAACTAATTTCTTTTTAAGGTTACCTACCAACAAGGTGCGTCATGGCATTCATGGCCTTTCTTGGCTATATCAATATTTTTTGTGTGAGGAATAGTATCAATCTTGCCATTGTGGCAATGGTAAATTATACAGCTGTAAACCACAACGAATCAATCATAGATAACACGACTAGATCTGGAGCGATGCAATGCGAAGTTCAGCCTGAAAATTTTACTGGTAAGACTTATCATTACGATTTCTCCATACTTACTAAATTCTGTAAGGAAGACATAGAAAACTTTTCGAGTCAAAATTTATGTTCTGAATAATTTGCTAAAATTCAGAATATTTGTCAAAATAGTTTTTCTACTTCTAGTTCAATATTAATAAACTAATACTTTCATCCTTCCAGAATAAATTCATCCCCAAAAATAGCTTCAGCACAGTATAATCTTTCTTTTGATATTGCTCTATAAATTTAGAATTCTTACAAACTAGCGGTTTAGAATTGCATCAAATCATTCAAAAAATATAATGCTCTCTCTGGAGCCAACAGTTGTACGACAACCCTGCACAAAACAGACAAATTTGAACCAGTCAAAAGTTGCAATATTTTTATTTTCAGGTAAAAATGAAGATGGTCCTTTTGTATGGAGTCAGCCAATTAATCAGCACCAGTTTTCTCTGGGGTTATGTTACAACCAATATTCCAGGTGGTAGATTAGCAGAAGTGGTTGGTACAAAGTACCTTCTTACCGGTTCAATGCTCTTAACATCAGTTCTGACCGTACTTGTGCCTCCTGCAGCCTACCTTGGATGGGAATATGTTGTGTTTATTCGAATTTTGATGGGGATTGCCCTGGTAGGTGTTATATTCTTAGGAAGTATTTTTAACCTTAACAGACGAAAACACAGGGAAAGGGCTTCGATCTCCTTTGCCTAAATCCTAAATATAACTAAACTTTTTGGGACTTTTTTTTCAGGTTATCAAATAAAATACGAAAATGAAATTTAGATCTGCCAAAAAAACTTGAATCATGTATCCGTGTCTGCTTCTTCAAATCAAGAATCAGGCAGATTGGATTCAAACTGCAAAACCAGATTGCAATTGATTGACTCTAAGGGTTATGATGTCAATTTTTTAAAAATATTGTCAATTTGTTCAATAAAAATATTAAGCATAAAAATCTCAACAGGTAATGGGAGGGGGGAAATATAAAAATTATTAAAAATACATCAAAAATTTGTTTATACGCATTTTGTTACGTTTTTATGAGTCGGTAAAAATTTTTATGAGTCGACGAAGTTAAAATATTTCCACTTTGGATTAATTTAAATAAACTATTTTATGTTCAGCGACGAAGTATAATCCCATATATGTCTCCAAACATAGTATGTCTTGGGAGTTTAAAGGCACCAAATTAAGTTAATTCAGAGCCATTATTTCAGAGCCATTGAGAGTGAGGATTACAGACGATAGTTTTCTTTGAAAAAAATATTCCCTGTATGCTCCCCCCCCCTTCAAAAAGAAAAACAAAGCAAACAACCTTTCCAAAAGTTTTAGATCAAGCCGTCAGACAGAGTTGGGTATATTTAACAATTTATACTTAGATTTTGTCAATTTTATCCGATATACCATACAAATGATGTTGATAATGCATCTAAAGTATGTTGATAAAACATTTATTCACTCTGATACTTAGATATTGTCCATTTTATCCAAAATATCCGACAAAGTATACTGATAAAGCATTTATTCACTCTGATATTTAGATTTTGTCAATTATATTCGTTGTAACTGATAAAAGATGTTGATAGAAAAAACTATTCACTCTGATACTTAGATTTTGTCAATTTTATCCCATGTATCCGAGAAAGGGATGTTGATATAGAAATTACTCACTTTTATGCTTAGATTTTATCCGACATATCCGACAAATGATGTTGATAAAGCATTTTATTCACTTTGATACTTAGATTTTATCAATTTTATCCGATGTATCTGACAGAGGATGTTGATAAAAAAAATATTCACTCTAACACTTGGACTTTGTCAATTTTCTCCGAGATATCCGAAAAAGGATGTTGATAAAGCATTTATTCACCCTGATACTTAGATTTTGTCAATTTTATCCGACATATCCGACAAAGGATGTTGATAATGAATTTATTCACTCTGAAACTTAGATTTTGTCAATTTTATCCAACATATCCGACAAATGATGTCTATAATGCATTTATTCACTCTGACACTTAGATTTTGTCAATTTTACCCCATGTATCCGAGAAAGGGATGTTGATATAGAATTTATTCACTCTGACACTTAGATTTTGTCAATGTTATCCCATTTATTCAAGAAAGGGATGTTGATATAGAATTTAATCAATCTGATACTTAGATTTTATCAATTTTAACCGATGTATCGGACAAAGATGTTGATAGAAAAAATTTATTCACTCTTATACTTAGATTTTGTCAATGTTATCCCATGTGTCTGACAATAGATGTATGCAAATTCCTTTTCTTACATCTTCGATGTTTTAATGGTCATTCTACACGTTTGATATGCTGGCATACTCTAAAAATAATGAACACATAACAATGTAATGCATAATATGTTTTTAATGAAATAATGTCATGTAGGATATTAATACAAAAAATATATTATTATACATTAGTAATATCAATGAACAACTTTGGACATTTTGAATCTGTTCCATACAATAGTTTGCCATGTTCTCTCTTGATACTGTAGCTATTTTCTTCTCTTAGCTCGTAATCAGTAGAATAATCACTATTCCATTTTGAGTCATACACAATTTTTACTGGTGTGTCATCGACAGGGTCGATATGCGTTTTGTCTTTAGTATTATTTGGTTCATTGACTGTTTGATCAATGATGTTAGTAATGTTTGCTGGCACTTTGTTTTTTATCGATTCATCTTTATATTCCTTAGTGATATTTTCTGCCAATGCTCTTTATATTTTTATGGCAATTTCACTGTCTATTATCACATTTTTTTTACACAGGTAACAGTTCCGACACGTATCAAGATATGGTTTATGATATTAGTAGAAGAGTATGCCTTTCTTTCCCCCTTTGCTTTTATTTGAATGCTGATACCTAAAAGATGCGATAGGTAGCATGCTACCAGAAGCACTAGCAAGAATATACCCCTCTTTATCAAGTATTATTTTTATGTTAGTGTTCTCTTTGAGTGCAATCATCTCCGGAGATCTCAATCTTGCATATCCACCATTTGTATTATGGAATTTTTTTGGTACTCCAAAGAAATTTTATTCCATACTGTCATGACAATGCACTCATACGTTTCCGATAGTGCTACCACTTGTACTTATTTCATAGTTTAAATACTTCTTCCTGTCAGCATTCATTGCTACAATAACACTATCATGTGAACACACTTTCTTAAAATGCTTCATCTTCACTTTTTTAAAGAAATGAGCTATGTGTTTATCGTTCCACTGCATAAAAAATACTGGTTTAATACGTGCAGTAAGCTAGGTAGTGTCGATAACCTATCATAGAGTACCAATGGGAAAGCTGCAACGTGTCTATGAGCAAACATAGAGTACGATTGGTAGAGCCATAAGCAAACTTCATATCATTTTAAGATACGTAAAAAAAATAAAAAAAGTTGAATAATTTCGAAGTCCAGAAAAAAAAATTAGGTAAAAAAAAGTGCTACTTCAAAAATAATTTTTTTTAAAGTAAAAGTCACGACTAACATTTCTATATCATTCTCATTTTGAATTTGGAAAATATTAAATATGACTCTTATGTTTTAAGTATTTTTCATGTCATTCTAAGAGATGTAAAAAACAGTTGAAAAAATACCTTGTTAAAAAAGACGGGGGAGGGGCCCAAAAAGTTGGGGGGGGGAGGGGAGGGGAACCTTGGATGTTGGGGGTAGGGGAACTTTGGAGGTTGAGGTCCTTGGTGGTTAGGGTTATTGGTGGTTTCGATCCTTGACGGTTCATACTCATAATCGTCTCACTACTTGATTTCCAAGGATTTGTAAGGAATGTTCTGAATTTCTTTATTAAAATTCTTTTCTTTCCATCTACATCTCTATTAGTATCAACTTTTTAATATACTAGAATGTTAGAGCATATTTTATAATGACAACATTGTTCAAACAATAATTGTGTATTATGCAGAATACATCGGAGAAGTAAAGCTAGGTTAACTCACAAGGTCATTTTATCATCTTGAACCATTTCCATAGATTCATGCTCTTCTAAATTTATAATAAATTCCCTATGAGTTAACAACCCCTTCGGGCTTACCTTAACTGTTAATTAGTTTGACCCTTTTTTACAACCTTCATATTATCTGATCACCAAATTTGATCATTTTCACTCCTATTATTCAATCACAAATCAAGATCATTCATTTGCAGAGTTATGCCAGCATAATATCTTTTTCGCAAATATAGTTATTTATCCCATATAATATCATTAAACCTACCCTCGAATGCTAATAGCCGAAAAATTGGCTGTTGACCATTTTACAGAAAAGTCCAATATACAATTCTGTTTTGCTGTAAATTGAAGTTGTTATAGGGATCTTTCTGCCTTTCTTGCTTGGGAGGTGACTCTTAATTGGGGTGTGGCGGGGAAGGGAAATTCTGTAAAATTCTGTATAATCAGGGGAAAGTGTACGGCGTGCTCAAAGTGATTTTGTCAGCGTGTGGTTGCCAGCTGAAATCACATCTGATGATTACTCGTAAAAGCTACGTATTTTTAACTTGAGTTTCTTGTGGAATTGATCGTAGAAATTTGGGTTCAGACTCCAGGAATTTATTGTCAAAATCTTTGATTTTTTTGGTTTACCTTCATATTTAGGGCGCTAACTCCTGCTGCTAAATCTTCTCGGGCACCTGTTAAGAGTCACTTTTTAGGCGTTTTTTTTTTTTTTTTTTTTTTTTTTTACAAATTTCTACCTGCAAAAGGTTGTTGAAAAATTTCGGACGGTCATTCCGACACAATGTAAGATTTTTGACCACTAAAATAAAGAGGGTTGGACATAGCAGGATGCCCTGGGGTACACCGCAGTCAACTGGGAGGGATTCAGAATATACTTTCTAATATTTTTTCTGGCTAAAACTGTCTAGCTAGACATGATGCTACAGTTTAAACAAGAATTACCGAGGAATAAGTCTAATTGACATTGCAGGATACATTTTTGGTATTATCCTCCTTAAGCGCTTCATGGGGGCAAGGGAAAAAAGAACTCGTGAAAATCAAGCCGATTTCCGTCCTGGTAAAGGCTGCACTGATAATATTTTTGCATTCTACATCATTATCTAATACTTTGAAAGGTATAATTGGGGTGGAGGAGGAGCGTGCGTAGCTGTGTTGGCCTCAGGTGGCTTGGTGCTGCAGTGAGTTGTTAGTAGTAGTAGTAGTAGTAATTTGCCCCTGATTCTGATATTTCTGGAATTTGTTTCCACCTTCGATTCGATCACTCGCCAAAAACTAGAAAATTTTTGAAAATGATGGAATGTCCTTAAATTTCTGGGACTACTTAAAGCATACTACAAGGGTTCTCTGAGCCAAGTTCGAGTTTACGGAGGAGAGATTGAAGAATATCCGGTTGAGTTGGGAGTAAAACAAGGCTGCGGCCTGTCTCCGACTCTGTTTAGCTACTGTATTGATTGGGTGCTTGAAGATGCACTATCTTCTCATCCAGGAGTTCAGATTGGACAGAACCTTTCACCTGGAGATCTTGAATACGCTGATGATGTCGGAATTTTCTCGGACCCAGAGAAAGCTCAAACTATGCTCGATAAGGTAGTTACTTGGGCAGATCGCATTGGCTTGAAAATTAGCACAGGGAAGACAAAATTTATGGCAATAAATCACGCTGATCCTATTTTGTTAACTCTAAATTAAGTACAGCTGGATCAGGTCAATAGCTTCCCATACCATGGCTCCCAGATTTGTACTGATGGATCTTCAGACGCCGATATTGAACAGCAATTGCAGAAGGCACAGATGGTTTTTGCTTCCCTTAGGAAATCGTTGTGGAACCGTCGTGAAATTAGTGTAAGAACTAAAGTTCGAGTCTACCTGGCTTTGGTTCGAACAATCCTTTTTTATGGATGCGAAACTTGGTCAGTAAAGCGACTACATGAAAATGCACGGAAGGTGTTTGAGCATAACTGTCTGCATAGCTTCCTCAAGTTGAATCTGAATGATCGCATGTAAAACGTGGATATACGACGAATATGAGGTATCAGGATATGCGTTGACATCACGATCAAGGAGCGTCGACTGAAATGGTTGGGCCATCTCTTACGGAGGCCAAGAGAGTACTTGCCTCGCCGAATCCTTCTGGATGAGCCACTCAGTACATGGAAGAGCCGCCAAGAAGGACAGCGGAAAAGCTGGTGGAACTTGGTTAAATCAGACCTTGAACCTATTGGGGAGCTCAGAAAGTTTTGTCACAGATGGACAACTCAATGGCTCCCATTTGCAAAGGAGTTGGCAGTAGACTGCACTACGTGGTTCAAACAGGTCTCGAAGATCCTTGATACCGGGCAAGGGGGAAACACCTGATTCCCGCCACAATTACAAGTAAGTAAGTAAGTTTAAACAAGAAATTGTGGAGGATGAAATTCTTGAAGCACTATTTCTTCTAAAATTGATTAATTTATTAGAGCGAACGGTTTTTGTAAGTCTTTGACTTACAAAAGTTTACGGCGAACGCTTTCATTGTAGCTTACATGAGAAAGCTTAGGTTACAACAATTAATCAAATGGAAGTCCGCCCATTCGAATGCCTGAAAGTCTTCTTCTAAAGCTGCCCTCTAGTGGCAGCATTTTGGATGCAGAACGAAGAATAGCTTCTAACGCAGCTAGAACTCCTAAATCTCAGTCTATCTGTAACTCAAGCGCCTAGACATGTTGGCAGTGACAGACATGAGACACTCGATATAAATATTAAACAGTAGCGAATAGCCCAATACCCTCTATTAAAGATTTTTGGGATACATCAGTTTCAAACTTGTCTTCATGACTCTGCCTTTGCGCACGCACAATGAGAAATTTTTTGCGTATTACAATGGGATTATGGGAGACCTGTTTTTTGGTGTTTTCTATGCATGGCTCAATTAGTACTTACAATTAAACTTTAATGAAGAAAAACAATAAAAACTTATAAGGGAGAACTTCTTTCTCCTTTATACGAATGAAAATTAGTAAAGGGGAACTTGTAATGGGATCAATTTTCAAAACCTAAAAATTTTCCAATTAAAGTTACTCAGGTAAAAAATAAAATCACCCAAAATATGAACCTGAAAAATTCAAGTAACCTACAGATCGAGCAAGACTCAAGCGTCCAATTTAACATAGTGAAACAAATGTATCTAATTCAGACATACATTGTAAGAATCTTTCCCACAGAAAATCTAATAAATAAATCCGCCTTTGCGTCACCAATGTATGCAATAAATATCAGTTTGACCAAATCTTACATGACAGGTGACTAACAATCTAATTTAAATCTTTAGAGCTTGAAATACCAAACCATCAAGAGATGGTAGAATTTATTATCCTCATTAGCAAAAAGCTACAGTGTAAAACTTTGTTTGTACTGAAAATATCAGAATAAACATCTCAATGTAATTAAATCGTATTGTCCTTTAACAACTTTCACAGAAATAAATTATAAGCCTTCCGGAAACTAAGTGACAGGTCGCTAGCAAAAAATTACAATGTAGAACTTTGTTTTGTTGAGAAAAATTCCAAAGTGATATCCTAAAAGTCATAAATTTTAATTAAACCCAAGTAGCCCATTTGTATATCACTACCCAATAGTAACATAGGCCATATAGTGGAACCAATAGAATCTGTAAAATATACTTGTTAGTAACGCCTGAACGTAACCTCTGGCGAAATTGGAAATAGTAGATAGTTAGAACTTAGCAATTTGGCACCAGTCTTCTTTGAGTCTTAGTGCAGTCTTTTTTCAGTCTTAGAGGAGTCTTATGCCAGTCTTATTACCGACTTATTTTCAGTCTATTATGTCAATTTTTAGTGAATCAAAAACAGTCGTATTGCACGTTATTTGTATTACCCAAGTGAACCATTTTACCTAAGTGTCTTTGACTGTAAAGTGTCTCGATATTACCACCAAGCTCTGTGACGATTATGTGAGCAGAAATAAAATACATTACTTTCTTATTTTATTCTCTCTATGTTAGTATTTCTCAAGATAGTTAGTCCTTGTGGCTCCACCCGCTCTCAAGGGAACCAGACACCTCTCAATCTGATTTCGACTTAGTATGGTCATTAATGCAAGCTCCCTATTTGAACCGCTAGTTTAAGCTCCCCACACAAGAAGTTCCGTCTCCACTTAGGTAAGCCACCCGCGAACCGTCAACTAAGAGTTTCACTGAATTTCCCCATTGAATTAATTAGATGAAATTTCCCATATAAGGAAACACCAGAAAATATTAGAACAAATAACTTTCTTATTAACCCCCCCCCCCTTAGAATTGGCGCGGTTCGGTTTAAAGGAGCAAAACACAAGGACAAAATTTTCTACAAAAAAAAGATTATTGGGAAATATTACGCATAGAGAAAGTGCAATATTTTGTGCATGCTTTGAAGTGCAATATTTTGTTAGGCCTAAGTCCCCTTAAAATAGTAACAAAAAAGAAGAAATATAATTTGGAAATGTCAAATTTGAGTTATATCAAAAAAAATAAAACCAGTGCCGAATTTTAATTGATCTTAAAAAAAAAATGTCGTTAGATCCAATCGAACAATTGTTAAAGCAAAAAATCATTGTCAAAACAGTAGAAATTTCAAAATCCCTTCCCTCATATAACGGTGATTCAGATGTAGATGAATTTATTATCCAATTAAACCAATTCGTAGAAGTAACTCAAACGGACTTAAAATCATTACAAGGCATGTTATTAATGAGACTTAAGGGGCAAGCACTAACATTCCTAATACAAATAGAAAATACAATAGGGGAAGATAACAACCTCCCAGTAAACTCAATTGAAAAGTTGCTAAAAACGTTCCGAGAAAGATTTGTTGAAACCAGTTCAACACACAAATTAAAGCATCGCACGGTATGTTTCGATGAAACACAAAATGTTAGGAAATACCTACATAAGGTAATGGTATCCATTGAGGCATAGTACGGAAAAGAATCCGGTCCTTTATACGATAAAATTGTACTAAATGCTTTCATGCAAGGATTAAGCCCCAAACTGTACCGAATGTTAATATAAAAAAATATTCAAACATTAAAGCTAGTAGTTCAGGAAGTAGAGAGAATGATGGAAATTGACTCGATTGTGGCAAATCACAATAAGTCAAGAATAAATAATGTAGAAAATTCAACTCCGGGACGATCACGAGGGATTTCCCCAGGATTTTTTTCGAGAGATAACTCACCCAAACCGAACCAAAGTAGATCTCCAACCCCTATGAGGCAAAGAATGGTACGTTTTGTACCCACGAATACGACAAACTACGTACAGAACCCCCCAATTATATGCTATGCATGTAATAAACAAGGACATATCGCCAGGGAATGCCGTACTAGAAACAAATATACACCAGCAACCCCTAGTTTTAATAACGGTTTGTTCGGGAGAACAAACTCAAATGCCAATGGGTCAGGAAGTTATAGAAATAACCTCCCGCGTCTCCCATCGTTCCGCAACCCCTACCAGCAAGGATTTGGATACGCGAATCCCTCTCAATATACGCCTCCCCAACCCTATTCAAATCCTTCCCCCAACCGACAAAATAATTATCGGTTCCCCAACCCAAACACACGGCAAAACATATACCAATTCAATTCAAGAACAGCGTATCCAACTAGGTTCAACAGGAATACAAGCGATAATATAGGATATTTTTTCCCGACAGGAAATGAAAGAAAGATCTCGGGAAATGAAAGAAATTTTTCATCAATACAAAAAGAACAAATGCCGCGAGCCGTCGGCACAAGAAATCCTAACCCACGCCATTATACGTGGCAACCAAGACAATCAAATGTCAATCAACTTGGAACTTCCCTAGCAAGTGAAATTCCCACTGAACCCCAATGTCAAACCCCAATCTATCAAATAAGTGCACAAGGAAACGAATTAGGCCCCCAAGAAAATTAACCGGGACCCTGGAGGCGAGTATTTTTTATAGGTCCCTTCCAGTAATTCTACCTTCCTTAAGTGATAATAATGACATATTACCTATATTAAATGATTTTGGTGTTGCAAGTATTAGTTTTAAAGCGTTGATAGATTCCGGTGCATCGGTTAATATAATAAACTCGAATGTATTTAATAGACTACCAGTATATATTAAGCGACGGAAAATTTTCAATATTCCCAGTTTAACGAGTGTGACAGGAAATAGACTGGAAGCAATAGGCTCCATACGCCTAGATGTGACAAAAGATAATAGAATTTTCTCTACAAACTTCATAATATGCAGGAATTTCCCATATGAGGCTATAATCGGTGCTAATTTTTTAAAATCTAATAAAGTATTATTAGATATAGCAAATAATAGACTCGTGTATCCATACGATCCTATTCTCCAACGTGTGGAGAGAGGGGAAGCAACAGTGAATAGAATAAAGTCTTTTGTACCCCATCTCTCGTCCTGTGGGAGAAAAACAAGCTGCAAATGGATTGAGTCAATAAAAGAAAAGATAGGAAAAATGCAAGAGTATAGGCAAACAGAAATAAAGAAAATATTAGAATTATGGAATGAAATAATAAATTCGAATACTATCCCCTTACAGCCAACCCGACAAACTGAAGATTTGACGCAACCAAGCGCCAATCTTGACTTAATAGAAAATGACTCGGAAGAATAATACTATGGATTCGCCGTACATAAGACAAAAATCTCCCCAAAAACGATGCAAAGAGTTCAAATCTCACAAATGGTCACCCCCGTAAATGATAATCCCGAAATTTGGTTTGCATCCCCGAGTAAAGAAATCTCCGAAAATCTGTTTCGTGAAGAACAGATCATGTTATATGAGAAAGGAGAAGGTTTTATTTGGTTGACTAACACACATGAAAATGATATGATTACATTAAAAAAGGGAACTTGCCTCGTTGAAATACAAGTGATTTCTGAGCACGAGCTAAACAAGTGGAAAAACTCCAAGTAAACAGTAGTTAATGGTATTGGTGTCAGTAATCCAAAGAATAGGTATCCACTAACAAGATCCCAATTTTTGGAAAAATTTAAATTAGACCATATCCAAGATACACAATTAAAAGAGAAATTATTTGAATTGCTCTAAAATTTTAGAGATATATTTTCCACGTGTGAGGTAAGACATTGGATTGATACCATTTAACGAACATTCTATCTAAAATACAAGGTAGCCTGTAGCTAAACTGCCCTACTGCATCCCCCATTCCTACAAAGATTGGTTAAAATATAAAATCCATAAACTAGAAAGAAGGAATATTATACGCCCAAGGATAAGCCCATATTCAGCCCCTGTTATACTAGTGCCAAAAAAGAACAAGGACCTAAGACTGGTAGTAGACTATAAAAACTTAAATAAGCAGGTAGTTAGTGACAAATTTCCCCTGCCCCAAATTGATGAAATCCTAGACTCCATTTCAACCAAAAATAAAATTTTTACATCTCTTGACCTCACGCAAGGTTATCATCAGGTTAAGATAGCAGACAATGACGGCTATAAAACAACCTTTTCGATGACGGAATGTGGTTCTTATGAATATTTGAGAGTACCCTTCGGACTCAAAACTAGCTAAAGTGCATTATGTAGACCTCTGTTACACTTAGACCTCTGTTACAGCTCTGTTTAATTCCTCCTGTAACGACAGGGGTCTTTCTATCGGGGTTGCTGGGGATACCATGTCATCAGGAAATCTTTTAGGGGGACATGGGGTTTAAATTCTATCGGGGAAAAAGTGGGTCTTTGGAGACAGCGTATAATCTAATTTCTCCGAACTTTCTGAAGATGAACTTTCTGGACCTTTAGGGGTTCTTGCTGGTATGGGTATTAAGGGTTTTCTTTTAGGGATGACTAGGTTTTTCATGGCCAAAAATTCTTCAAAATTTTCCTCATCGCTATGGTTTTCGAAATAGTTTTGTTTGAATTTTAAGGGTTTTAACTCGTCTAGTCTTGACTTAGGGAACTCATTTTCCACGTTTGATGAATCTGAAGATGAGGGTTTGGGTGCCCATTTAATTGGATACTTGGCTTCCTTTATACGGGTAACATTGGGGGTTGCTGGGGATACCATGTCATCAGGAAATCTTTTAGGGGGACATGGGGTTGAAATTCTATCGGGGAAAAAGTGTGTCTTTGGAGACAGCGTATAATCTAATTCCTCCGAACTTTCTGAAGATGCTTCCCCTCTCTCCACGCGTTGGAGAATAGGATCGTATGGATAAACGAGTCTGTTATTTGCTATATCTAATAACACTTTATTAGATTTTAAAAAATTAGCACCGATTATAGCCTCATATGGGAAATTCTTGCATATTATGAAGTTTGTAGAGAAAATTCTATTACCTTTTGTCACAGCTAGGCGTATGGAGCCTGTTGCTTCCAGTCTATGACGGCGTATGGAGCATGTCCTGTGACACTCGTTAAACTGGGAATATTGAAAATTTTCCGTCGCTTAATATATACTGGTAGTCTATTAAATACATTCGAGTTTATTATATTAACCGATGCACCGGAATCTATCAGCGCTTTGAAATTAATACTTGCAACACCAAAATCATTTAATATAGGTAATATGTCATTATTATCACTTAAAGAAGGTACAATTACTGGAAGGAACCTATAAAAAATACTGGCCTCCAGGGTCCCGGTTAATTTTCTTGGGGGCCTAACTCATTTCCCTGTGCACTTATTTGATAGGTTGGGGTTGGATATTATGGTTCAGTGGGAATTTCACCTGCTAGGGATGTTCCAAGTTGATTGAAATATGAGTGTCTTGGCTGCCACGTATTATTTCGTGGATTGGAATTTCTTGTGGCGACATTTCGCGGCATTTGTTCATTAGGTATTGACGAAAAATTTCTTTCGTTTCTCGAAAAATTTATTTCGTTTCCTGTCGGGAAAAAATATCCTCTGTTATCGCTTGTATTCCTGTTGAACCTAGTTGGATACACCGTCCTTGAATTAAATTGGTACATGTTTTGTCGCGTATTTGCGTTGGGGAATCGATAATTATTTTGTCGGTTGGGGGAAGGATTTGAATAGGGTTGGGGAGGCATATATTGAGAGGGATTCGCGTATCCAAATCCTTGCTGGTAGGGGTTGCGGAACGATGGGAGACGCGGGGGGTTATTTCTATAACTTCCTGACCCATTGGCATTTGAGTCTGTTCTCCCGAACAAACGGTTATTAAAACTGGGGGTTGCTGGTGTATATTTGTTTCTAGTACGTCATTCCCTGGCGATATGTCCTTGTTTATTACATGCATAGCATATAATTGGGGGGTTCTGTACGTAGTTTGTCGTATTCGTGGGTACAAAACGTACCATTCTTTGCCTCATAGGGGTTGGAGATCTACTTTGGTCTGGTTTGGGTGAGTTATCTCTCGAAAAAAATCCTGGGGAAATCCCTCGTGATCGTCCCGGAGTTGAATTTTATACATTATTTATTCTTGAATTATTATGATTTGCCACAATCGAGTCAATTTACATCGTTCTCTCTACTTCCTGAATTGCCAGCTCTAATGCTTGAATATTTTTTGATATTAACATTCGATACAGTTTGGGGCTTAATCCTTGCATGAAAGCATTAATTACAATTTTATCATATAAAGGACCAGATTCTTTTCCGTACTAAGCCTCAATGGACACCATTACCTTGTGTAGGTATTCCCTAACATTTTGTGTTTCATCGAAACATACCGTACCATGCTTTAATTTGTGTGTTGAACTGGTTTCAACAAATCTTTCTCGGAACGCTTTTAGCAATTTTTCAATTGAGTTTATCGGAAGGTTGTTATCTTCCCCTATTGTATTTTCTATTTGTATTAGGAATGTTAATGCTTGCCCCTTAAGTCTCATTAACAACATGCCTAGTAATGATTTTAAGTCCGTTTGAGTTACTTCTACGAATTGGTTTAATTGGATAATAAATTCATCTACATCTGAATCACCTTTATATGAAGGAAGGGATTTTGAAATTTCCACTGTTTTGGCAATGAGTTTTTGCTTTAATAATTGTTCGTTTTGATCTAACGACATTTTGTTTTTTTGTTGTTTTTTTTTCAAAATAAATTAAAATTCGGCACTGGTTTTATTTTTTTGGATATAACTCAAATTTGGCACGTCTAAATTATATTTTTTTGTTACTATTTTAAGGGGACTTAGGCCTAACAAAATATTGCACTTCAAAGCACGCACAAAATATTGCACTTTCCCCATGCGTAATATTTCCCAATAATCTTTTTTTTTGTAGAAAATTTTGTTCTTGTGTTTTGCTCCTTTAAACCGAACTGCTCCAATTCTAAGGGGGGGGGGGTTAATAAAAAAGTTATTTGTTCTAATATTTTCTGGTGTTTCCTTATATGGGAAATTTCATCTAATTAATTCAATGGGGAAATTCAGTGAAACTCTTAGTTGACGGTTCGCGAGTGGCTTACCTGAGTGGAGACGGAACTTCTTGTGTGGGGAGCTTAAACTAGCGGTTCAAATAGGGAGCTTGCATTAATGGCCATACTAAGTCGAAATCAGATTGAGAGGTGTCTGGTTCCCTTGAGAGCGAGTGGAGCCACAAGGACTAACTATCTTGAGAAATACTAACATAGAGAGAATAAAATAAGAAAGTAATGTATTTTATTTCTGCTCACATAATCGTCACAGAGCTTGGTGGTAATATCGAGACACTTTACAGTCAAAGACACTTAGGTAAAATGGTTCACTTGGGCAATACAAATAACGTTCAATACGACTGTTTTTGATTCACTAAAAATTGACATAATAGACTGAAAATAAGTCGGTAATAAGACTGGCATAAGACTCCTCTAAGACTGAAAAAAGACTGCACTAAGACTCAAAGAAGACTGGTGCCAAATTGCTAAGTTCTAACTATCTACTATTTCCAATTTCGCCAGAGGTTACGTTCAGGCGTTACTAACAAGTATATTTTACAGATTCTATTGGTTCCACTATATGGCCTATGTTACTATTGGGTAGTGATATACAAATGGGCTACTTGGGTTTAATTAAAATTTATGACTTTTAGGATATCACTTTGGAATTTTTCTCAACAAAACAAAGATCTACATTGTAATTTTTTGCTAGCGACCTGTCACTTAGTTTCCGGAAGGCTTATAATTTATTTCTGTGAAAGTTGTTAAAGGACAATACGATTTAATTACATTGAGATGTTTATTCTGATATTTTCAGTACAAACAAAGTTTTACACTGTAGCTTTTTGCTAATGAGGATAATAAATTCTACCATCTCTTGATGGTTTGGTATTTCAAGCTCTAAAGATTTAAATTAGATTGTTAGTCACCTGTCATGTAAGATTTGGTCAAACTGATATTTATTGCATACATTGGTGACGCAAAGGCGGATTTATTTATTATATTTTCTGTGGGAAAGATTCTTACAATGTATGTCTGAATTAGATACATTTGTTTCACTCTGTTAAATTGGACGCTTGAGGCTTGCTCGATCTGTAGGTTACTTGAATTTTTCAGGTTCATATTTTGGGTGATTTTATTTTCTACCTGAGTAACTTTAATTGGAAAATTTTTAGGTTTTGAAAATTGATCCCATTACAAGTTCCCCTTTACTAATTTTCATTCGTATAAAGGAGAAAGAAGTTCTCCCTTATAAGTTTTTATTGTTTTTCTTCATTAAAGTTTAATTGTAAGTACTAATTGAGCCATGCATAGAAAACACCAAAAAACAGGTCTCCCATAATCCCATTGTAATACGCAAAAAATTTCTCATTGCGCGTGCGCAAAGGCAGAGTCATGAAGACAAGTTTGAAACTGATGTATCCCAAAAATCTTTAATAGAGGGTATTGGGCTATTCGCTACTGTTTAATATTTATATCGAGTGTCTCATGTCTGTCACTGCCAACATGTCTCGGCGCTTGAGTTACAGATAGACTGAGATTTAGGAGTTCTAGCTGCGTTAGAAGCTATTCTTCGTTCTGCATCCAAAATGCTGCCACTAGAGGGCAGCTTTAGAAGAAGACTTTCAGGCATTCGAATGGGCGGACTTCCATTTGATTAATTGTTGTAACCTAAGCTTTCTCATGTAAGCTACAATGAAAGCGTTCGCCGTAAACTTTTGTAAGTCAAAGACTTACAAAAACCGTTCGCTCTAATAAATTAATCAATTTTAGAAGAAATAGTGCTTCAAGAATTTCATCCTCCACAATTTCTTGTTTAAACTTACTTACTTACTTGTAATTGTGGCGGGAATCAGGTGTTTCCCCTTGCCCGGTATCAAGGATCTTCGAGACCTGTTTGAACCACGTAGTGCAGTCTACTGCCAACTCCTTTGCAAATGGGAGCCATTGAGTTGTCCATCTGTGACAAAACTTTCTGAGCTCCCCAATAGGTTCAAGGTCTGATTTAACCAAGTTCCACCAGCTTTTCCGCTGTCCTTCTTGGCGGCTCTTCCATGTACTGAGTGGCTCATCCAGAAGGATTCGGCGAGGCAAGTACTCTCTTGGCCTCCGTAAGAGATGGCCCAACCATTTCAGTCGACGCTCCTTGATCGTGATGTCAACGCATATCCTGATACCTCATATTCGTCGTATATCCACGTTTTACATGCGATCATTCAGATTCAACTTGAGGAAGCTATGCAGACAGTTATGCTCAAACACCTTCCGTGCATTTTCATGTAGTCGCTTTACTGACCAAGTTTCACATCCATAAAAAAGGATTGTTCGAACCAAAGCCAGGTAGACTCGAACTATAGTTCTTATACAAATTTCACGCCGGTTCCACAACGGTCTTCTAAGTGAAGCAAAGACCGTCTGTGCTTTCTGCAATCAATGCTGAATATCGGCGTCAGAAGATCCATCAGTACAAAGCTGGGAGCCAAGGTTTGTGAAGCTATTGATCTGATCCAACTGTACTTGATTTAGAGTTAACAAAATAGGATCAGCGTGATTTATTGCCATAAATTTTGTCTTCCCTGTGCTAATTTTCAAGCCAATGCGATCTGCCCAAGTAACTACCTTATCGAGCATAGTTTGAGCTTTCTCTGGGTCCGAGAAAATTCCGACATCATCAGCGTATTCAAGATCTCCAGGTGCAAGGTTCTGTCCAATCTGAACTCCTGGATGAGAAGATAGTGCATCTTCAAGCACCCAATCAATACAGTAGCTAAACAGAGTCGGAGACAGGCCGCAGCCTTGTTTTACTCCCAACTCAACCGGATATTCTTCAATCTCTCCTCCGTAAACTCGAACTTGGCTCAGAGAACCCTTGTAGTATGCTTTAAGTAGTCCCAGAAATTTAAGGACATTCCATCATTTTCAAAAATTTTCTAGTTTTTGGCGAGTGATCGAATCGAAGGTGGAAACGAATTCCAGAAATATCAGAATCAGGGGCAAATTACTACTACTACTACTACTAACAACTCACTGCAGCACCAAGCCACCTGAGGCCAACACAGCTACGCACGCTCCTCCTCCACCCCAGTTATACCTTTCAAACTGCTGGATAATGAGGCGGAGTGCAAAATTATTGTCAGTGCAGCCTCTACCCGGACGGAAACCGGCTTGATTTTCACGAATTCTTTTCTCCCTTGCCCCCTTGAAGCGGTTAAGGAGGCTAATCCCAAAAATGTATCCTGCAATGTCAATTAGACTTATTCCTCGGTAATTCTTGTTTAAACTGTAGCATCATGTCTAGCTAGACAGTTTTAGCCAGAAAAAATATTAGAAAGTATATTCTGAATCCCTCCCAGTTGACTGCGGTGTACCCCAGGGCATCCTGCTATGTCCAACCCTCTTTTTTTTATTGGTCAAAAATATTACATTGTGTCGGAATGACCGCCCGAAATTTTTAAAAAACCTTTTGCAGGTAGAAATTTGTAAAAAAAAAAAAAAAAAAAAAAAACGCCTAAAAAGTGACTCTTAACAGGTGCCCTAGAAGATTTAGCAGCAGGAGTTAGCGCCCTAAATATGAAGGTAAACCATAAAAATCAAAGATTTTGACAATAAATTCCTGGAGTCTGAACCCAAATTTCTACGATCAATTCCACAAGAAACTCAAGTTAAAAATACGTAGCTTTTACGAGTAATCATCAGATGTGATTTCAGCTGGCAACCACACGCTGACAAAATCACTTTGAGCACGCCGTATACTTTCCCCTGATTATACAGAATTTTACAGAATTTCCCTTCCCCGCCACACCCCAATTAAGAGTCACCTCCCAAGCAAGAAAGGCAGAAAGATCCCTATAACAACTTCAATTTACAGCAAAACAGAATTGTATATTGGACTTTTCTGTAAAATGGTCAACAGCCAATTTTTCGGCTATTAGCATTCGAGGGTAGGTTTAATGATATTATATGGGATAAATAACTATATTTGCGAAAAAGATATTATGCTGGCATAACTCTGCAAATGAATGATCTTGATTTGTGATTGAATAATAGGAGTGAAAATGATCAAATTTGGTGATCAGATAATATGAAGGTTGTAAAAAAGGGTCAAACTAATTAACAGTTAAGGTAAGCCCGAAGGGGTTGTTAACTCATAGGGAATTTATTATAAATTTAGAAGAGCATGAATCTATGGAAATGGTTCAAGATGATAAAATGACCTTGTGAGTTAACCTAGCTTTACTTCTCCGATGTATTCTGCATAATACACAATTATTGTTTGAACAATGTTGTCATTATAAAATATGCTCTAACATTCTAGTATATTAAAAAGTTGATACTAATAGAGATGTAGATGGAAAGAAAAGAATTTTAATAAAGAAATTCAGAACATTCCTTACAAATCCTTGGAAATCAAGTAGTGAGACGATTATGAGTATGAACCGTCAAGGATTGAAACCACCAATAACCCTAACCACCAAGGACCTCAACCTCCAAAGTTCCCCTACCCCCAACATCCAAGGTTCCCCTCCCCTCCCCCCCCCAACTTTTTGGGCCCCTCCCCCGTCTTTTTTAACAAGGTATTTTTTCAACTGTTTTTTACATCTCTTAGAATGACATGAAAAATACTTAAAACATAAGAGTCATATTTAATATTTTCCAAATTCAAAATGAGAATGATATAGAAATGTTAGTCGTGACTTTTACTTTAAAAAAAATTATTTTTGAAGTAGCACTTTTTTTTACCTAATTTTTTTTTCTGGACTTCGAAATTATTCAACTTTTTTTATTTTTTTTACGTATCTTAAAATGATATGAAGTTTGCTTATGGCTCTACCAATCGTACTCTATGTTTGCTCATAGACACGTTGCAGCTTTCCCATTGGTACTCTATGATAGGTTATCGACACTACCTAGCTTACTGCACGTATTAAACCAGTATTTTTTATGCAGTGGAACGATAAACACATAGCTCATTTCTTTAAAAAAGTGAAGATGAAGCATTTTAAGAAAGTGTGTTCACATGATAGTGTTATTGTAGCAATGAATGCTGACAGGAAGAAGTATTTAAACTATGAAATAAGTACAAGTGGTAGCACTATCGGAAACGTATGAGTGCATTGTCATGACAGTATGGAATAAAATTTCTTTGGAGTACCAAAAAAATTCCATAATACAAATGGTGGATATGCAAGATTGAGATCTCCGGAGATGATTGCACTCAAAGAGAACACTAACATAAAAATAATAGTTGATGAAGAGGGGTATATTCTTGCTAGTGCTTCTGGTAGCATGCTACCTATCGCATCTTTTAGGTATCAGCATTCAAATAAAAGCAAAGGGGGAAAGAAAGGCATACTCTTCTACTAATATCATAAACCATATCTTGATACGTGTCGGAACTGTTACCTGTGTAAAAATAATGTGATAATAGACAGTGAAATTGCCAGAAAAATATAAAGGGCATTGGCAGAAAATATCACTAAGGAATATAAAGATGAATCGATAAAAAACAAACTGTCAGAAAACGTTACTAACATCATTGATCAAACAGTCAATGAACCAAATAATACTAAAGACAAAACGCATATCGACCCTGTCGATGACACACCAGTAAAAATTGTGTATGACTCAAAATGGAATAGTGATTATTCTACTGATTACGAGCTAAGAGAAGAAAATAGCTACAGTATCAAGAGAGAACATGGCAAACTATTTTATGGAACAGATTCAAAATGTCCAAAGTTGTTCATTGATATTACTAATGTATAATAATATATTTTTTGTATTAATATCCTACATGACATTATTTCATTAAAAACATATTATGCATTACATTGTTATGTGTTCATTATTTTTAGAGTATGCCAGCATATCAAACGTGTAGAATGACCATTAAAACATCGAAGATGTAAGAAAAGGAATTTGCATACATCTATTGTCAGACACATGGGATAACATTGACAAAATCTAAGTATAAGAGTGAATAAATTTTTTCTATCAACATCTTTGTCCGATACATCGGTTAAAATTGATAAAATCTAAGTATCAGATTGATTAAATTCTATATCAACATCCCTTTCTTGAATAAATGGGATAACATTGACAAAATCTAAGTGTCAGAGTGAATAAATTCTATATCAACATCCCTTTCTCGGATACATGGGGTAAAATTGACAAAATCTAAGTGTCAGAGTGAATAAATGCATTATAGACATCATTTGTCGGATATGTTGGATAAAATTGACAAAATCTAAGTTTCAGAGTGAATAAATTCATTATCAACATCCTTTGTCGGATATGTCGGATAAAATTGACAAAATCTAAGTATCAGGGTGAATAAATGCTTTATCAACATCCTTTTTCGGATATCTCGGAGAAAATTGACAAAGTCCAAGTGTTAGAGTGAATAATTTTTTTTATCAACATCCTCTGTCAGATACATCGGATAAAATTGATAAAATCTAAGTATCAAAGTGAATAAAATGCTTTATCAACATCATTTGTCGGATATGTCGGATAAAATCTAAGCATAAAAGTGAGTAATTTCTATATCAACATCCCTTTCTCGGATACATGGGATAAAATTGACAAAATCTAAGTATCAGAGTGAATAGTTTTTTCTATCAACATCTTTTATCAGTTACAACGAATATAATTGACAAAATCTAAATATCAGAGTGAATAAATGCTTTATCAGTATCCTTTGTCGGATATTTTGGATAAAATGGACAATATCTAAGTATCAGAGTGAATAAATGTTTTATCAACATACTTTAGATGCATTATCAACATCATTTGTATGGTATATCGGATAAAATTGACAAAATCTAAGTATCAGATTGATTAAATTCTATATCAACACCCCTTTCTCGAATAAATTTTTGGAATTGTAGGATAAAATGGACAAAATCTAAGTATCAGTGTGAATAAATGTTTTATCAACATCCTTAAAATGCTTTATCAACATTATTTGTCGGGTACATCGGATAAAATTGACAAAATCTAAGTGTCAGAGTGAATATATTTTTTTTATCAACATCTTTTGTCAGATACAGAGAATTAGATTTACAAAATCTAAATATCAGAGTGAATAAATGCTTTATCAGCATCGTTTGTCAGATATCTTGGATAAAATTGAAAAAATCTAAGTGTAAGTGTGAATAAATTTTTTATCAGCATCCTTTGTCAGATACATCGAATATAATTGACAAAATCTAATTATCAGTTTCAATAAACGATTTATCATCATCCTTTGTCAGATATCTCGGATAAAATTTAAGTATCAGAGTTAATAAATTTTTTTTATCAACATCCTTTATCAGTTACAACGAATATAATTGACAAAATCTAAATATCAGAGTGAATAAATGCTTTATCAGCATCCTTTGTCGGATATGTTGGATAAAATTGACAAAATCTAAGTGTCGGAGTAAATAAATGTATTATCAGCATCCTTTGCCGAATATGTCGGATAAAATTGACAAAATCTAATTATCAGGGTGAATAAATTCATAATCAACATCGTTTGTCAGATATATCGGATAATATTGACAAAATCTAGGTATCAGAGTTATTAAATTCTATATCAACATCCCGTTCTCGGATATATGGGATAAAATTGACAAAATCTAAGTATCAGAGTGAATAAATTCTTTATCAACATCCTTTAAATGAATCCAAAAAAACAATCCAAAAAAAATAATTTACCATTGCCACAATGGCAAGATTGATACTATTTCTCACACAAAAAATATTGATATAGCCAAGAAAGGCCATGAATGCCATGACGCACCTTGTTGGTAGGTAACCTTAAAAAGAAATTAGTTAAAATCATGAATATAAAATGTTCCAAAGAAGAGAATTCGTCTCAAAAAGAATTCTTGCAGTCCCTGAAAAAAACTATTTCTGATAAATATTTAAATCAGCATACACGTGAGCTCCAGAGTTAAAATTTGGATCCACTACAGTAGATAAATATTCTACCTATGTTCTAAAATACAGGTAGAATTTATGGTGTAGAATATCTTGTAGTTCGCAATTTATTTTTAAATTATTTTATTCATATTTTTGGGGATCATGGAAGATTTACCACGAAAGGGTAAAATAAAGGTCAAAGAAAACAGTTGGCTTATTGATTTGAAATAAGAAGTTCTGTCTTTTGAAAATTTACTTGGTTCCAAATTGGAAATTGGATACACGTTGTATAAATTACGTTTTAAGTTCACCCCCTAGTCAATATCTCGCTCTTTAAGCCAAAGTACTTTCATAAGAGCTATTTATTCTAAATAACGGCCTTTGTGATTAAGGGGTCATTTTTAAAGAATTGGAACAAAATTCGAACTTTAGCGTAAAGAGTGAGGTACTGACGAGGGGGCAAACCCCCTAATATACGTATTAAAAACATATGAATATAAAAGTTCGTTACGTAAGTTAGTTCTAAAGTTACGTATATTTATTACTAATAAAAACGTTCATAAATAAAATTAAACAACGTTCGAGAAAGCCATTTAGCCAAATAAAAGTAAAATTAATATACAAATTTTGTGTTGGTTATTCATGCTAGGTGAGCCAAAATCAAAACGTGTATTAATTAAAAAACGTTCAAAAATTAAATAATTTTTAAACTTTTTTTTTAAACTGAAATTAAGGAGCGACGTTAAAACTTAAAACGAACAAAAATTATAACGTTGATGAAAGGGGCTGTCCCCTCCTCAACGCCTCGCTCTTTACGCTATAGTTTTACTTTCCCATAACTCTATTTTTTTTAAACAATAAAAAAATTACTTGCAGTTAAAAAAAAACGTGTTTTTTTTATTTAATTCGAGC
Source organism: Artemia sp. Qi Xiang Cuo (assembly GCF_049724085.1). NCBI lineage: Eukaryota > Metazoa > Arthropoda > Branchiopoda > Anostraca > Artemiidae > Artemia > Artemia sp. Qi Xiang Cuo. The sequence continues at coordinate 73,225,587 of NC_142801.1, read as the reverse complement.
AGAGACGAAGTAAACGGTTTGTTTTTAAGCAAAATGTCTACTGCTGTATTTGACTTCTAGTAAGCCCCCGAAGGAAAGGCGAGCACATTACAATACTCCCAAAAATGGCAGTTTTCTGGAAAGTTTCACTTTTTTCCAATCTTTGTTGATGTTACCCCATACCCCTTGAAAAATACTGATAGCTGTTCTATTTTCTATCTCTTCATTCTCCAATGAAATGAATTAACGCTTATTAGTACAATCAAACTTTATGTTTCAGAAAATATTTGTGATCGACATTACAAATCATACATTCATACAAGGGGTCAACCTGTCAAGATCTAAACTAATCGGATTATATTTAATAATATATAATCATAACCTTTTGTCAGTGACTTTGGTTTGCGGGAATTTTTGACTCACATTGTATTGCGTTGATTATTGAATATTTTATGGGGTTGAAAAAATCCGAAAAGCAGATGAAGATTTGCTAGATGTTTTCCAGAGAAATTGCTTAAGGATTGTTCTGGGTACCCGGCTGACTGACCGTATTTCAAACAATAGGCTATACGAAAAATGTGGTTCAATACCGCTCTCTAGGGCTATAATGAAAGAAAGGTTGAGGTGGATAGGGCACGTTGTGCGGATGAAGGATGACAGATTGCCGAAGATTGTTCTTTTCGGCCAACCATCTAGGGCTAAACAGAAAGCAGGTCGTCCCCATCTGCGGTGGGATGACGTCATAAAGAAAGATTTAAAGGAAAGGGGAACGTCGTGGGCGGGTGTAAAAAGGGAGGCTTTGAATAGATTGGGGTGAAGGAGGAGCGTGCGCAACTGTGTTGGCCTCAGGCGGCTTGATGTTGCGGTGAATTGTTAGTAGTAGTAGTAGTAGTTATGGGGTTGAAATATAAAACATAGAATGAAACTGAAAATGGAGGTACGATTGGTTATCAGCCCTATTTGGAACTTTCTCCAAAGATCATTTGAGAAAAATATATAAAGAGACAAAATTTTGAAACATTCGAAATTATTCAGCAAAGAAGCCTTAAAGAACACTATATATACTTGCAAAAGTATATTTAACATTGACCTAGTTGATGGTCGTAGGGGCGGCCATCCACCAGCTTCATTGCTGGGTGATATGTATGATTTACTTTGTTCTCGTTCGAGTGATGATCATTCTATTCCATGTTTCGTAACAACTGAGCACAATGAAGTTCCTGATTTATCTAATGACGTTAATTTTGCTATTGCGTCAAGATTAAATGACTGCAAAAATTTATTGGATTTTTTAGTTTCAAACTGTAAGTAAGGAGCGACCCGGCTCAATAGTAATTGAATATTACATATATGAATGGGTTTGAACCCTAGTCAATACTTCGCTCTATAAGTCAAAGATTTTTTAGTACTTTCATAAGAGCTATTTATTTTAATTAACGGCCTTGGTGATCAAGGGTCATTTTTAAAAAATTGGAACAAAATTCGAACTTTACCGTAAAGAGCGAGGTATTGAATAGGGGGAAACCCCTAATATACCTATTGAAAATATATGAATTTAGAAGTTCGTTACGTAAGTTAATTCGTAAGTTACGTATATTTATTACTAATAAAAAACATTCGTAAATAAAATTAAACAACATTCGAGAAAGTCATTTAACCAAATAAAATAAAGATTAACATGCAAATTTGGTTTTAATTATTCATGTCGGTGAGTCAAAATTATCTAGCACTACCAAGCTAAACCATAACTGAACGTAAAACATCTTAAATGAAAAGAATTAATAAAGTTTATCTTGTTCATTTTTTTCTGTTTCCATTGCATTTCATTAAAAAGACCCAATTTTGCCAAAGGGTACTGTGGATATAATTCTGTGGTTGTACATGGGGCTGATCCTCTGCTTGGCAGTACGAGCCCCGGGAAAAAAAGATTTGGTTTTGTGTCATGATTTTGAATAATTAAAGATAATAACTTAAGTTCAGAAATAAATTCAAAGCTACCCATCAAATGTTTAGAGCCTTAGAAAAGTGATCTTACTGCGAAGATTTAAAGTACCTCTCCACAAAGTTGTGGAATTTATGAGTTTTTTCGACAAAATAGCGAAGGCATGTTTATTTTTTTTCGTGTTTTATTTTTATTTTTATGGGAATAATAGCATTCAACCATTCGTCTTAGAAGGTTGGTGAATTTTAACTAGATTATTTTAAATTTTAATGTTAGTTAAATTTTAATTTAGTTATTTTAACTTTAATTCAAAGTTCTAGTAGTAAAAATAATGATCTACTGGTGACATTAACTAATATTTTATGTCACAGAACAGTGATTCCGGCACAGATTGTGCCAAAAAGCCATCGAGTGATAACTCTTTTTTAGAAATAACATTACAGTTTTTTTCATGATGCACAAGCCACTGTTTTTTGTATTAGTTAATCTTTACTGTTCATAGTATGCAGTGTCCAGCGAGCTATACACTAAAATGTGTCCACCAGGTAGTAACATCTTAGGCACATATAAAACATAATAAAAATTCATTTTAATTCAGATAAAGGTAAAATGAATCAAATTGGTATCAGTTGTTAGCTTTAATTACACGTTAGATGATCACAGCCTATCCTGGTATACTCCGATCGAACCATAAGAAAATGAGAAAGTAGACCTTAAACCTTCTCCGCTTCCAACGGTAGATCCGTAAAGCTTCACTTACTTTTTAAAATGTATAGTTACAGGCATATCCGCACAAAATTATGGAAGTAGCACAAAGTCCAAAACAGGTAAAAAAAGATAAATTTTAAGGAATTAAATTTGACTAAGATATTATAGGTAAGATAAAAAAAAAATCTAGGTTCCCAAAGGGCATGAGGCTAGGGGAGAAGGGACCATGACGAACTCTCTCACCATGCTAATGAGAAAGTACATTTTTTTCTAATTTAGAAGATATATAAATAATTACCTCCATAGACCAGGGCTGAAATGGTGCTACGCTCATTCGGTGGAATCCATTTTGCAATCATCGGATGCATAGACGGGAACGATGGACCCTGTAAAAACAAATAAGTACTTTTAGAGAAGAAAATGAAGAGACTATGAGCCAGCATACGATGACGTGCGTCTATCTAAGCTGATACCTGATTTTAAGCTCATAAATTGTGATCCCTTGTTCAGAATAAATATTTATTCATGGCTTATAGTTGTGGGACTAAAAGGATCTAATTCCCCTAACGCACATTTCCCCTAACTGCCGAAAAATTTGCTTATGATAAAATTATCAAAATCTATTTCTTAATTCTGAAATGCCAGCACTAATCATGGTAAGAATGATATATAACAAAAGTTTTATAATATATAACAAGATATTCAAATATAAAACAAAAACAAAAATATAGCTATATATAAATATAGCAAATATAGAGCAATACATAACAAGAATTTTCAATACAAAGGCAAACGAAATGTAAGGTCTCTAATCATTAGCTACATAATCAATAATTCCTATCTAATTATTCAAAAAGACGAAGGTAGTGTCAAAGCTCTATCCCTAAAAATCTCTCTGGCTGCCCTGCTACGAAATACCTATAGAACATACAGCCAGCATTCAACATGGCGCTTTTGAATATGGATTGATATGAAGAGTAAATTTCGATTTTCTGTCTAAATTTGCCATTGAAATTCAATATACATTGAATTAAAGAATTCTTGCAGTCCCTGAAAAAAACTATTTCTGATAAATATTTAAATCAGCATACACGTGAGCTCCAGAGTTAAAATTTGGATCCACTACCTTGCTAAATTAGTAAATGTTCATAAAACCTAGCAAATCATTAATAAGAGTTAATAACATGACACTATGCAACGGGGAACGGTTTCCTTGCAGTAATTTTACATTTAAAATCAGCAGGTTTTTGGATGCTAAAAAAAGCATACGGCATCTTGTTTTGCATTATGTCTGAAGCTTAAGGTAAGTAAGTTTTATTATAATAGAGATTACAATAATCAGGTAACACGCTTTATATAAATTGTTAAATATACCCAACTCTGTCTGACGGCTTGATCTAAAACTTTTGGAAAGGTTGTTTGCTTTGTTTTTCTTTTTGAAGGGGGGGGGAGCATACAGGGAATATTTTTTTCAAAGAAAACTATCGTCTGTAATCCTCACTCTCAATGGCTCTGAAATAATGGCTCTGAATTAACTTAATTTGGTGCCTTTAAACTCCCAAGACATACTATGTTTGGAGACATATATGGGATTATACTTCGTCGCTGAACATAAAATAGTTTATTTAAATTAATCCAAAGTGGAAATATTTTAACTTCGTCGACTCATAAAAATTTTTACCGACTCATAAAAACGTAACAAAATGCGTATAAACAAATTTTTGATGTATTTTTAATAATTTTTATATTTCCCCCCTCCCATTACCTGTTGAGATTTTTATACTTAATATTTTTATTGAACAAATTGACAATATTTTTAAAAAATTGACATCATAACCCTTAGAGTCAATCAATTGCAATCTGGTTTTGCAGTTTGAATCCAATCTGCCTGATTCTTGATTTGAAGAAGCAGACACGGATACATGATTCAAGTTTTTTTGGCAGATCTAAATTTCATTTTCGTATTTTATTTGATAACCTGAAAAAAAAGTCACAAAAAGTTTAGTTATATTTAGGATTTAGGCAAAGGAGATCGAAGCCCTTTCCCTGTGTTTTCGTCTGTTAAGGTTAAAAATACTTCCTAAGAATATAACACCTACCAGGGCAATCCCCATCAAAATTCGAATAAACACAACATATTCCCATCCAAGGTAGGCTGCAGGAGGCACAAGTACGGTCAGAACTGATGTTAAGAGCATTGAACCGGTAAGAAGGTACTTTGTACCAACCACTTCTGCTAATCTACCACCCGGAATATTGGTTGTAACATAACCCCAGAGAAAACTGGTGCTGATTAATTGGCTGACTCCATACAAAAGGACCATCTTCATTTTTACCTGAAAATAAAAATATTGCGACTTTTGACTGGTTCAAATTTGTCTGTTTTGTGCAGGGTTGCCGTACAACTGTTGGCTCCAGAGAGAGCATTATATTTTTTGAATGATTTGGTGCAATTCTAAACCGCTAGTTTGTAAGAATTCTAAATTTATAGAGCAATATCAAAAGAAAGAACGTACTGTGCTGAAGCTATTTTTGGGGATGAATTTATTCTGGAAGGATGAAAGTATTAGTTTATTAATATTGAACTAGAAGTAGAAAAACTATTTTGACAAATATTCTGAATTTTAGCAAATTATTCAGAACATAAATTTTGACTCGAAAAGTTTTCTATGTCTTCCTTACAGAATTTAGTAAGTATGGAGAAATCGTAATGATAAGGCTTACCAGTAAAATTTTCAGGCTGAACTTCGCATTGCATCGCTCCAGATCTAGTCGTGTTATCTATGATTGATTCGTTGTGGTTTACAGCTGTATAATTTACCATTGCCACAATGGCAAGATTGATACTATTCCTCACACAAAAAATATTGATATAGCCAAGAAAGGCCATGAATGCCATGACGCACCTTGTTGGTAGGTAACCTTAAAAAGAAATTAGTTAAAATCATGAATATAAAATGTTCCACAAAGAAAACAACGAGAAATTGAGGCTATGCATATATGTTACCGTGAATGTCCGAAATTGATGAATGTTGAAATTCACCGGTGAATGTCCGAAACACTTTTTTTTTCCTTGGATTTAGTCAGTATTGCCAAGCAGCTTTTTCAGTTTTATACAAGGTTTGATGGTGACAGGTTAGTTTAGGATAGGTTTTTAACCCATTTCTGAGACTTATAGCCTAATGTAACCTAAACTAGCTTTAACTTTTATCATCAAAGCTTGCATAAAAGCTGATTCGCAAAGATAGTTGAATCCCTGCAGATAAAAAGGAATTTTGAACATCCACGGGGAATGTGAACACTAACCGGATTTCGGACATTCACAGTAACACCCCACTCCGTATAGTACTCTTGGTCGAGAAAGTATTTTAGAGAAAAGTAAAGAGCTATATCGAATCAAATATAAGCAGAAAACTAGTCATAATAATTTAAATTTAAAACGAATTCAAACACATAATAAAACCAACATGAAATTGTTCTTAGTCAACCACAAAAAGCGCTTTGATATTTAAAAGACTTAGTTGGAATTAATTCTGTTTGCTATAATTTCTTGATTGACTTGACAATTTATCCTAATTTCCATTCGTTATGGGTCTCATTCCAGAATTGATGGAAACTATTCTTTGTTTTAAACTTAGGTCTTTATCTGAATATATTTCTCCTAATCTTGTCTGCTTAAGCAAGCAACAAGTTTTGTTAAGTTTTAATGTTTTGTTTTAATTTGTTTTGTTTAACTGCTTTTTTTTAAATAAATGCTTTTTAAAACGAAATTTAAATTGAGTTAAGTTTGTTTAATAAGTTAAGTTTTGCTTAATATTAATTTAAGGATAGACCCAGGGACAGACCCGATAGAATATTGATGCAAGAATATACAGATATACTATTTTCCTTTTTTCAGAAGGTTTTTTTAAATTACTTTTAATTTTGATCAGGGTTTTAATCGGGCAGATAGAGAATGACGAAGCGGTAGATGGAGCATCTTACCGTGTCATGAAACAGTAAATGAAGCAGCTTCCGCATGATGCGGTAGATGAAACAACTACTAATTTTTGAAAAGTTAAATAGTAATTCGAGCGTAACAAAAACATAAAGCTCAATCCATAAACAAGTTCACCATAAAACGAACAGAATGCATCGGAAACAGGGGTAGTGCTAACAATCCATGTACCTTCTAACAACCCCAACAGCATTTGGACTATACTGAAAATGTATTTTTAACTAAATACCTTATTTGTTATAATTTCAACAACAAAAAATTAGAAATGATCATAAAGACCCGGATTACAATGAGTAAAGCCAAATAGTAGTTCAAATGTGAAACAAACGTAAATTACTAGCAATAAATATGCGGACTGAAAGCAACATAAATTACAATCAATAATCAAGTTAAACTAAAATGACCAGAAACAGCCACAAACAGAAGAAGGACTAAGCCCCCCTATGCCTTATAATAACCAGAATACCACTTGCCCAATACTGAATACAAATCTCTCCTAGAGCTGTCAGTTTTATTTCTTATAACATGAACTAAAAAAAGAAGTTCCTCATACTTCATATTAACAATGATTACCGAAAGATAAAGGCTAATTAAATATATATATATATATATATATATATATATATATATATATATATATATATATATATATATATATATATATATATATATATATATATATATATATATATATATATATATATATATATATATATATATATATATATATATATATATATATATATATATATATATATATATATATATATATATATATATATATATATGTGTATATATATATATATATATATATATATATATATATATATATATATATATATATATATATATATATATATATATATATATATATATATATATATATATATACACATTCAGGACCATGGGGGTCAACCTTCAATGGATATTAAGTGGAATATTGAACTAAATAAAAATACACTATATACATTTAGGGGAAATAAGTTGAAACTCGCAGGGCAAGCCAACGGGAATGGTCTATTAACAGCTGTCTACACTCAGAGTTGTACCATGATGGTGGCCAGAATTACTCCAACCTCATGGAAATCCCAAAGATTGTTTAGATTTTCAATACATTTGCCGGAATAATATTCCATGTACCCATCCATCTAAAGTTCTATATTACAACTAATACCAGATTTTGCTGTGGGATTTTGTCCAAACAAAAAATGGAGTAAGCCAGAAACTTGTCTCGTTACAAATAGACAATAAACAAGAGTTGGACCCCTGTGTATTGATTGCCATCATAATAACAAATACATTCCTTAGGCTGAACATATTACAAAAATAAACTAATACATCAATAGATATTTATATAGATTAATGCCCATTATATAAATATTCAGTTTATTAACCAATAAAAAGAAGAAAGTCAACTAAAACAAACAAAAATCAATTGAAGCTTTTTCCGCGAAAAAATTTTGTCAAAAAAAAAATTAAAAATGAACAGTAATTCAAGTGTAAAACAGGGTTTTTGTGTTCTCCCTTCCATGACTTTTCTCTTTCATAAGTACAAAATTATTGAGACTCCCAGGAATAATACCATATTTGTATTAAATATACATTAAATGAAGCACGAGAAAAGACCTACAAGTACACTTCCTATAATTATAAAACAAACCCATGGTCATTATTTCTACTTAAATAGCAGGAATTGCATTTTCAAAACTAAACCTAGGGAAAAAAAATTGAAAAATAAAAATTAAGGTATAATGTTACTTTGTGAAAATTTGAATAGGTATATATATATACCTGTCAAGTAGGCAAATTTCTATGACTTAAAAATCAGGAGATTGTTTATAAAATAGCTTAAATCATTTTTTAGATTAAATATTCTGAATGTGAATATACGAAAAAATTTACATTTATTTTGGGATCTTAAGGCAAGCCCATGGAATATTGCACGAAAAACAAATTGTGTTTTTTCTATTTTCTTTGACAGTTATTCTAATGTGTACAAAAATCTACCTTTTCAACTGTTTTTTCAACCATCTTTTTTTCAGCCATATCTAGTGTAAATTTGAAGTTTTAGGGGGGGGGGCAGATGCCGCCCTTCGGTAAGAACATGATCAAAAAAAGAATTAATTATTATTAGTGTCACTGACAGTGTAGATATAACTAAATGAAGCATCAACTGCTTTTTAGACATCTAACTTTTTTCAACTGTTTTTTTTTCAACCATCTGCTTTTTCAGTCATATCTAGAGTAAATTTGAAGTTTAGATGAGCAGATTTCCCCCTTCAGTACGCCCATGAACGTAACAAGAATTAAGTGTGATTAGTGTCACTGACGGTGCAGCTATAATTAAAGGAAGTATATATTAATTTCAATTTTAATTTGGTAAAGTAGCCCTTAAAAGCTAAATCTCTATAGGATAAAAAAATTTCACCCGATTTGTTACATTTTAAGCTAGTAATACGAAAAAAAATATTCACTCAAAAGAATTTTACGAGCAGCATATGCCTAGTCTCTTTGGTTATATGTGGGGACAGGGGGTATAAAACAAGTCTATGCGGTTCTTAGGGTTTGTGAAATGATTTTTACCGCCTTTACAAAACCCTTTCCGCAAGGGATGGAAGGAGGGAGGGTTCAAACCCAGAACCAGCATTATTTGACATTTGGACTATTTTGAGCAAAATGGCTATCTAAAAATTTTTATCCGATACATTCAGGGAAAAGAGATCGTGGAGGGGGATCTAGTTGCCCATCTAAAATCCTGATATGCGTCTGATACATAACTTACAACCCTTGTACCTGGCTCTTGGGATTGTGTTAATCCTGAAGGCATTGCTAAATTATCTTTGAACTATTTTGAAAAACAAAATTGACAATAAAAGTGAACAAAACTCACTTGTTTTAAAATCCATTATTCTATCGATTTTTTTCATACACGCAATCGTTTAAGGCAAACCGATCAATATGAATGAGTTAGAATCGTTCAAGTTTTATATTTAATAGATATAATAAGCAATTACTGACATTTACTCACAGTTAGAAAACTAAAAATAATGAAGAAAAGAAAGGAATTTGGAATATTCTACCTATGTTCTAAAATACAGGTAGAATTTATGGTGTAGAATATCTTGTAGTTCGCAATTTATTTTTAAATTATTATTTTTTTAAATTATTTTTTTCATATTTTTGGGGATCATGGAAGATTTACCACGAAAGGGTAAAATAAAGGTCAAAGAAAACAGTTGGCTTATTGATTTGAAATAAGAAGTTCTGTCTTTTGAAAATTTACTTGGTTCCAAATTGGAAATTGGATACACGTTGTATAAATTACCTTTTAAGTTCACCCCCTAGTCAATATCTCGCTCTTTAAGCCAAAGACTTTTTAGTACTTTCATAAGAGCTTTTTTTTCTAAATAACGGCCTTTGTGATTAAGGGGTCATTTTTAAAGAATTGGAACAAAATTCGAACTTTAGCGTAAAGAGTGAGGTACTGACGAGGGGGCAAACCCCCTAATATACGTATTAAAAACATATGAATCTAAAAGTTCGTTACGTAAGTTAGTTCTAAAGTTACGTATATTTATTACTAATAAAAACGTTCATAAATAAAATTAAACAACGTTCGAGAAAGCCATTTAGCCAAACAAAAGTAAAATTAATATACAAATTTTGTGTTGGTTATTCATGCTAGGTGAGCCAAAATCAAAACGTGTATTAATTCAAAAACGTTCAAAAATTAAATAATATTTTTTTTTTTACTGAAATTAAGGAGCGACGTTAAAACGAACATAAATTATAACGTATATGAAAGGGGCTGTCCCCTCCTCACCGCCTCGCTCTTTACGCTAAAGTTTTACTTTCCCATATCTCTATTTTTTTTAAAAAATAAAAAAATTACTTGCAGTTAAAAAAAAACTTGTTTTTTTTATTTAATTCGAGCAGAGACGAAGTAAACGGTTTGTTTTTAAGCAAAATGTCTACTGCTGTATTTGACTTCTAGTAAGCCCCCGAAGGAAAGGCGAGCACATTACGATACTCCCAAAAATGGCAGTTATATGGAAAGTTTCAATTTTTTCCAATCTTTGTTGATGTTACCCCATACCCCTTGAAAAATACTGATAGCTGTTCTATTTTCTATCTCTTCATTCTCCAATGAAATGAATTAACGCTTATCAGTACAATCAAACTTTATGTTTTAGGAAATATTTGTGATCGACATTACAAATCATACATTCATACAAGGTGTCAACCTGTCAAGATCTAAACTAATCGGATTATATTTAATAATATATAATCATAACCTTTTGTCAGTGACTTTGGTTTGCGGGAATTTTTGACTCACATTGTATTGCGTTGATTATTGAATATTTTATGGGGTTGAAAAAATCCGAAAAGCGGATGAAGATTTACTAGATGTTTTCCAGAGAAATTTCTTAAGGATTGTTCTTAGTACCCGGCTAACTGACTGTATATCAAATAATAGGCTGTACGAATAATGTAGTTCAGTACTGGTCTCTAGGGCTATAATGAACGAAGGGTTGAGGCGACTAGGGCACGTTTTGAGGATGAAGGAGGACAGATCGCCGAAGATTATTCTTTACGGCCAACCATCTAGGGCTAAACGAAAAGCAGGTCGTCCCCGTCTGGGGTGGGAGGACGTCATAAAGAAAGATTTAAAGGAAAGGGGAACTTCGTGGGCGGGTGTAAAAAGGGAGGCTTTGAATAGATTGGGGTGGAGGAGGAGCGTGCGTAGCTGTGTTGGCCTCAGGCGGCTTGGTGCTGCGGTGAGTTGTTAGTAGTAGTAGTAGTAGTTATGGGGTTGAAATATAAAACATAGACTGAAACTGAAAATGGAGGTACGATTGGTTATCAGCCCTATTTGGAACTTTCTCCAAAGATCATTTGAGAAAAATATATAAAGAGACAAAATTTTGAAACATTCGAAATTATTCAGCAAAGAAGCCTTAAAGAACACTATATATACTTGCAAAAGTATATTTAACATTGACCTAGTTGATGGTCGTAGAGGCGGCCATCCACCAGCTTCATTGCTGGGTGATATGTACGATTTACTTTGTTCTCGTTCGAGTGATGATCATTCTATTCCATGTTTCGTAACAACTGAGCCCAATGAAGTTCCTGATTTATCTAATGACGTTAATTTTGCTATTGCGTCAAGATTAAATGACTGCAAAAATTTATTGGATTTTCTAGTTTCAAACTGTAAGTAAGGAGCGACCCGGCTCAATAGTAATTGAATATTACATATATGAATGGGTTTGAACCCTAGTCAATACTTCGCTCTATAAGTCAAAGATTTTTTAGTACTTTCATAAGAGCTATTTATTTTAATTAACGGCCTTGGTGATCAAGGGTCATTTTTAAAAAATTGGAACAAAATTCGAACTTTACCGTAAAGAGCGAGGTATTGAATAGGGGGAAACCCCTAATATACCTATTGAAAATATATGAATTTAGAAGTTCGTTACGTAAGTTATTTCGTAAGTTACGTATATTTATTACTAATAAAAAACGTTCGTAAATAAAATTAAACAACATTCGAGAAAGTCGTTTAACCAAATAAAATTAAGATTAACATGCAAATTTGGTTTTAATTATTCATGTCGGTGAGCCAAAATTAAAATCTGTATTAATTCAAACACGTTCAAAAATTAAATAAAAATACAAGTTTTTTAACTGAAATTAAGGAGCGACATTAAAATTTAAAACGAACAGAAATTATTCCGTATATGAAAGGAGCTTTCCCCTCCTCAACGCCTCACTCTTTACGCTAAAGTTTTTTTATTGTTTTAAGAAATGAAGTTCCGAGGAAGAGTCAAACTTTAGCGTAAAGAGCAAAGATGCAGGGCTCCTTCAAAAAAGAAGCCCTGCAACAGCTTTCAGATGAAGTGCATCAATTGTAGTGGCAATCAAGAAAGCTGCAAGCAAAAGCACATAGTTGTTAAAGAGAAAGTTGCTAAAGAGAAGTCTGAGCTAGTAGGTTAGCTTAAAAAAATTAAATTAAAAAAAAGAAGTTTTTTCAGCTGAAAGTAAGGAGCAATATTTAAACTTAAAACGAACAGAAATTATTACGTATATGAGGAGGTCCGTCCATGGGCAAAGTTCATAACTTGCAGCCCTCCCGCCGGGGACTTTGGGGGATCAAGTCATCCTCAAAGACAGAGCTATTAGATTTTTCGACTATGCTGAACAAAATGAATATCTCAAAATTTTGATTGGATGACTTTGATAAAAAAAACTGAGCTTGGGAGGGGGCATAATTACCTCCCCCCCCAACTTTTTGGTCACTTAAAAAAAGCACTAGAAATTTTAATTTCCCTTCGAATGAACCCTCTTGAGATATTCTAGGACCACTGGGTCGATACGATCACCCCTGGGAAAAAACAACAACAAATAAACACGCATCCGTGATCTTTCTTTTGGCAAAAAATACAAAATTCCACATTTTTGCAGATAGAAGCTTGAAACCTCCGCAGTAGGGTTCTCTGATACGTTGAATCGGATGGTGTCATTCTCATTACGATTTTATGACTTTTAGTGGGTGCTTCTTCCTTTTTTTGAAAATTAGGCAAACATTCTCAGGGTCGTAACTTTTGATGGGTAAGACGAAACTTGATGAAAGTTATATATATGAAATCAGCGTAAAGAAATCCTATTCTTTTTATGTGCCTATCGGTATCAAAATTCGTTTCAATTACTTTCAATTCGACTTTCAGTTACTATTGGGCCGGGTCGCTCCATACTTACAGTTCGTTACCACAAACTGTTTGATAACACTCAGTGAATTTGATATTTTTTGTATTCCTGAACATCTATTACTACCAACTAATTGCCAGGCCTTCAAATTTTTTAAGTGATTTTATTTATTACTTACAGCCTGTCAAGAGTACTAGGGTTCGCCAGTTTGGCGGTTCTGGGTCGCAGTTAGGAATAGGTTTTGGAGTACTTTATTTGAGCTTTCGGATTTTTTTTTTTAGTTTTGTTGTACGACACTAAAGCAAGCAGCAATCAAAAGCACATGGTTATTTCGTTATCGTTTCTCTATTCTCTGTATGACTCAAACTAGTCGCTTTTTTTAAATAATCTTTAAGATTCTAAATATAATTAGGGCGGAAAATGTTTTAATTTTAAAAAAAATAATTTTTTTAAAATGAAATTAAGGAGCAACAATAAAAATTAAAACGAACAGAAATTATTACGTATATGGGGGGGGTTCGTCCATGGGCGAAGTTCATAACTTGCATCCCTTCTCCCGGGGACTGTGAGTAATCAAATCATCCTCAAAGGCAGATTTACAAGATTTTTTGACTATGCTGAACAAAATGAGTATCTCAAATTTTTTATTGGGTAACTTTGGGAAAATAGTGAGCGAGGGAGGGGGTCTAGTTTCCCCCCTTCCTCCATTTTTGGTCACTTAAAAGAGCCCTATAACTTTTGGTTTCAGTTTGAATGAGCCCCCTAGAGATATTCTAAGACCACTTGGTCGATACGATCATCCCTGGGAAAAAAAACAACAACAAATAAACACGCATTTTCTGGCAAAAAATACAAAATTCTACATTTTTGCAGATAGATGCTTGAAACCTCTACAGCAGGGTTCTCTGATACTCTGAATCTGATGGCGTGATTTTCATTAAGATTATACGACTTTTGGGGGGGTGATTCCCCTTTTTTGAAAATAAGGCGAACATTTTCTCAGGCTCGTAAATTTTGATGGGTAAGCCTAAACTTGATGAAACTCATTTATTTGAAATCAGCATAAAAATTCTGATTCTTTTGACTTGCCTATTGGTATCAAAATTCCGTTTTTTAGAATTTCGGTTACTATTAAGCCGGGTCGCTTCTTACTTACAGTTCGTTACCACGAACAGTTTGATAACACTCGGTGAATTTGATATTTTTTGTATTTCTGAACATCTATTACTACCACTAATTGCCAGGCCTTAAAATTTTTTTTGATTTTAATCATTACATAAGTAGAATGCTTCGTCTGGATTCTGCTGCCCGTATAGGAATTCCACGTTTCATGGCAGCTTTCCAAGGCAGATTACCAGACTGGTTATTTGGCAGTGTATAATGTGGTCAAACAGGTTTTTTTTCTGTTCTTAATAAGAATTTCATAATAATGTACGTCATGAGTTCACGTGCACAATTTTTTTCTTAAAAAAACTGGTATGATATAAAGTAGTCAAACATGTTTTGGGAACATGCACGAAATTATGTAACTCAACAAGTGTTTTTTGAGTCAAAATCCGCCAAGGCAGAATACCAGATTGTCAAATTGCGTATTTAGGAATGATTTTTTAGGGAAAGCTGTCAATCACCCATGTGTTATCCACAGTTCCATTTTTGAAGTATGTGCTATGAAGAGCGCTCTCTGATTTGTTCTGGACAATTGCCTTTAGCCAACAATAGTTTGATATGAATGTGTCGGTTGATAGGATTTGCGAATTTGATCCTATTAAGGTGGAGAAAAAAAAGAAAAGGTTTTAGTATTTGCAAATACTTCGATGTGTTGTCAATTTAAAATAGTTTAGAAATAAAAAAATTTAACAAGAATCTAGGTAAACAAACGACTATAAATAGGGCTATTGTGTCTTTCTGAACTTTCTGTGATAGGTAGGGGTAAGTATTTAGTTTAAATAATTCTAGGAGGAATTGAGTTTTGTGGCTGGTGTGGAAAAATGGTACTTGTTAAATATTCGGGTAAACATACGACTAAGAAACGCTTAACTATAAATAAGGCTTTCGTGTTTTTCAGATCTTTCTAGGACTGGGGGTAAGTATTTAGTTTAAATAATTCCAAGAGGAATTGAGTTTTGTTGCTGGTGTGGAAAAATGGTACTTGTTAAATATTCGGGTAAACATACGACTAAGAAACTCTTCACTATAAGTAAGGCTATTGTGTTTTTCTGAACTTTCTAGGGCGGGGGTAACTATTTATTTTAAATAATTCTAGGAGGAATTGAGTTTTATGGATGGTATGGAAAAATGGTACTTGTTAAATACTGGGGTAAACATACGACTAAGAAAGGCTTCACTATAAATAAGGCTATCGTGTTTTTCCGAACTTTATAGGGCGGGGGTAACTATTTAGTTTAAATAGTTCTAGGAGGAATTGAGTTTTATGGATGGTATGGAAAAATGGTACTTGTTAAATATTCGGGTAGACATACGACTAAGAAACGCTTCACTATAAATAAGGCTATCGTGTTTTTCCGAACTTTCTAGGGTGGGGGTAACTATTTAGTTTAAATAATTCTAGGAGGAATTGAGTTTTATGGATGGTATGGAAAAATAGTACTTGTTAAATATTCGGATAAACATACGACTAAGAAACGCTTCACTATAAATAAGGCTATCGTGTTTTTCCAAACTTTCTAAGGCAGGGGTAAGTATTTAGTTTAAATAATTCTAGGAGGAATTGAGTTTTGTGGCTGGTGTGAAAAATGGTACTTGTTAAATATTCGGGTAAACATACGACTAAGAAACGCTTCACTATAAATAAGACTTTTGTGTTTTTCTGAACTTTCTAGGGCGGGGGTAACTATTTAGTTTAAATAATTCTAGGAGGAATTGAGTTTTATGGATACTATGGAAAAATGGTACTTGTTAACTATTCGGATAAACATACGACTAAGAAACGCTTCACTATAAATAAGGCTATCGTGTTTTTCCGAACTTTCTAGGGTGGGGGTAAGTATTTAGTTTAAATAATTCTAGGAGGAATTGAGTTTTGTGGCTGGTGTGGAAAAATGGTACTTGTTAAATATTCGGGTAAACATACGACTAAGAAACGCTTCACTATAAATAAGGCTGTTGTGTTTTTCTGAACTTTCTAGGGCGGGGGTAACTATTTAGTTTAAATAATTCTAGGAGGAATTGAGTTTTATGGATGGTATGGAAAAATGGTACTTGTTAAATATTCGGGTAAACATAAAACTAAGAAACGCTTCACTATAAATAAGGCTTTCGTGTTTTTCCGAACTTTCTAGGGCGGGGATAACTATTTAGTTTAAATAATTCTAGGAGGAATTGAGTTTTATGGAAGGTATGGAAAAATGGTACTTGTTAAATAATCGGGTAAACATATGACTAAGAAACGCTTCACTATAAATAAGGCTATCGTGTTTTTCCGAACTTTCTAGGGCAGGGGTAAATATTTAGTTTAAATAATTCTAGGAGGACTTGATTTTTGTGGGTGGTACGGAAAAATGGTACGTTTTAAATATTCGGGTAAACATTCGACTATAAATAAGGCTATTGCTTCCTTCCGAACTTTCTGTGAGAGGCGGGGGTAAGTATTTAGTTTAAATAATTCTAGGAGGAATTGAGTTTTGTGGATGGTGTGGAAAAATGGTACGTGTTGAATATTCGGGTAGACATACGACTAAGAAACCTTTCACTATAAATAAAGCTATCGTGTTTTTCCGAACTTTCTAGGGCGGGGGTAACTATTTAGTTTAAATTATTCTAGGAGGAATTGAGTTTTATGGATGGTATGGAAAAATGGTACTTGTTAAATATTCGGGTACACATAAGACTAAGATACGCTTCACTATAAATAAGGCTATCGTGTTTTTCCGAACTTTCTAGGGCGGGGGTAACTATTTAGTTTAAATAATTCTAGGAGGAATTGAGTTTTATGGATAGTATGGAAAAATGGTACTTGTTAAATATTCGGGTAAACATACGACTAAGAGACGCTTCACTATAAATAAGGCTATCGTGTTTTTCCGAACTTTCTAGGGCAAGGGTAAATATTTAGTTTAAATAATTCTAGGAGGAATTGAGTTTTGTGGGTGGTACGAAAAATGGTACGTGTTAAATATTCGGGTAAACATTCGACTATAAATAAGGCTATTGTGTCTTTCTGAACTTTCTGTGAGAGGCGGGGGTAAGTATTTAGTTTAAATAATTCTAGGAGGAATTGAGTTTTGTGGCTGGTGTGGAAAAATGGTACGTGTTAAATATTCGGGTAAACATACGACTAAGAAACACTTCACTATAACTAACGCTATCGTGTTTTTCCGAACTTTCTAGGGTGTTGGTAAGTATTTAGTTTAAATAATTCTAGGAGGAATTGAGTTTTGTGGCTGGTGTGGAAAAATGGTACGTGTTGAATATTTGGATAAACATACGACTAAGAAACGCTTCACTATAAATAAGACTATTGTGTTTTTCCGAACTTTCTAGGGCGGGGGTAACTATTTAGTTTAAATAATTCTAGGAGGACTTGAGTTTTGTGGATGGTTTGGAAAAATGGTACGTGTTAAATATTCGGGTAAACATACGACTAAGAAACGCTTCACTATAAATAAGGCTATCGTGTTTTTCCGAACTCTCTAGGGCGGGGGTATCTATTTAGTTTAAATAATTCTAGGAGAAATTGAGTTTTGTGGCTGGTGTGGAAAAATGGTACTTGTTAAATATTCGGGTAAACATACGACTAAGAAACGCTTCACTATAAATAAGGCTATTGTGTTTTTCTGAACTTTCTAGGGCACTTAGTTTCAAAATTAAATACATATCAAGCTCCTAGCTGACATGCAAAAAACAATTTACAAGTTTGATTTTAGAAAGAGTAAAGAAAAAAGAATAGAACGAGAGCCCCTGAAAACTATTGGGGGGGGGGGGGGGCCCCAAGTCCCTCTGGATCTACCCCTGCCTATGATGTTTCTTTTTACAGAGTAAAAACTATAAAGCACTTTTATAAGTATGCTTCTATTTATTGAGAGTAGGGCCTAAGTAGTGTAGGTATAATGATAGAGAGCGGGGTGTCTCCCCATATAGCTATAACAGTTTCAAACGCACAGTCCCACCATGTAGCTATAATGATAAGTAGCAGACAGTACTCCCGCCATACAAGCAGACAGTACAATGACAGGATTCAACCTACCATGAAAATTCGTGCTGTTCACGAAACCATGGTTGTTATTTTAGTCTATAGTTGGTGGTGGGAGTATCAAGAATGATTGGATTTCAGAAACAGAAGATCTTACGGAATCTAGTCAAATTGGAAAAATTTTTAGTGTTAGATGATGACTTTTTGGAATTATCTCTTCAACGGAAAATATTTTCTCTAGAAATGCTTAACTGTATAATGGGATCTGATTCTCCATTCTTGGATTATTTTATGAAGCTTATGCATTACGAATCAAATGCATTTACTCAATTTATTGATATATTAATTGAAACGAAGCAAAATGACATTGTGATTCTGCTTTTAACCACTACCTAGAAATCCATTCTTTAAAGGAGTAGGAAATAAGTTTTTGTGACGATATTCGATTACTCCTCCTCCTCCTCCTAGAAGACAATGTTGTTTTTTTATTGATTTTGAGTCAGTTTCTTTTTGGCAGCGAGAGGGACAACATCGAAAAAAAATGTATCATACATGTTCACTATGTTTATATACATTGGGCAGCTGGTCTTCATGTGAGAACTGTACTACAGTTGATGACTATAATGAAAAGTGTAGACCATGCAGTACGTTTAAACTGCATAAAGGATATGCTGTACAAATTAAGGACTGTAATACCTGTCTTGAAGAGATTTGTGACTCTCATCATAATGGATATCTATGCTCCAATTGCCATTTTGATAAGTGTGATCAATGGGAAAATACTTACCCTGGTATGATTGGAAAAAAAACCTAAACGTGATTTTAGTTTATTTCTAAGGGATTGGTATCGTCGCGGCTTTAAATTGTTTTGGGAAGAAAAATTTAGAGCACGTTTCAATTGTAAAATAATGAAGAGAGTATGGTTCCTACGTCGTCGTTGTGAGGACAATGCAAGTAATGGTTATAAACCTAGCGATTTTTATTTGGCTGTGACAGAAAGTGATTCTTCATATGAGAATATTGTGTGCGACATTAATTTAAATAATCAGATAGAAACCGGTGATTTTTTCAATATGAATCGTAATAGTATCATTGACTTCACAAGAAGATTTAATAAAAACGAAGTTATAATATATTGTGGAAAATGTGATCCAGACTTTGCACGCCAGGATCAGTACAAATTGAATCCAAATGATCTGCCCCCACTAATCGTTGTCGATGACGATGACTATGATGATTACAATCTAAATGACTATGAAGAAAAAGAAATCTAAACAATGAAGACAATAGACGTTTTTATAGTGCATATATATTTTATTAATAAACAAATTCACATATATTTTTAAAACACTTTATTCTTAGGGCACTGAAATCAATACTGTACAGGTCTGAGAGGGTATACTCTACTAGAAAGTCATTCAAACGTGGACTGTGTACATAAATGTTGAGAAATTCACTGAAAGTATAATCACGACATTGAAAAATGAAATAAAGTAATGCAAGAAAACTACAGCTTTTGGCCGATAAATCTTGTACTCGCATTCGATTTTGAATAATTGTCTTCTCACTTCCTTCAAGGTAGTTTTTGATGTGCGGTGTGTAGAATGCATATGGTAGACCAAAAAGATCCAAAAATTATATATTCTTAGCTATTTGAAAGATGCATAGCCAATGACCTGTCTGCACAGTCGATGGGCAACTATTAACAATGATAATGGTTTTGTTAGCAGTATGAATATAATCAAGGAAATCCGAGGGTATACAATAGGATTTGTATTTGGAAATAAAAGGATCCATGTTAAATACATCGAATATTTGATTGGTGTTCATGGTGCCAAGTCTAATAGAACAGTACCGTCGAGGGTAATTTCCCAATAGGTTTCAAATTCATTGAGTGAGATTAATGTTACACTATCTGTTAATGGTTTGTCAAAGGTACATTCTAAACATACAGTAGCCGTTCGGAAAATACTCATATCTTGATTACCAGACAAGTCCAAAACAATGATACCATGACTTTTTGCGAACATAGTATCGGTTATACCATTTTCATACAGTTGAGAATCTCGATCTTGAGATTGCACTGTCAACTCATATAGGGTCCTATAGGATTTATCAAAGGACAAATTGTAGAGAGGAATTCCATTTACTTTAGAGACAAGAGAAGAAAGTCCAAATAATTCAAATTCATGTCACGAGCTTGTCCACGATCCTATGGCGCTGGCACTTTTTACAAAAGCAAAGGCAAGTTTCGATGGAATTTCACCATTGATAAACGAAACTCAGAGAAGAGAGAAAGTAACAAAATGAAAAATAAAATCAAAAAGGGTGAAAAAACGAGGATTTTGTCAGCCAGCGAACCATGAAGAAGACAAAATATAAGCAAATATTTCGACAAGGACCTCCGCCAAGTCGTACTCAGTGCTAAACAAAAACAAAAAAGACATGAAAAAAAAACGAGAATCAAACCATTCGAAGTTTCCTGTACAAAGACAGAATAGACACTGAATAAAAAAACAGGCAGGACTCAATGAAAATGTAATTTACCAAGATGATTGTGCAAGGATCTTTCGTCTTGCATTAATTTTGGCTGGTCTACAATTTCGGTTTTCATTAGATATGCAAATAGGTTCTTTTAAGTTTTTTCGGGTGAAAATATTGATTGAGTCCTTCTAGATTAAACTGTCGTAAATTGGGCTTAATGAAATATCTCCAGTATCTCTATTTATTGCTAAATTTTGATTCATATATTTTTTTATCTCAATTACCTCCTTAAAAGTTTGTGGTACGCCATTAACAGTTGATATTAAAGTTGCCTCGTCAAACAGAACTAGATGGGTCGGGTTTACGAAAATATGCGAAGCCAATGCCGAATCAAAGTTGTCATTGTTATTTTTTAATCTCAGGGACTTGTCTATTGAAATTTTGTGCTCATGCAAACGTTCACCTAGTTGTTGATGGGTTCTACCAATGTAAAATTTTCCACAAGAACACGGGATTCTGTAGACACCACTACCCAGTACAGGGTCTGTTTTATCTTTTCCTGAGTTAAAAAAATGTTCAACCTTTTGTTCGGTTCTGAAAGAAACAGAGAGATTATGTTTATTTAAAATTTTTCGAAGTTTATCGCCAAGTTTCGGGATGTATGGTAAAACGATGAAAGTTTTTTTCTCAATTGCCGGTGTAACTGAATCAAGGGGGACTAGCTCCCTATTTTGTTCTTTTATCTTTTTTAATCGTCTATCTATTATATTTTCAATGAGTTTGATTGGGTAACCATTGCAAAAAAGAATATCCTTGACATAATTTAGTTCAGAATTTATATGATTACGGGAACAAATTTTTAAAATTCTGTCGACTAAAGAGATTATTACCCCTCTTTTTACAGAAGTAGGGTGATGGGAAGAGAAATGTAGATATCGATCATTATGAGTCGGCTTTCTATATATAGAAAATTCAAGACCAGGATTAGTTTTTATAATCAAAACATCTAAGAACGGCAGCTGACCTGAATCTTTGAGTTCCATTGTGAACTGGGGATTCGAATCATCAGAGTTCAACTGTGCCAAAAAATCTCTTAGAGAGTCTCGTCCATGTTCCCAAATAGAAAAGATATCATCAACAAAACAAAACCAGATGGAGTGTTTTAAGTGGAAACTATTCAAAGCAGACTGTTCTATGAAATCCATGTAAAAATTTGCCAAATAAGGAGACAAGACAGTGCCCATGGATAAGCCCATTATTTGAAGAAAAAATTTGTTTCGGAATTTAAAATACGAGGAGTGTTTGTTGCAAAGACGGACAAGGGTCATTATTGTATCAATTTCCAAAGTTTTGTAATCCGACCAAGCTGAATTTTCCTCTAATTTTCTTTGTAAAGCCTGCTCACATTTATGAACATCGCATGAAGTGTACATAGAAACTGCATCAAAACTAGATAAAACGGTATTTGCTGTTGTACTTTGATTTTTTAACTTCTCAACAAGATCTATGGAGTTTTTAATATAGGATTTCTGTGTACTTAAAAGAGGCTTAAAAATGGTGGCTAAGAAACTTCCTATACCCGTAGCCGGAGAACTATAACATGCTACGATTGGACGTAACGGAATATCTTTCTTATGGATTTTAGGCAGACCATAAAACTTAGGGGCTGAACAACCTTTGGGATAAAATTTTCTGTACATTTGAGGGGTAATTAGTCTAGTATCTTTTAAAATTCCTAGTTCATTTCTCAACTTCTGTGTGTATTTGTCCGTGGGATCAAAATTTATTTCTTTGTAAATATTTTTATTGTGGAAAATTTTACATTGGTAGAACCCATCAACAACTAGGTGAACGTTTGCATGAGCACAAAATTTCAATAGACAAGTCCCTGAGATTAAAAAATAACAATGACAACTTTGATTCGGCATTGGCTTCGCATATTTTCGTAAACCCGACCCATCTAGTTCTGTTTGACGAGGCAACTTTAATATCAACTGTTAATGGCGTACCACAAACTTTTAAGGAGGTAATTGAGATAAAAAAATATATGAATCAAAATTTAGCAATAAATAGAGATACTGGAGATATTTCATTAAGCCCAATTTACGACAGTTTAATCTTGAAGGACTCAATCAATATTTTCACCCGAAAAAATTTAAAAGAACCTATTTGCATATCTAATGAAAACCGAAATTGTAGACCAGCCAAAATTAATGCAAGACGAAAGATCCTTACACAATCATCTTGGTAAATTTCATTTTCATTGATTCCGGCCTGGTTTTTTATTCAGTGTCTATTCTGTCTTTGTACAGGAAACTTCGAAAGGTTAGATTCTCGTTTTTTTTTTCTTCCCTTTTTTGTTTTTGTTTAGCACTGAGGACGACTTGGCGGAGGTCCTTGTCGAAATATTTGCTTATATTTTATCTTCTTCATGGTTCGCTGGCTGAAAAAATCCTCGTTTTTTCACCCTTTTTGATTTTATTTTTCATTTTGTTACTTTCTCTCTTCTCTGAGTTTCGTTTGTCATGTATTGCCAGTGTGGTCTAAGAATGTATTTACCATTGATAAATGAAGAATCGGTGCAGGTACTTGATCCAGTGGTAATATGACGTTGATTGGCGATTTTGTGAGGAACGAGCAGTTTGATATTATTTACAGAGGCTCTTAGTTTTTCAATTGCCAAAGCAACAGAACTCATAACCTGTTTTTTTTTTGCATATGAAGTATTGCCGAAGTGAGATTGACATTAGCATCGGGTGCTGCATCAAGTGTTTTCTCAATATGAAATAGGATGGTGCAAGTTGTAACTTTATATCAATTTTAACATTGGAGGGCATCCATTGGGATATATTGAATATTTCATGATTGAGGCTACCAACTAAATAATACTCCTTGCTCACTGCCCAAGTGAGTTCACCGTCAGTATCAACATTTGATCTATAGTCATAGCCCATTGGCAGACCTCTCAATTTCTTACAGGCCATTGGAGTCATCAACATAAATTGCATGTAACTAGCATAGTTTGATAGATTGTTGCTGGTGCTCACCAATGTTCCATTTATGTAGACACATATTTGTTTAAATAAATTGTGTAGTATACCATTTTCATACGATAGTCCATCGACGTTGGAGGGAGGTGAATGGTCAGACTTTTTCCTCACCACAACTTTTAAATCGATAAATGTGGATGATAAATCTATGAAGTAGTCTTCATTGGAATAAATTTGAAAATGAATATTTTCAGAAAGGAATTGATGTGAATAGAATTGTTCATATTTCCCGTGCTTGACACGCACATTCGAACATTCTGCAATAAAAAAATTTCGAAACGTTATGACAGTAGTATGAGATTCCTTGTGGGGTAGATATGCCATCTAGGAAAATAGATCCCTTTTCGATTTAACAATTTTTCTTCTTGGTTTCTTTTTCTTACTTTTCTTTGACAAGAGTGATGATGTCTTTTGCTTCTGACCTGAGTAAAGACTGATGAGTGATGATATGTTTCTCCTCCTTTTAAAACCTTTTCCACTTTGTTTCAATCACTCGCCAAGGGATCGTGTGCGGGACCTGAGATTTTGTGAAACACTTTCTTTAAAATCTTTACCATCCCCCCAATCGTGTAGCGTAGAGGATGCAAAATCTGCAGCAACCGGCGCAATTTATTTTTTAGCCAGCGGTATTGCAGAGCAAAACAGCTTAGCAAACCAACTGGCAAGACCGTAGCCCGACATTGACGAAGGGTCTTTATAATAGTCCAGTCTATGACACAGTTGCCTAGGCTGGAGAGCGGCAACATAGCAATCAATATTGGAATCTACAAATATATTTTTCTATCAGACATTTTGTTGTTGTTGTCAACAAAACCAAAAATAAAAGTAATTAAAACCAAACCTTTTTCTATGACTAGAGGATCACCCAATTCACTTCTTAGTGTTAACTGACAGAGTTCCAAATACGATGTGTTTACAGGAACATACTGAAGATGATTTATATTAATGTAATGTACATGTTCATGGGTTGTTTTTTGTTCAAGAACACGTAGGAGGAAGACATTTGAATTACCAACTCTAGATGTTTCCAGAAAGGATTCAAAAAGAAATATGCAAGAGTCCGAGGCGAGACCAGGTGGATAATCAGCAAAAATAACTTGATCCATCCCGCTAACAGTTCCAGCGTTTTCCCCATTGATCATATTACGTTTCAAGCCAAGAACATCTGTCAGATTATCATTGAGATGAATTGGTTCAGTGTCAACAGGTGAGGTAATTTAAATCCTATCATGTACCATTGAATAATTAAAATGGAAGGTACCATTCCTACGATATGAGATTTTTCTATTGATTGCACGACAAAAATCCGTCATAGTACCATATTCTTTATATCTCAATGTAACATCCCGATATTCACTAGATTTAAGTGCTTTAACCCATTCATACTCGACAAAGAGAGACCAATCGAATGGTATAAATTTTATTCCATACACACGATCCTTTCTCAGAATATCATAGGTATTTTTGAGAATGCAGTCAACAAGAGCCACTTCATACTTTTCATCATCGAATTTGATTGTGGGGGAGAGTTTCGTCCAAAAATCACTACCTTTATTCAAATCATTGTAGAGAGGGTCGGAGACATTGGACATAAACGTCAAATAAAAATCATTGGGCATTGTCAATATTTTCAACACTGACCCAAGAATCAAAATCAGAGTTGTATCCTAGCCAACGAAGTTGTATCCTAGATATTAAGTGGAATGTTGAACTAAATAAAAATACACTATATACATTTAGGGGAAATAAGTTGAAACTCGCAGGGCATGCCAACGGGAATGGTCTATTAACAGCTGTCTACACTCAGAGTTGTACCATGATGGTGGCCAGAATTACTCCAACCTCATGGAAATCCCAAAGATTGTTTAGATTTTCAATACATTTGCCGGAATAATATTCCATGTACCCATCCATCTAAAGTTCTATATTACAACTAATACCAGATTTTGCTGTGGGATTTTGTCCAAACAAAAAATGGAGTAAGCCAGAAACTTGTCTCGTTACAAATAGACAATAAACAAGAGTTGGACCCCTGTGTATTGATTGCCATCATAATAACAAATACATTCCTTAGGCTGAACATATTACAAAAATAAGCTAATACATCAATAGATATTTATATAGATTAATGCCCATTATATAAGTATTCAGTTTATTAACCAATAAAAAGAAGAAAGTCAACTAAAACAAACAAAAATCAATTGAAGCTTTTTCCGCGAAAAAATTTTGTCAAAAAAAAATTAAAAATGAACAGTAATTCAAGTGTAAAACGTGGTTTTTGTGTTCTCCTTTCCATGACTTTTCTCTTTCATAAGTACAAAATTATTGAGACTCCCAGGAATAATACCATATTTGTATTAAATATACATTAAATGAAGCACGAGAAAAGACCTACAAGTACACTTCCTATAATTATAAAACAAACCCATGGTCATTATTTCTACTTAAATAGCAGGAATTGCATTTTCAAAACTAAACCTAGGGAAAAAAATTGAAAAATAAAAATTAAGGTATACTGTTACTTTGTGAAAATTTGAATAGGTATATATATATACCTGTCAAGTAGGCAAATTTCTATGACTTAAAAATCAGGAGATTGTTTATAAAATAGCTTAAATCATTTTTTAGATTAAATATTCTGAATGTGAATATACGAAAAAATTTACATTTATTTTGGGATCTTAAGGCAAGCCCATGGAATATTGCACGAAAAACAAATTGTGTTTTTTCTATTTTCTTTGACAGTTATTCTAATGTGTACAAAAATCTACCTTTTCAACTGTTTTTTCAACCATCTTCTTTTTCAGCCATATCTAGTGTAAATTTGAAGTTGTAGGGGGGGGGGGCAGATGCCGCCCTTCGGTAAGAACTTGATCATAACAAGAATTAAGTATGATTAGTGTCACTGACAGTGTAGCTATAACTAAAGGAAGCATCAACTGCTTTTTAGCCATCTACCTTTTTTCAACTGTTTTTTTTTTCAACCATCTGCTTTTTCAGTCATATCTAGAGTAAATTTGAAGTTTAGAGGAGCAGCTTCCCCCCCTCAGTACGCCCATGAACGTAACAAGAATTAAGTGTGATTAGTGTCACTGACGGTGCATCTATAATTAAAGGAAGTATATATTAATTTCAATTTTAATTTGGTAAAGTAGCCCTTAAAAGCTACATCGCTATAGGATAAAAAAATTTCACCCGATTTGTTACATTTTAAGCTAGTAATACGAAAAAAAATATTCACTCAAAAGAATTTTACGAGCAGCATATGCCTAGTCTCTTTGGTTATATGTGGGGACGGGGGGTATAAAACAAGTCTATGCGGTTCTTAGGGTTTGTGAAATGATTTTTACCACCTTTACAAAACCCTTTCCGCAAGGGATGGAAGGAGGGAGGGTTCAAACCCAGAACCAGCATTATTTGACATTTGGACTATTTTGAGCAAAATGGCTATCTCAAAATTTTTATCCGATACATTCAGGGAAAAGAGATCGTGGAGGGGGATCTAGTTGAACTAGAAGTAGAAAAACAATTTTGACAAATATTCTGAATTTTAGAAAATTATTCAGAACATAAATTTTGACTCGAAAAGTTTTCTATGTATTCCTTACAGAATTTAGTAAGTATGGAGAAATCGTAATGATAAGGCTTACCAGTAAAATTTTCAGGCTGAACTTCGCATTGCATCGCTCCAGGATTCGTTGTGGTTTACAGCTGTATAATTTACCATTGCCACAATGGCAAGATTGATACTATTCCTCACACAAAAAATATTGATATAGCCAAGAAAGGCCATGAATGCCATGACGCACCTTGTTGGTAGGTAACCTTAAAAAGAAATTAGTTAAAATCATGAATATAAAATGTTCCACAAAGAAAACAACGAGAAATTGAGGCTATGCATATATGTTACCGTGAATGTCCGAAATTGATGAATGTTGAAATTCACCGGTGAATGTCCGAAATACCTTTTTTTCTCCTTGGATTTAGTCAGTATTGCCAAGCAGCTTTTTCAGCTTTATACAAGGTTTGATGGTGAAAGGTTAGTTTAGGATAGGTTTTTAACCCATTTCTGAGACTTATAGCCTAATGTAACCTAAACTAGCTTTAACTTTTATCATCAAAGCTTGCATAAAAGCTGATTCGCAAAGATAGTTGAATCCCTGCA
The DNA here is from genome assembly GCF_049724085.1 of Artemia sp. Qi Xiang Cuo. NCBI lineage: Eukaryota > Metazoa > Arthropoda > Branchiopoda > Anostraca > Artemiidae > Artemia > Artemia sp. Qi Xiang Cuo. The sequence goes on along the minus strand of NC_142801.1, from coordinate 73,197,402 downwards.
GATAAAAAGGAATTTTGAACATCCACGGGGAATGTGAACACTAACCGGATTTCGGACATTCACTGTAACACCCCACTCCGTATAGTACTCTTGGTCGAGAAAGTATTTTAGAGAAAAGTAAAGAGCTATAAAGAATCAAATATAAGCAGAAAACTAGTCATAATAATTTAAATTTAAAACAAATTCAAACACATAATAAAACTAACATGAAATTGTTCTTAGTCAACCACAAAAGGTGCTTTGATATTTAAAAGACTTAGTTGGAATCAATTCTGTTTGCTATAATTTCTTGATTGCATTGACAATTTATCCTAATTTCCATTCGTTATGGGTCTCATTCCAAAATTGATGGAAACTATTCTTTGTTTTAAACTTAGGTCATTATCTGAATATATTTCTCCTAATCTTGTCTGCTTAAGCAAGCAACAAGTTTTGTTAAGTTTTAATGTTTTGTTTTAATTTGTTTTGTTTAACTGCTTTTTTTTTTAATAAATGCTTTTTAAAACGAAATTTAAATTGAGTTAAGTTTGTTTAATAAGTTAAGTTTTGCTTAATATTAATTTAAGGATAGACCCAGGGACAGACCCGATAGAATATTGATGCAAGAATATACAGATATACTATTTTCCTTTTTTCAGAAGGTTTTTTTAAATTACTTTTAATTTTGATCAGGGTTTTAATCGGGCAGATAGAGAATGACGAAGCGGTAGATGGAGCATATTACCGTGTCATGAAACAGTAAATGAAGCAGCTTCCGCATGATGCGGTAGATGAAACAACTACTAATTTTTGAAAAGTTAAATAGTAATTCGAGCGTAACATAAACATAAAGCTCAATCCATAAACAAGTTGACCATAAAACGAACAGAATGCATCGGAAACAGGGGTAGTGCTAACAATCCATGTACCTTCTAACAACCCCAACAGCATTTGGACTATACTGAAAATGTATTTTTAACTAAATACCTTATTTGTTATAATTTCAACAACAAAAAATTAGAAATGATCATAAAGACCCGGATTACAATGAGTAAAGCCAAATAGTAGTTCAAATGTGAAACAAACTTAAATTACTAGCAATAAATATGCGGACTGAAAGCAACATAAATTACAATCAATAATCAAGTTAAACTAAAATGACCAGAAACAGCCACAAACAGAAGAAAGACTGAGCCCCCCTATGCCTTATAATAACCAGAATACCACTTGCCCAATACTGAATACAATTCTCTCCTAGAGCTGTCAGTTTTATTTCTTATAACATGAACTAAAAAAAGAAGTTCCTCATACTTCATATTAACAATGATTACCGAAAGATAAAGGCTAATTATATATATATATATATATATATATATATATATATATATATATATATATATATATATATATATATATATATATATATATATATATATATATATATATATATATATATATATATATATATTTATATATATATATATATATATATATATATATATATCACATTCAGGACCAGGGGGTATATATATATATATATATATATATCACATTCAGGACCAGGGGGTCAACCTTCAATGGATATTAAGTGGAATGTTGAACTAAATAAAAATACACTATATACATTTAGGGGAAATAAGTTGAAACTCGCAGGGCATGCCAACGGGAATGGTCTATTAACAGCTGTCTACACTCAGAGTTGTACCATGATGGTGGCCAGAATTACTCCAACCTCATGGAAATCCCAAAGATTGTTTAGATTTTCAATACATTTGCCGGAATAATATTCCATGTACCCATCCATCTAAAGTTCTATATTACAACTAATACCAGATTTTGCTGTGGGATTTTGTCCAAACAAAAAATGGAGTAAGCCAGAAACTTGTCTCGTTACAAATAGACAATAAACAAGAGTTGGACCCCTGTGTATTGATTGCCATCATAATAACAAATACATTCCTTAGGCTGAACATATTACAAAAATAAACTAATACATCAATAGATATTTATATAGATTAATGCCCATTATATAAATATTTAGTTTATTAACCAATAAAAAGAAGAAAGTCAACTAAAACAAACAAAAATCAATTGAAGCTTTTTCCGCGAAAAAATTTTGTCAAAAAAAAAATTAAAAATGAACAGTAATTCAAGTGTAAAACGTGGTTTTTGTGTTCTCCCTTCCATGACTTTTCTCTTTCATAAGTACAAAATTATTGAGACTCCCAGGAATAATACCATATTTGTATTAAATATACATTAAATGAAGCACGAGAAAAGACCTACAAGTACACTTCCTATAATTATAAAACAAACCCATGGTCATTATTTCTACTTAAATAGCAGGAATTGCATTTTCAAAACTAAACCTAGGGAAAAAAAATTGAAAAATGAAAATTAAGGTATAATGTTACTTTGTGAAAATTTGAATAGGTATATATATATATACCTGTTAAGTAGGCAAATTTCTATGACTTAAAAATCAGGAGATTGTTTATAAAATAGCTTAAATCATTTTTTAGATTAAATATTCTGAATGTGAATATACGAAAAAATTTACATTTATTTTGTGATCTTAAGGCAAGCCCATTGAATATTGCACGAAAAACAAATTGTGTTTTTTCTATTTTATTTTACAGTTATTCTAATGTGTAAAAAAATCTACCTTTTCAACTGTTTTTTCAACCATCTTTTTTTCAGCCATATCTAGTGTAAATTTGAAGTTGTAGGGGGGGGGGGCAGATGCCGCCCTTCGGTAAGAACATGATAATAACAAGAATTAAGTATGATTATTGTCACTGACAGTGTAGCTATAACTAAAGGAAGCATCAACTGCTTTTTAGCCATCTACCTTTTTTCAACTGTTTTTTTTTCAACCATCTGCTTTTTCAGTCATATCTAGAGTAAATTTGAAGTTTAGAGGAGCAGCTTTCCCCCTTCAGTACGCCCATGAACGTAACAAGAATTAAGTGTGATTAGTGTCACTGACGGTGCAGCTATAATTAAAGGAAGTATATATTAATTTCAATTTTAATTTGGTAAAGTAGCCCTTAAAAGCTAAATCGCTATAGGATAAAAAAATTTCACCCGATTTGTTACATTTTAAGCTAGTAATACGAAAAAAAATATTCACTCAAAAGAATTTTACGAGCAGCATATGCCTAGTCCCTTTGGTTATATGTGGGGACAGGGGGTATAAAACAAGTCTATGCGGTTCTTAGGGTTTGTGAAATGATTTTTACCACCTTTACAAAACCCTTTCCGCAAGGGATGGAAGGAGGGAGGGTTCAAACCCAGAACCAGCATTATTTGACATTTGGACTATTTTGAGCAAAATGACTATCTAAAAATTTTTATCCGATACATTCAGGGAAAAGAGATCGTGGAGGGGGATCTAGTTGCCCATCTAAAATCCTGATATGCGTCTGATACATAACTTACAACCCTTGTACCTGGCTCTTGGGATTGTGTTAATCCTGAAGGCATTGCTAAATTATCTTTGAACTATTTTGAAAAACAAAATTGACAATAAAAGTGAACAAAACTCACTTGTTTTAAAATCCATTATTCTATCGATTTTTTTCATACACGCAATCGTTTAAGGCAAACCGATCAATATGAATGAGTTAGAATCGTTCAAGTTTTATATTTAATAGATATAATAAGCAATTACTGACATTTAAATATTTTGTGTTTATAATTTACTAAGAATAGAATATAATTAACATGTGACTGCATAAACAATAAGGTCAGGGGTTCCCAAGTGGTTTCGTTTAAGGCTTTCTTGATTTGACTAAGAAGGTCATTGAATTTATTAATAGAGTATTAATAAATAATATTTGCTTTGCTGATGACAGCTCTAAGATACGTAGCCCAAATGTTCATTTCGAAAAATTTAACTGTCTCAAAAAAATGTCGTTGGTTTTACCTTTGTTATCCCCCCTCCTACGTGCAATCCCTCCATGTAAATCTTCCCTCTAAAACAGTTGGCTCTGGCATATTCTCCCACTTGTAGAATTTAGCAGCCAAAGTGAAAGTTAGAAAACTAAAAATAATGAAGAAAAGAAAGGAATTTGGAATATTCTACCTATGTTCTAAAATACAGGTAGAATTTATGGTGTAGAATATCTTGTAGTTCGCAATTTATTTTTAAATTATTATTTTTTTAAATTATTTTTTTCATATTTTTGGGGATCATGGAAGATTTACCACGAAAGGGTAAAATAAAGGTCAAAGAAAACAGTTGGCTTATTGATTTGAAATAAGAAGTTCTGTCTTTTGAAAATTTACTTGGTTCCAAATTGGAAATTGGATACACGTTGTATAAATTACCTTTTAAGTTCACCCCCTAGTCAATATCTCGCTCTTTAAGCCAAAGACTTTTTAGTACTTTCATAAGAGCTTTTTTTTCTAAATAACGGCCTTTGTGATTAAGGGGTCATTTTTAAAGAATTGGAAAAAAATTCGAACTTTAGCGTAAAGAGTGAGGTACTGACGAGGGGGCAAACCCCCTAATATACGTATTAAAAACATATGAATCTAAAAGTTCGTTACGTAAGTTAGTTCTAAAGTTACGTATATTTATTACTAATAAAAACGTTCATAAATAAAATTAAACAACGTTCGAGAAAGCCATTTAGCCAAACAAAAGTAAATTTAATATACAAATTTGGTGTTGGTTATTCATGCTAGGTGAGCCAAAATCAAAACGTGTATTAATTCAAAAACGTTCAAAAATTAAATAATTTTTTTTTTTTTAACTGAAATTAAGGAGCGACGTTAAAACGAACAGAAATTATAACGTATATGAAAGGGGCTGTCCCCTCCTCAACGCCTCACTCTTTACGCTAAAGTTTTACTTTCCCATATCTCTATTTTTTTTAAACAATAAAAAAATTACTTGCAGTTAAAAAAAAACGTGTTTTTTTTATTTAATTCGAGCAGAGACGAAGTAAACGGTTTGTTTTTAAGCAAAATGTCTACTGCTGTATTTGACTTCTAGTAAGCCCCCGAAGGAAAGGCGAGCACATTACAATACTCCCAAAAATCGCAGTTATATGGAAAGTTTCACTTTTTTCCAATCTTTGTTGATGTTACCCCATACCCCTTGAAAAATACTGATAGCTGTTCTATTTTCTATCTCTTCATTCTCCAATGAAATGAATTAACGCTTATCAGTACAATCAAACTTTATGTTTTAGGAAATATTTGTGATCGACATTACAAATCATACATTCATACAAGGTGTCAACCTGTCAAGATCTAAACTAATCGGATTATATTTAATAATATATAATCATAACCTTTAGTCAGTGACTTTGGTTTGCGGGAATTTTTGACTCACATTGTATTGCGTTGATTATTGAATATTTTATGGGGTTGAAAAAATCCGAAAAGCGGATGAAGATTTGCTAGATGTTTTCCAGAGAAATTGCTTAAGGATTGTTCTGGGTACCCGGCTGACTGACCGTATTTCAAACAATAGGCTATACGAAAAAAGTGGTTCAATACCGCTCTCGAGGGCCATAATGAAAGAAAGGTTGAGGTGGTTAGGGCACGTTGTGCTGATGAAGGATGACAGATTGCCGAAGATTGTTCTTTTCGGCCAACCATCTAGGGCTAAACGGAAAGCAGGTCGTCCCCATCTGGGGTGGGAGGACGTCATAAAGAAAGATTTAAAGGAAAGGGGAACTTCGTGGGCGGGTGTAAAAACGGAGGCTTTGAATAGATTGGGATGGAGGAGGAGCGTGCGTAGCTCTGTTGGTCTCAGTCGGCTTGGTGCTGCGGTGAGTTGTTAGTAGTAGTAGTAGTAGTTATGGGGTTGAAATATAAAACATAGAAGGAAACTGAAAATGGAGGTACGATTGGTTATCAGCCCTATTTGGAACTTTCTCCAAAGATCATTTGAGAAAAATATATAAAGAGACAAAATTTTGAAACATTCGAAATTATTCAGCAAAGAAGCCTTAAAGAACACTATATATACTTGCAAAAGTATATTTAACATTGACCTAGTTGATGGTCGTAGGGGCGGCCATCCACCAGCTTCATTGCTGGGTGATATGTATGATTTACTTTGTTCTCGTTTGAGTGATGATCGTTCTATTCCATGTTTTGTAATAACTGAACCCAATGAAGTTCCTGATTTATCTAATGACATTAATTTTGCTATTGCGTCAAGATTAAATGACTGCAAAAGTTTATTGGATTTTCTAGTTTCAAACTGTAAGTAAGGAGCGACCCGGCTCAATAGTAATTGAATATTACATATATGAATGGGTTTGAACCCTAGTCAATACTTCGCTCTATAAGTCAAAGATTTTTTAGTACTTTCATAAGAGCTATTTATTTTAATTAACGGCCTTGGTGATCAAGGGTCATTTTTAAAAAATTGGAACAAAATTCGAACTTTACCGTAAAGAGCGAGGTATTGAATAGGGGGAAACCCCTAATATACCTATTGAAAATATATGAATTTAGAAGTTCGTTACGTAAGTTATTTCGTAAGTTACGTATATTTATTACTAATAAAAAACGTTCGTAAATAAAATTAAACAACATTCGAGAAAGTCGTTTAACCAAATAAAATTAAGATTAACATGCAAATTTGGTTTTAATTATTCATGTCGGTGAGCCAAAATTAAAATCTGTATTAATTCAAACACGTTCAAAAATTAAATAAAAATACAAGTTTTTTAACTGAAATTAAGGAGCGACATTAAAATTTAAAACGAACAGAAATTATTCCGTATATGAAAGGAGCTTTCCCCTCCTCAACGCCTCGCTCTTTACGCTAAAGTTTTTTTATTAATTTAAAAAATGAAGTTCCGAGGAAGAGTCAAACTTTAGCGTAAAGAACAAAGTTGCAGGGCTCCTTCAAAAAAGAAGCCCTGCAACAGCTTTCAGATGAAGTGCATCAATTGTAGTGGCAATCAAGAAAGCTGCAAGCAAAAGCACATAGTTGTTAAAGAGAAAGTTGCTAAAGAGAAGTCTGAGCTAGTAGGTATTAAATTAAAAAAAAGAAGTTTTTTCAGCTGAAAGTAAGGAGCAATATTTAAACTTAAAACGAACAGAAATTATTACGTATATGAGGAGGTTCGTCCATGGGCAAAGTTCATAACTTGCAGCCCTCCCGCCGGGGACTTTGGGGGATCAAGTCATCCTCAAAGACAGAGCTATTAGATTTTTCGACTATGCTGAACAAAATGAAAATCTCAAAATTTTGATTGGATGACTTTGATAAAAAAAACTGAGCTTGGGAGGGGGCATAATTACCTCCCCCCCCCCCCAACTTTTTGGTCACTTAAAAAAAGAACTAGAACTTTTAATTTCCGTTCGAATGAGCTCTCTTGAGATATTCTAGGACCACTGGGTCGATACGATCACCCCTGGGAAAAAACAACAACAAATAAACACGGCAAAAAATGCAAAATTCCACATTTTTGCAGATAGAAGCTTGAAACCTCCGCAGTAGGGTTCTCTGATACGTTGAATCGGATGGTGTCATTCTCATTACGATTTTATGACTTTTAGTGGGTGCTTCTTCCTTTTTTTGAAAATTAGGCAAACATTCTCAGGGTCGTAACTTTTGATGGGTAAGACGAAACTTGATGAAAGTTATATATATGAAATCAGCGTAAAGAAATCCTATTCTTTTTATGTGCCTATCGGTATCAAAATTCGTTTCAATTACTTTCAATTCGACTTTCAGTTACTATTGGGCCGGGTCGCTCCATACTTACAGTTCGTTACCACAAACTGTTTGATAACACTCAGTGAATTTGATATTTTTTGTATTCCTGAACATCTATTACTACCAACTAATTGCCAGGCCTTCAAATTTTTTAAGTGATTTTATTTATTACTTACAGCCTGTCAAGAGTACTAGGGTTCGCCAGTTTGGCGGTTCTGGGTCGCAGTTAGGAATAGGTTTTGGAGTACTTTATTTGAGCTTTCGGATTTTTTTTTTTTAGTTTTGTTGTACGACACTAAAGCAAGCAGCAATCAAAAGCACATGGTTATTTCGTTATCGTTTCTCTCTTCTCTGTATGACTCCAACTAGTCGCTTTTTTTAAATAAAATTTAACATTATAAATATAATTAGGGCGGAAAATGTTTTAAGTTTAAAAAAAAGAATTTTTTTAAAATGAAAGTAAGGAGCAACATTAAAACTTAAAACGAACAGAAATTATTACGTATATGGGGGGTTCGTCCATGGGCGAAGTTCATAACTTGCATCCCTTCTCCCGGGGACTGTGAGTAATCAAATCATCCTCAAAGGCAGATTTACAAGATTTTTTGACTATGCTGAACAAAATGAGTATCTCAAATTTTTTATTGGGTAACTTTGGGAAAATAGTGAGCGAGGGAGGGGGTCTAGTTTCCCCCCTTCCTCCATTTTTGGTCACTTAAAAGAGCCCTATAACTTTTGGTTTCAGTTTGAATGAGCCCCCTAGAGATATTCTAAGACCACTTGGTCGTTACGATCATCCCTGGGAAAAAAAAACAACAACAAATAAACACGCATTTTCTGGCAAAAAATACAAAATTCTACATTTTTGCAGATAGATGCTTGAAACCTCTACAGCAGGGTTCTCTGATACGCTGAATCTGATGGCGTGATTTTCATTAAGATTGTATGACTTTTAGTGAGTGCTTCCTCCTTTTTTGAAAATAAGGCGAACATTTTCAGGCTCGTAACTTTTGATGGGTAAGACGAAACTTGATGTTAGTCATATATTTGAAATCAGCATAAAAATTCTGATTCTTTTGACTTGCCTATTGGTATCAAAATTCCGTTTTTTAGAATTTCGGTTACTATTAAGCCGGGTCGCTTCTTACTTACAGTTCGTTACCACGAACTGTTTGATAACACTCGGTGAATTTGATATTTTTTGTATTTCTGAACATCTATTACTACCACTAATTGCCAGGCCTTAAAATTTTTTGTGATTTTAATCATTACATAAGTAGAATGCTTCGTCTGGATTCTGCTGCCCGTATAGGAATTCCACGTTTCATGGCAGCTTTCCAAGGCAGATTACCAGACTGGTTATTTGGCAGTGTATAATGTGGTCAAACAGTTTTTTTTTCTGTTCTTAATAAGAATTTCCAAATAATGTACGTCATGAGTTCACGTGCAAAATTTTTTTCTTAAAAAAACTGGTATGATATAAAGTAGTCAAACATGTTTTGGGAACATGCACGAAATTATGTAACTCAACCAGTATTTTTCGAGTCAACATCCACCAAGGCAGATTACCAGATTGTCAAATTGGGTATTTAGGAATGATTTTTTAGGGAAAGCTGTCAATCACCCATGTGTTATCCACAGTTCCATTTTTGAAGTATGTGCTATGACGAGCGGTCTCTGATTTGTTCTTGACAATTGCCTTTAGCCAACAATAGTTTGATATGAATGTGTCGGTTGATAGGATTTGCGAATTTGATCCTATTAAGGTGGAGAAAAAAAAAGAAAAGGGTTTAGTATTTGCAAATACTTCGATGTGTTGTCAATTTAAAATAGTTTAGAAATAAAAAAATTTAACAAGAATCTAGGTAAACAAACGACTATAAATAGGGCTATTGTGTCTTTCTGAACTTTCTGTGATAGACAGGGGTAAGTATTTAGTTTAAATAATTCTAGGAGGAATTGAGTTTTGTGGCTGGTATGGAAAAATTGTACGTGTTAAATATTTGGGAAAACATACGACTAAGAAACGCTTCACTATAAATAAGGCTATAGTGTTTTTCCGAAATTTCTAGGACAGGGGGTAAGTATTTAGTTTAAATAATTCTAGGAGGAATTGAGTTTTGTGGCTGGTGTGGAAAAATGGTACTTGTTAAATATTCGGGTAAACATACGACTAAGAAACGCTTCACTATAAATAAGGCTATTGTGTTTTTCTGAACTTTCTAGGGCGGGGGTAACTATTTAGTTTAAATAATTCTAGGAGGAATTGAGTTTTATGTATGGTATGGAAAAATGGTACTTGTTAAATATTGGGGTAAACATACGACTAAGAAAGGCTTCACTATAAATAAGGCTATCGTGTTTTTCCGAACTTTATAGGGCGGGGGTAACTATTTAGTTTAAATAGTTCTAGGAGGAATTGAGTTTTATGGATGGTATGGAAAAATTGTACTTGTTAAATATTCGGGTAGACATACGACAAAGAAACGCTTCACTATAAATAAGACTATCGTGTATTTTAGAACTTTCTAGGGAGGGGGTAACTATTTAGTTTAAATAATTCTAGGAGGAATTGAGTTTTATGGATGGTATGGAAAAATGGTACTTGTTAAATATTCGGGTAAACATACGACTAAGAAACGCTTCACTATAAATAAGGCTATCTTTTTTCCGAACTTTCTAAGAAGGGTGTAACTATTTGTTTGAAATTATTCTTTGAAGACTTGAGTGTTGTATCTGGTGTGAAAAATGGTACGTGTTGAATATTTGAGTAAACATACTACTAAGAAACGCTTCACTATAAATAAGGCTATTGTCTTTTTCTGACCTTTCTAGGACGGGGGTAACTATTTAGTTTAAATAATTCTAGGATGAATTGAGTTTTATTGATGGTATGGAAAAATGGTACTTGTTAAATATTCGGATAAACATACGACTAAGAAACGCTTCACTATAAATAAGGCTATCGTGTTTTTCCAAACTTTCTAGGGTTGGGGTAAGTATTTAGTTTAAATAATTCTAGGAGGAATTGAGTTTTGTGGCTGGTTTGGACAAATGGTACTTTTTAAATATTCGGGTAAACATACGACTAAGAAACGCTATAAATAAGGCTATTGTGTTTTTCTGAACTTTCTAGGGCGGGGGTAAATATTTAGTTTAAATAATTCTAGGAGGAATTGAGTTTTTTGGATGGTATGGAAAAATGGTACTTTTTAAATATTCGGGTAAACATACGACTAAGAAAAACTTCACTATAAATAAAGCTATCGTATTTTTCCGAACTTTCTAGGACGGGGGGTAACTATTTAGTTTAAACAATTCTAGGAGGAATTGAGTGTTATGGATGGTATGGAAAAATGGTACTTGTTAAATATTCGGGTAAACATAAAACTAAGAAACGCTTCACTATAAATAAGGCTTTCGTGTTTTTCCGAACTTTCTAGGGCGGGGATAACTATTTAGTTTAAATAATTCTACGAGGAATTGAGTTTTATGGATGGTATGGAAAAATGGTACTTGTTAAATAATCGGGTAAACATATGACTAAGAAACGCTTCACTATAAATAAGGCTATCGTGTTTTTCTGAACTTTCTAGGGCAGGGGTAAATATTTAGTTTAAATAATTCTAGGAGGACTTGATTTTTGTGGGTGGTACGGAAAAATGGTACGTTTTAAATATTGGGGTAAACATTCGACTATAAATAAGGCTATTGCGTCTTTCTGAACTTTCTGTTAGAGGCGGGGGTAAGTATTTAGTTTAAATGATTCTAGGAGGAATTGAGTTTTGTGGCTGGTGTGGAAAAATGGTACTTGTTAAATATTCGGGTAAACATACGACTAAGAAACGCTTCACTATAAATAAAGCTATTGTGTTTTTCCGAACTTTCTAGGGCAGGGGTAACTATTTAGTTTAAATAATTCTAGGAGGAATTGAGTTTTATGGATGGTATGGAAAAATGGTACTTGTTAAATATTCGGGTAAACATACGACTAAGAAACGCTTCACTATAAATAAGGTTATCGTGTTTTTCCGAACTTTCTAGGGCGGGGGTAACTATTAAGTTTAAATAATTCTAGGAGGAATTGAGTTTTATGGATAGTATGGAAAAATGGTACTTGTTAAATATTCGGGTAAACATATGACTAAGAAACGCTTCACTATAAATAAGGCTATCGTGTTTTTCCGAACTTATTAGGGCAGGGGTAAATATTTAGTTTAAATAATTCTAGGAGGAATTGAGTTTTGTGGGTGGTACGGGAAAACAGTACGTGTTAAATATTTGGGTAAACATTCGACTATAAATAAGGCTATTGTGTCTTTCTGAACTTTCTGTGAGAGGCGGGGGCAAGTATGTAGTTTAAACAATTCTACAACGAATTGAGTTTTGTGGCTGGTGTGGAAAAATGGTACTTGTTAAATATTCGGGTAAACATACGACTAAGAAACGCTTCACTATAAATAAGGCTATTGTGTTTTTCTGAACTTTCTAGGGCGGAGGTAACTATTTAGTTTAAATAATTCTAGGAGGAATTGAGTTTTATGGATGGTATGGAAAAATGGTACTTGTTAAATATTCGGGTAAACATATGACTAAGAAACGCTTCACTATAAATAAGGCTATCGTGTTTTTCCGAACTTTTTAGGGCGGGGGTAACTATTTAGTTTAAATAATTCTGGGAGGAATTGGGTTTTATGGATGGTATGGAAAAAATGGTACTTGTTAAATATCGTGTAAACATACGATTAAGAAACGCTTCACTATAAATAAGGCCATTGTGTTTTTTTGAACTTCCTAGGGCGGGGGTTACTATTTAGTTTAAATTTTTCTCGTAGGACTGGAGTTTTGTTTAGGGTCTTTACTTAGGGGAAGTGTTGCATATTTGGATCAAAAAATGAAAAAGAAATTATTCAATATAGATAAGGATATTGTGAATTTCATAAATTTCTAGGGCGGAGGTAAATATGTATTTTAAATATTTCTAGAAGGGATGGAGTTTTGTGGATGGTCTTGAAAAATGGTACTTGTTAAATATTCGGGTAAACATATGGCTAAGAAACGCTTCACTATAAATAAATCTATCGTGTTTTTCCGAATTTTCTAAGCCGGGGGTAACTATTTAGTTTAAATAATTCTAGGAGGAATTGATTTTTATGGATTGTTTGGAAAAATGGTACTTGTTAAATATTCGGTTAAACGTAAGACTAAGAAACGCTTCACTATAAATAAGGCTATCGTGTTTTTCCGAACTTTCTAGGGCGGGGGTAACTATTTAGTTTAAATAATTCTAGGAGGAATTGAGTTTTGTGGCTAGTGTGGAAAAATGGTACTTGTTAAATATTCGGGTAAACGTAAGACTAAGAAACGCTTCACTATAAATAAGGCTATTGTGTTTTTCTGAACTTTCTAGGGCACTTAGTTTCAAAATTAAATACATATCAAGCTTCTAGCTGACATGCAACAAACAATTTACAAGTTTGATTTTAGAAAGAGTAAACAAAAAAGAATAGCGCGAGAGCCCCTCAAAAATATAGGGGGGGTGCCCCCCGTCCCCCTGGATCCACACCTGCCTATGATGTTTCTTTTTACAGAGTAAAAAATATAAATCGCGTTTATAAGTATGCTTCTCTTTATTGATAGTAGGGCCTAAGTAGTGTAGGTATAATGATAGAGAGCGTGGTGTCTCCCCATATAGCTATAACAGTTTCAAACGCACAGTCCCACCATGTAGCTATAATGATAAGTAGCAGACAGTACTCCCGCCATACAAGCAGACAGTACAATGACCGGATTCAGCCTACCATGAAAATTCGTGCTGTTCACGAAACCATGGTTGTTATTTTAGTCTATAGTTGGTAGTGGGAGTATCAAGAATGATTGGATTTGAGAAACAGAAGATCTTACGGAATCTAGTCAAATTGAAACAATGTTTAGTGTTAGATGATGACTTTTTGGAATTTCTCTTCAACGGAAAATATTTTCTCTAGAAATGCTTAACTGTATAATGGGATCTGATTCTCCATTCTTGGATTATTTTATGAAGCTTATGCATTACGAATCAAATGCATTTACTCAATTTATTGATATATTAATTGAAATGAATCAAAATGACATTGTGATTCTGCTTTTACCCACTACCTAGAAATTCATTCTTTAAAGCAATAGGAAATAAGTTTTTCTGACGATACTCGATTACTCCTTCTCATCCTCCTAGAGGAAAATATTGTGTTTTTATTGATTTTGAGTCAGTTTCTTTTTGGCAGCGAGAGGGACAACATCGAAAAAAAATGTATCATACATGCTCACTATGTTTATATACATTGGGCAGCTGGTCTTCATGTGAGAACTGTACCACAGTTGATGACTATAATGAAAAGTGTAGACCATGCAGTCCTTTTAAACTACATAAAGGCTATGCTGTAGTAATTAAGGAATGTAATACCTGTCTTGAAGAGATTTGTGACTTTTATCATAAAGGATATATATGCTTCAACTGCCATTTTGATAAGTGTGACCACTGGGAAAATACTTACCCTGATATGATTGGAAAAAAACCCTAAACGTGACTTCAGTTTATTTCTAAGGGATTGGTATCGTCGCGGCTTTAAATTGTATTGGGAAGTAGAATTTGGAGCACGTTTAAATTGTAAAATCATGAAGAGAGTATGTTTCTTGCATCATCGTTGTGAGGGCAATGCAAGTAATGATTATAAACCTAGCGATTTTTATTTGGCTGTGACAGAAAGTGATTCTTCATATGAGAATATTGTGTGCGACATTACTTCAAATAATCAGATGGAAACCGGTGAATTTTTCAGTATTAATCGTAATAGTATCATTGACTTCACAAGAAGATTTAATAAAAACGAAGTTATAATATATTGTGGAAAATGTGATCCAGACTTTGCACGCCAGGATCAGTACAAATTGAATCCTAATGATCTGCCCCCACTAATCGTTGTCGATGACGATGACTATGATGATTACAATCTAAATGACTATGAAGAAAAAGAAATCTAAACAATGAAGACAATAGACGTTTTTATAGTGCATATATATTTTATTAATAAACAAATTCACATATATTTTTAAAACACTTTATTCTTAGGGCACTGAAATCAATACTGTACAGGTCTGAGACGGTATACTCTACTAAAAAGTCATTCAAACGTGGACTGTGTACATAAATGTTGAGAAATTCACTGAAAGTATAATCACGAAATTGAAAAATGAAATAAAGTAATGCAAGAAAACTACAGCTTTTGGTCGATAAATCTTGTACTCGCATTCGATTTTGAATAATTGTCTTCCCACTTCCTTCAAGGTAGTTTTTGATGTGTGGTGTGTAGAATGCATATGGTAGACCAAGAGGGTGAAAAAATTGTATATTCTTCGCTGTTTGATAGATGCATAGCCAATGACCCGTCTGCACAGTCGATGGATTACTATTAACAATGATAATGGTTTTTATAGCAGTATCAATATATTCAAGAGAATACGAGGTTTAACAGTATGATTTTTATTTGGAAATAAAAGGATCCAGAGTAAGTACACTGATTATTTGACTGGTGTCCATGGTGTCAAGTTTATTTGAGCACTACCATTAGGGGTAATTTCCAAATAGGTTTTAAATTGATTGAGTGAGATTAATGTTAAACTCTCTGTCAATGGTTTGTCAAAGGTAAACTCTAAGCGTACAGTAGCCGTTCGAACAATACTCATATCTTGAGTACCAGACAAGTCCAAAACAATGATACCATGAATTTTTGCGAACATTGAATCGGTAATACCATTTTCATATAGTTGAGAATCTCGACCTAGGGATTCCATTGTCAATTCATATAGGGTCCTATAGGATTTATCACAGGAAAATTGGAGAGAGGAATTCCATTTACTTTACATACAAGAGAGGAAAGTCCAAATAATTCAAATTCATGTCACGAGCTTGTCCACGATCCTATGGCGCTGGCACTTTTTACAAAAGCAAAGGCAAGTTTCGATGGAATTTCACCATTGATAAATGAAGAATCGGTGCAGGTACTTGATCCAGTGGTAATATGACGTTGATTGGCGATTTTGTGAGGAACGAGCAGTTTGATATTATTTACAGAGGCTCTTAGTTATTCAATTGCCAAAGCAACAGAACTCATAACCTGTTTTTTTTCGCACATGAAGTATTGCCAAAGTGAGATTGACATTAGCATCGGGTGCTGCATCAAGTGTTTTTCTCAATATGAAATTGGATGGTGCAAGTTGTAACTTTATATCAATTTTAACATTGGGGGGCATCCATTGGGATATATTAAATATTTCATGATTGAGGCTACCAACTAAATGATACTCACTGCTTGCTCACTGCCCAAGTGAGTTCATTGTCAGTATCAACATTTGTTCTATAGTCATAGCCCATTGGCAGACATCTCAATTTCTTATAGGCAATTGGAGTCATCAACATAAATTGCATTTAACTAGCATAGTTTGATAGATTGTTGCTGGTGCTCACCAATGTTCCATTTATGTAGACACATATTTGCTTAAATAAATTGTGTAGTATACCATTCTCATAGGATAGTCCATCGACGTTGGAGGGAGGTGAATATGTCAGACTTCTTCTTTAACAACTCGATTATTTAACAACTCTAGATGTTTCCAGAAAGGATGCAAAAAGAAATATGCAAGAGTCCGAGGCGAGACCAGGTGGATAATCAGCAAAAATAACTTGATCCATCCCGCTAACAGTTCCAGCGTTTTCCCCATTGATCATATTACGTTTCAAGCCAAGAACATCTGTCAGATTATCATTGAGATGAATTGGTTCAGTGTCAACAGGTGAGGTAATTTAAATCCTATCATGTACCATTGAATAATTAAAATGGAAGGTACCATTCCTACGATATGAGATTTTTCTATTGATTGCACGACACAAATCCGTCATAGTACCATATTCTTTATATCTCAATGTAAAATCCGGATAGTCATTAGATTTAAGTGCTTTAACCCATTCATACTCGACGAAGAGTGACCAATCGAATGGTATAACTTTTATTCCATACACACCATCCTTTCTCGGAATATCATAGGTATTTTTGAAAATGCAGTCGACAAGAGCCACTTCATACTTTTAATCATCGAATTTGATTGTGGGGGAGAGTTTCGTCCAAAAATCACTACTTTTATTCAAATCATTGTAGAGAGGGTCGGAGACATTGGACATAAACGTCAAATAAAAATCATTGGGCATTGTCAATATTTTCAACACTGACCCAAGAATCAAAATCAGAGTTGTATCCTAGCCAACGAACAAGCGACTTTTTCATGCCCCTGTGAGTATGAGTCTTTAATATCTTTTCAATCTGATAGATTCCGGTGTTTTTAACTTTTTGTAATTCATAATCATAAAAGCCGCCAAGAATCACATCATCACGCAGACACGTAGACGATATTTCATGTCATGTAGACGATACGTTATGGGTTTAGTGTCCAAGAGTTTGGAGACTTTAAAAAGTCCAGTGGACCATAAGTAATTACCCTTTTCAAAAACATTAGTAGTTCAATTGATTCGAACAGTATCACCAACATTGAATTTCTTCTTTTTCTTCTCATTAACACCATTGGAATACTGTTTAATAAAAGTGTCAAATGTATTGACATTATGATGAACTTCTGTTGGGGTTGAGTTGGACAGGGATCGATGTGGACGTTGATTATAAATCAAAATGAATTTATCCAAACCATGACTAAAAGCAGTAGTATTTTTCAATGTGCAATATCTTGTAATTAAAAGTAGAATAATTATTATCAGTCGTTCGGCCAATGCTGCCTTTATTGGACTATGACTATGATAGAGCATTGTATTGTATTTCAATAAAACCTTCTTTACATGGGGATTAACAAATTCACTACACCGATCCGTTTGAATCTTCTTATAGCAATCCTGTTAAAGGATGGTTTCAACAGCTTTAGCAACTTCTTTGCCACTCTTTGACCGCAGTGGAACAGGATATGCATAGCGACTAAAAACACTGATTGCAAGTAGAATGTACCTATAGGGGTGATTGTGACGTCGTTGAATCTCATCCAGAGTCAAAAGATCTGCTTGTAGTAATTGTAATGGGAAAAACTCTTTAGTTTTTCAATAGTGATTACCACGAACTCTACGATTACGATTTAGAGTGTAACTTGATTCATTCTGTAGATAATCTGCCGCCCGATTCTTTTCAAGTCCAGTGACTTGAGGAAGTGTGGTGGGTGAACTTAAACTTCCCACTGCACCAATATTCTCATAAACATGTTTCAATGCTTCAACCATTTTGAACGTAAACATGTAGTGAAGTGTCCACTGCCCATTTGCATACTAACAAGTGATGGTGATGCAGTGATATTAAGACGTCTTCGCTTGACTCCCCCACTCATAAATCTTGTCAAATCATTTCCACTTGGCGTGCTACTATTTTCCAAAAATGATTTAAAAACATCTTTTGATATTCGACTAAATTCCTTTAATCGTTTTAAAATCTGTTTATTGGCAATAGGGCATTATGGAAAGTTTGATGAGTTTAAAAATGTATGCAGGTGACTGTCAAATGATACAAGTCTTTTACGACTCATGAACAAATCTAATAATAAATCAAGTAGAATATAGGTCTTGCCATGGATTACAACCCGATTCCTATTGGCATCAATTTGAACATGTTCACTATCATTGAGATATTTCAAGAGTCTTTTACACTGTTCACGATAGGAATGTGGTATTAGATCTGCAACACTTGTCACAACTTTAGATAAATCTTCTTCTTCTTTTGGTATTATCGTTATTGATTATGATGATAATGATGATGGAGCCATTTTCTTCTTGCGTTAAATAATATTTACCTGGATTGGTTTTTCACGAAAGGGCTTGTGTTTTTCGACTCGGCAAAATGCATTCTAAAGCAAAATTAAATTTTCTTTGTTGGCCATTATCTCTTTGCTAATGAATTTATTGGAGAGTGTCCTCAAAATTTTCCTTTGGCGAAACGGCGAGTTCAATTGGAGTAAATTTATAGGGTTTGGCAATTCTCGCTGTCTCTCTGTCTCTCTAGAGAAAACTGTTTACAAGTCCTGCAATGATTGGCAGCAAAAGTATAAAGAAGTTACCACCCGCTTGAAGAAGTTGTTTTTTTTTAAATAGTTTCCTTTATTTTTGCTTACTGCTGATGCAAGGGAACGTAAAAGGGAACGATGTTGCTTTTTCTGTTGCTTAGCACCTTCTGGCAATTGAACATTGCCTTCAGTTAAATTTAAACGTAGTTCGGATACTAGATTAATGTATTCTCTATCGACACTATGTTTGGGTATGACCTTCCTAAGTCGTGGTTTTGAATTACCTAGGACGGTGAATAAATGTCGATGTTTATGTAGTTTCTTCAGTTTCATTATTGTAACTAATGACCTTTTTTAGTGTTCACAGGCGGATATACAGTAATTTCATTGTCAAAAATATCGGTGACAACACTCAAATCCTCGGGTGTGTTCTGATTCAGGTCCAATAGAATATATTTATAGGGTTTGTTAGTAGCCTGATTGTAGGCCGAGAGTAGAAATTTCTGTTCACCCGGATACACCTTTATGTTTAATGTTATTAGGGAACTGGAATCACGGACAACCCTGTAGATGATGTAGTAGGTGCAATTCAAAGCAAGTGTTCTCTTACACTTGCTCTGCTGAAACAGATTGTGCAGAACTAGGGTTACGGAGATCTGTTGATGATGAGATCGGAGAGTGAACAATTGTATCATCTCCTGAGACCATTCTTCAATGGACTCAGCCAGATCGTCAATAATCAACCAAGAGTTTGATTCAATACTGTTGAAAATGTCAAGTCTATGTATGAATTTCGTGTCTGGGGCAATAGTTTTTGCTCTATCATAGGATTCTTGCCAAAAACTGTAGCAATAGTAAATTTTAGTTGGATTTTCTAAAAACATTTTATCACGATTTTGAAATATTTTTGTTAAGAGTGTCGTTTTGCCGGACATTGATGGTCCGCAAAGAAACGATCTAAATGGACTTTTCAATTGATACATAGCTTGCATCGATGTCAAAACACAACTGACTGTACATTACATAATTCCCTTCAATAAATAATAATAATAATTTCCCTAATCAGATTCAAGAAGAAGAAGAAGAACAAGAAAAATTTTTTAAAGAATGATACATGTTTCTTATTTACAGAATAAAAATATCACTACAAAAAACAACTACTACATGTTTGATTAATACATACGCACACACATAAAGAAAAAACACGAAAAAGGCACTATCACATAACAAATTCAAAACAAGACACTAAAAAAAGAACTTATCACAATTGTAAAAAGGGGTCCCCCCACCCCCTGGAAGGAGCACAGCGGTCGCTGCCCCCCCCCCTCCCCCGGGCCGCCCGCGGGTTCCAAAAAACAATTTGAATACTTTTTTATTTACAAAAAAACATACGACTCTGCCTTGCTATAAAAAAAAACTGCTTAGTTGGGAAAAAAACTACTGCTGAGTTGTGAAAAAAAAACTGCTGAGTTTTGAAGAAAAAACTAATGCTGAATTGGGAAAAAAAAATCTAATAAAAAAGAATCCCACCACCAAACCATTTACTATTGAATTTTTTCCCGACTGAGGTGATGTCTATAATCTCGACATACACTTTGGTCAGAAGTTAGATAATGTCCGTGGGGTAGCACTTTCAAACCATCCGCGCACATATAGACTTTATTCAATACGGGATACATGGCTATTTTGTCAACTAAAACTGTGTGGTTTTTAAATTTTGAAGAGCGAATCGCCATGACCTTCTCCCTTGGAACTATACTATTTTCCACACAGTTTCTGTATGCATTCAAGTCGAAATTCTTATTCACATAATGTCTAGGCAACCCCTTGCAGACTTTTTCGATTACCTCATTGTGTGTTTGCACAGTACACAGTACACCTTCAGACCCGCAAGCACACAATTGGTAATCAAGTCGGTTCCCCTCTCTGATTTTAACATTAATAACAGATTTGGGGCCTGACGCTTCACTAACTCCGGGTAAATGGACTCGTTGAGCTAATGTACACGCCTTTTTCCAAATTTTCCAATAAATTCGAGGTTCTAACTTTTAGCAAAAGTGAATCGGTATCCCAGTAATATACTTGAACTTCTCCCTCCCCCGGCCATTGGCGCCTACACACATCGTAATAGAATGACAACATGAGTTTTATTTTTATACTTCGGTTATTGCACTGCCAGCTGCAATATTTTTATTTAGAATTACATATCTTTTTTTTCTATTTAAGAGGACCATATTCGAGTCTATGATGGTGAATGTTGTGAAGTTTGGATCTGCAACAATTCGAGCACATTCTTTTGGGTCAGTCACAACGTCACAACAACTTCGATTAAGTACACTCTCGCACATTTTACCGAAGGCTGAGTTCAAAAAGAGTTTAAAGATTTCCTTTTCAACCTTCGTTTTCGCTAACGATTGTTTCTTGACGAAAGTGTCAATAAACATTTTCAAATAGGGTTTCTGGTTAAATTGTAGGGCTCTATGTATCCTTGTGACGTTGAAACCGTTGGCTACCATCCACCGCAAAAGAATGTAATGTACAACGATATTCTCTTTCGGATGAAGGTCGGCGATAAGTTTTTATTTTGAAGGTGTCCAGTGCACACCACCATCCTCTACCTTGAAAAATATTGTATGGACTCAAAGAGTCCCTAGTCACCACACTGTTTATGCAAGGGAAAACAAAATCCTTCACCGAGTCATGATGCTCCACGGGTATTTCACCATCGATTTCAAAAAACCATCCCCGCGGTCCATTCTCCTCAACATTGGCAATTTTGGGGAAATCTGAAGCACGAGGATCGTTAAGCCATTTATAATTTCCACACGGTATAGAGTAATGAGACATTGCCGACGGATAGAGGGAGTTCATATCTAAGAAAACTGCATCCGACTTTACACCGGTGTCTTGTCCAGTCAGATCAGTTTCAAGGATACGATCTTCATGAAAAACATACCCTCCCCTCATTTATCTCTCTACAAATAGATGCTGATCCACGTCGGTGATCAAGCCTATTTCCTCTTTAATGATTTTAAGAATTAAATCCATCACAAAATGAGGAGTGGAAAAATAATAACCTAAATCCAGCCCAAATTCCCCATAGATTTTATCCGTGTTCTTACACACAATATCCAGAAACGTCAATACATCACTTTCCAGGTATAATCTACAATAATCCCACCCATTTTTACGCCCTCCCTCAGCCCAAACCCTCTTGGCAAATTCATATTCGACAGTGGTGCATTGACGTTCGTAAAGTGAATCGTAGAACGAGGTGATGGACGGCAATTGTTCCTCAGATAACCTCGCGGTGGAGTTGTAGTAGTCATACGGATATATGCCCTTACACGTTAATAAATTAAACATTTCACCGTCTGAAAAGTGCTGTTTAAGGAGGTGTTGCTTAAGGAGGGGGAAACTATTAAAATCGTCACTTTTCTGTACTTCAATGAGTTGTCTTAGGGATTTTGGGAAGAAGCTAAAGGAGTCTAAAAATCGGATCTTATTAATGCACAATTTATAGTTATCTATTATTTGCCATTTGAATTCTAAGAGCAGCAGCTTTTCAGGCGACTTGGGTATGATATTATAAGAAAAAGAACCATCTACCCATGCGCCATCTACAACTCCACCTCGTTGCAATCGTGCCAATGCCGGTAAAATAAATTTCATGTCATAGCTCGAATTATGTATATAAACACGTATAAACAATTGTTGACTAACATTTAAATTACATGATTGATGGGCCACTCCACGAAAATTGCTCAATCCCGATATAATCAGGTTGCCCAAATGATCAAGGTCGCGGACCATCCCTTTACCACCTTTCCCCTTACCCCCTTTCCCCTTTCCCTCTTTCCCATTACCCTCAACAACTTCCCCTTACCAACCCAACATATTTTTTCAGTTTTAATGGCCAACTCGTCCTCTGGTGATCGAGTCATTGGATAGGATGTATTTCGCAGCCGTCATATCGATTTATTGGCTGTTTTAATGAGTGCTGTCACGGCTGAGAGCACACAATCCTCACCACCAAATCTCTCAACTACCTCTACCAATTGCATGGAATTACACGATTCTCTTTTTGCTTGAGCATAAGAGAATGCTATGACCTCATGTTTTTTGACAAGCTTTGAATTCAAGGGATCATACACATCTATTAGAGCGGCTCCGCAGTCTAAAACCACCTTGTCACTCTGTTGGAGTGAATTTTGAAAGTTCTTAAATCGCAAGCTGGCCCTGTCACCGCTAACCGTTTGCACAGATTGACATCCGTGACGCTTGCAATGCTTCATATGATTGTTTAACTTAATTTCTGACCGGAATCTAGAAAGGCATGTTGGACAAAAGTAACATGTCCCATTACTTACCCTTTTACCCTCCCCCAAAACCAGACTTATTTTTGGTATTGGAAAAAAAATCTCCAATTGAATCGGGATCACTGGCTGGCTTGTAAAGAAGCCAAACGCAATGTTCCATTGATTCAATGGACGGAGCCCTCACTGGAAATATAACCCCCCTGTTTGCGGTCACCCCCTCAACTGCTGTTTCATATTGTAGCAAAGTAACACCAATTTTTTAATGTGCATTAGCCCGCTCAAAAATAGTTATCCAATTAAGTTTTACTGGATATTGATCATTTAAACAAATAAAATCTACTTTAGGGAAATTTGGACCCCCATTAACTTCATAATTGTCCAACAGTGTCTTACTAGCTTCCTTTTGCAGAGGCTTGTGAGCTGCCACAAGAAATGGATATTTGAAGCATTGAAGCCCTGTATCAAAATTGAAGCGTTATACACCATTATACCCCTTTAAATCTTCATTATATTTTGCCCCCACCGCCCCAGTCCCGCGGCTTCCCCTTAAAATATAATTCTTTTTAAATTTACCTACATTAATATCCAAACTCCAAATAAATAAAACCACCGACCCACTACCCACCTCAGAATAATTATCTAATTTTGTTACTATATTATCAACCCATTCCATAAAAACACCCTCAAAATTATTCAGGTCCGGATGAAGTGGTAGGATTTCAGTACGTATATAACGCTCATACACCTCATCTGCCTTTTCATTTAAATAAATTATTTTTTGTGCGATGGCAGCCTTAATCCTATCCCAAACCCCCCCAACCCAATCACACATTCAAAAAAGGCTTGTAACTTGCCCACATAGGAGTGTACTATGTCTACCGGATCCATTAAGATGCTACCTGATGTTGGTGAATTAATTGGATCCTCTAACTCAGCCCTATAAACATACACATTGTGCAAGGCAGAGTCAACTAAATTAAAATCGGGTATGACAGGAAGCGTTAGGGGGATTTCATGTCCTCCACTAATTTGTTCAATGATGGGGATGTTGCGTGGTATCGAATCCCCTAACTCACTCAACAAACCCTCGAGTGTATCAGGACTGAGACGATCAGCCAATTCGAGGGTAGCTGGTTGAGCCATACCCCCTGTAGATGTACTTGGTACATTAATGTAACTATCCCCTATATTCGGAAGAATCATACTACAACTACCATCACCAAAATAATCGATTAACAACTGTTCAATCCATTCCTCTGACTCGACATGGAGATCGTCTTCAAATTGTGATGGTGGTGATAATAATGGTATCACCATGTTATCAAATAGATTGTTGTTCCTTAGGTTTGTTGCTGGTGAGAGTTCCTTTACATTTATCTAAAAAATGAATGTGAAGTTATTTTTTCTTTTATCAGAAAAAGAATATTTCGATTGTCTGTATGTGTGTCTGTGTGTTTTTGTGTTTGTGTGTGTGTGTTTGTGTGTATGTGTTTGTGTGTTTAATATGATTCTTTGAGTTTAACCTGGTATAAAAAAGAGAAATTATGCCATATTTTTTTTATATGGTGATATGACACTTCAATTAAGCTAAAAAAATATTTTCAGTGTTTAATGACCTAAATCTATAGAACCGCTACCCTTTTATTACTTTTTTTTTAATTCTTAATTCATGCTAGATCCTAACATTAACATTGAGGTTTTTTTTATTGTTTTTTTTTTTTAAAACACGCACACTGAGATAGATATATACAGAGATAAGAGAGAGAGAGAGAGAGAGAAAGAGAGAAGATACATTTTTTCTTACGTAATCACGGAGAGAGTTGACTGGTTCCATGATTACATCAGCTTCATGGAATGAGAGTATGGTTTGCATGTTGGGTGTGGCAGTTGACCATTTGACAGTTGGCTGGTGTATGATGGGTCCGGATGGTTGTGTCATCTTGTTGTGAGTGTTGGATGTGGGAATTGATCAGTTGACAGTTGGCTGGTGTATGATGGGTCCGGATGGTTGTGGTATATTGTTGTGGATGCCGGATATGGCAGCTGGATAGTTGGCTATTGGGCGGTTTACGGTTAATGTTGTTGGTATTAATGGATTCGACCTACAACCATATTGTATAACCGTTGGTCTGTTTGAAATGACCACTGGAGTCACTTCACCCCTTCCTATCTTCTTAACGGGTAGGGGGAGCTCTGGAATATCCTAAAAAAAAGTTTGTTTTTCATGAAAAATATCTTGAAAGAGAACCATCAGTCCTCATCAATATTATGCACAACAATAAGTTTTTAAAATTTAAATTAAAAGTATCATTCTATTTTTCTGATATGATTTAGTGATGTAAAAAAAAAGTTAAAAAAAACTGCAAGAAAAAAAACTGTCAGAAAAAAAACTGTCAGAAAAAAAGTTAAGAAAACTGACAGAAAAAAAGTAAAAAAAACGGTCAGAAAAAAAAGTGGTCACTACAAACATTATTTTTCTAATAGTAAAACTTGCGACACACATATCTATATCAATCCCATTTTGAAGTTGGAAAATATTAAATTTGAATTTTTTGTGTTTTAAGTGTGTTTTATGACATTCTAAGAGATGTTCAAAAAAGTTAAAAAAAAAGTTAAAAAAAAAGTTGGGGGGGGGGGGGGTTAAAGGGAGGGGGGTGGGTTGTTGGGGGTGGGGGTAGATGACTGTGGCATAGTGGGGGGGGACTATGGGCCGGAATAAAAATAGGTATGATTTACCTCATGTACTAAGCTCGCAAGCCATTTAAATGCAGTGTTTACATACTTTTTTCTTGTTTTGATATTACTCTTTACCGACCTCTGGAGATCCAGGTTCAAAAATATTTAACAATCTGTTAACTATAATGGGGTCTGCATAAGCCATCCGATAAATTTTATTAGAATTAATTTCTTTTCCCACTAAGAATATAAAAGAATAGCTTGCTTCTTGTGTGTAGCTTTCATTAATATTCCTTTTGTTAGAATGCATCATTATATTTCAAATGCCAATTTTGAACTGAGAAAATAATTCATTGTCAGAGTTTTTATTCCCGTGTTCAAGGTTAAACATAAAACAACCACACCTAACAAATTAATTTAAAGACAGAATTTTATAGTATCATACCAGGAAACGAATCACAATACCATCAAAACACGCACGACTTTTGACAGAAACATTTTATTTAGCTCCAAAACCATGGTTTCGTGAACAGCACGAATTTTCATGGTAGGTTGAATCCGGTCATTGTACTGTCTGCTTGTATGGCGCGAGTACTGTCCGCTACTTAAAATTATAGCTATATGGTGGGACTGTGCGCTTGAAACTGTTATAGCTATATGGGGAGACACCCCGCTCTCTATCATTTTACCTACACTACTGGCCTACAGCACAATTCTGAAGACAGTTATGCATAATGAAAAAACAAAGTGAAGAGCTAAAAGATTCCCACTCTAAAACTCAGAAACAAAAAATGCATAACGAGTATTTCGTCAGTGTATTTTTTAAATAATGACAGGAAATCAGAAAATGTCCCTTTTGATATACTTATTAATATCAAAATTCGTTTGTTTATTTTTAGTTTTGGTTACTATTTAGCCGCGCCATTCATTTCTTAAAGGTAGTTATCAAGAACTGATTTTTTTTAGTAACAGTTTACATTTCATAGAAATTGGTCCGTTTTCCATCAACATGCAAAATGACTGTGCTGAATTCTTAAAAAAATTCATAATCAAATTGGAGGAAGAAGAGGTGCCAGAAAACTTTTTCTCATGGATGATGCTGCATACTCACACTTGTTACAATTGTAGGAGCAATTTCATAGGTCTGCAAGGAATTCAAAACGCTACAGTTACCCGTGACCGTTACAGACACCTACATTAGCAAATGTATTGAAAAGATATTTGAGTGTGATAATATTGGCTACAAGTAGAACCCTTATAAAATACTTCTGATCAGAAAGTAAATAGTATTAATAGGCTGGTGAAATGGATGCATTAATTAGCCATTGTTACATTATCTATAAGTGTATAATAACTTAAGATCTTTTTCTTAATCTATTTTTACACAAATAATAGTATGCAGGAAAAAATAGCCTAAGTTTATTTCAAAACATGTTTCATGAAGATATTAAGTATGTAAGGTAAAAACCTTTTTCGGACTCTTAAAATCAGAAAGTCGATAGTACCAAGAAGGTTGCTCAATTGAATATACTAATTAACCATTTTCCCATTATCTATAATTGTATAACAGCTTAAGCACATTTTCATAATGTATTTATACACAAATAATAGTAAGCAGCCAAAAATAGCAGAAGTGAATTTCAAATCGCATTTTCTTACGACAAAATACCAGCTGCTTCTCCTGTAGCAAAAAAACAGAGAAATGGGAATAGACAAAATATCCTAGGTGCTCTTACAATCTATAGAATACACAATTAATTGATTGGTGATAGAATGGCTGGCATTGTTTTATTTATTTGTGTTACTTAAGAAAGTTAAATTGTAAATTATGCATTTACTTACAAGCAAAGTGTTAACATGAGCTGTTTTTTTATGAACTTTCTTAGAAGAAGTTTCCTTTAAAAACAAATTTACACTGAAAATATTTTATTTGGTATTTTTTTTAATATTTTATAAAAATTAAAATTTTCCCCCCCCCCCTGGTTTTTGACAAAGACATTTTGCCCCCTCTCCCCGCCATTTATTTGAATCGACTCCACTGTGTACGTGAACTGATATTAACCTAGAAAGGGTGCTTTGCGTCCTGTATGCATTGGATCCAAGGCTGCATCCAAGGAAGAGGGGAGGTTACAATGTGTGAGCTCCCCCTCCCCTGAAATATTTATTCGACTCGTAGAACCCTAATAAAAATCCATTATAACATATTTTTGATGTTTTAAGTTTTTTACAACCCCCCCTCCCAACAAAAAACGGATGCTTCCCTATCTTTAATCAATTCTAGATTAAAAAAGGGTTTATTTATTTGAATATGCTTTTGTAAACCTCTCTTTAACTGCTTTTTATATCCGCTCATGTAAGGACTTGTATAAGTTCTTTAGGATAGTCAAGAACATTAGTTTCAAGATATGGTCTTTATTGAGTATTAAGTTAAAAACCGATTTTTTTTCTACCAGAAGTAAGGATCAATATAAAAATTAAAAACAAACAAAAATTATTTGGTATATGAGGAAAGGATGCCCCCTAGCTACCACCCCCAAATCGTTTTAATCACTTGAAAACAGAACTATAAATTTTAATTTCCGTTCAAATGAGCCGAATGCCATTCGTCTAGAAAAATTGGTTCGATAATATTCCCTTTATATCATCATAATTGTATAGCCCTTTTCCCTGGGACAATGGAGGTTTATATCATCACCAAAAGTATAATCATTGGGCTCTTGAACTACGCTGAAAAAATAGTTTTCCCGATTTTTGATCGGCCGACTTTGGGGGAGGGACGTCGGAAGCAAAAGGTCTAGGTGCTCCCCCCCCCATTCCTTTTGGTTACCTCAAAAGGGCACTAAAACATTTATTTTCCGTTTGAATTAGGCCTTTTGCAATGTTCTAGGACCATTGGTTTTATACGATCACTTCTTCTGGCAAAACAGATATACAAAATTCCACATTTTGGCAGACAGAAGCTTGGAACCTCTTAGCTAGGGTTCTCTGATACGCTGAATCTTATGGTGTGATTTTCATTAATATTATTTCACTTTTAGGGTGTATTTTTTCCTTCTTCATATATTCGAAAAAAAAATTCCGACTCGTAGCCTTTAGACTGGCTCTCTTTTAAAAAGAGAGAAACATAAAAAGAAACTGGCTGATTTTTAGGATAATTTTAAGCTTAGGAAATTATCTCACTTGCTTTAACATAAATTTGTTTACTTACTTACTTACTAACTTGTTCCTTTAACCATATTGCCTTTATTTTATCTATTTTTCATATGAATTCAATTGTCTTAAAAGATTTTTTTTTCATCTTTGATAACTGTTCTTTGACAATACAAAAGAGGATTTGTCAAATACTTGTATACCCTACCATCATGCTGATCCAAATTAAAAGGTAAGATTTATGCTGATACTACTACTACTACTAGTAACACCTCAATGCAGCACCCAGCCGACTGAAGCCAAAACAGCCACGTGAGCTCCTCCTACATCACGATCTATTCAAAGCGTCCCTCTTTACACCCTCCCTGGAAGTTCCCATTTCCCTTAACCATTTTATGTATGACATCCTCTTACCTCAATAATGAACGACCTGCTTTCTGTTTAATGGTTTGATGCGCTGAATATAATGGTGTGATTTTCATTAGGATTATCTTACTTTTAGTGGGTATTACTAGAGTGCTAAGTTATACTTCTATAGAAGCACTAGGAAATACAATGTTATTCTATAGAAGCTCTACACCTTTTGAAAGAGAGTCAGAACTCCCTCACACAGTATCACGTGGACATTGCAAAAGATCTGGCAGCATGAGCGGGGATTCCCCACTGGTCTGGTTTTAACTCGAGAGTAGTTTGTTGTTAAAAAATTTGATGCTACAATCAGAATTGTTTGATTGACATTTGCAAAAGAGGATAAGAGATTCGCGAATTGGACTCTATGAACGATATTAATTAATGTTTGAATAATAGGAGTGTGAATGATTCTAATTTGCGAATTGGATCGTATGAAGAGGGAGAAAAAGGGTTAAAGTGATTAGCAGATTAGTAGATTAGCAGATCATACCTTATTTATTATAAATTTGGAACAATATCAATCTATGAAAATGGTTAACGATGATAAAATGGTCTTATGACTTGACCTAGCTTTACTTCTTCGATGTGTTCTGTATAATACACAAGTGGCCTTTGAACAGTGCTGTCAGTTTAAAATAGAGTATAATGAGGGCTTGTGAACTCAGGCAATTTGTTATAAATTAACATTTGCAAATTGGATCGCATGAAGAGGGAGAAAAAAAAGGGTTAAAGTGATTAGCAGTTAAGGTAACCCCGAAGGGCTTGTTAACTCAGGCAATTTATTATAAATTTGGAACAATATCAATCTATGAAAATGGTTAACGATGATAGAATGACATTGTGAGTTGACCTAGCTCTACCTCTCCGATATGTTCTGTATAATACACAGGTGGTGTTTGAACAGGGTTGTCAGTTTAAAATAGAGTCTAACGAGGGCTTGTTAACTAAGGCAATTTGTTATAAATTTGGGACAACATAAATCTATATAAATGGTTAATGATGATAGAATGGCATTGTGAGTTGACCTAGCTCTACCTCTCCGATGTGTTCTGTATAATACACAAGTGGTGTTTGAACAGGGTTGTCAGTTTAAAATAGAGTCTAAAGTTATAGTATACTAAAAAGTTGATAATAAGAGAGATGTAGATGGCAAGACAAGAATTTTTTTTCTTAATGAAATTCAGAACAAACCTTAAAAATCCTTGCAAATCAAGTAGTAAGGTGCATGTGAGTACGAACTATCAAGGACCATTATCACCAACGACCCTAACCAGCAGAGACATCAACCCCCAAAAGGTCCCCTATCCCCAAACTTGAAGGGCTCCCCCCTCCCCTCCAACTTTTTGCCCCCCCCTTCCCCTTTTTTTATTTTATTTTTTTAACATGATATATTTTTTTCAACTTTTTTTTACATATCTTCAAATGAGATGAAAAATACTTAAATTCAGTAGTGTCGTGGTTTACCTTGTCACAGTTACATTCTCTTGATATTTCAAAGTTCATTTTGGATTTCTTTCATTGAAAAGCAAGAGTTGGAATATTTCAGTAGTGTTTTGTTGTCCTTTACCTTATCACAGTTACATTCTCTTGATTTTTCAAATTTCATTTTGGATTTCTTTCCTTGAAATGCAAGAGTTGGAATATTTCAGTAGTGTTTTGTCGTGGTTTACCATGTCACAGTTACATTCCCTTGATTTTTCAAAGTTCATTTTGGATTTTTACATTCTCTTGATTTTTCAAAGTTCATTTTGAATTTCTTTCATTGAAATTCAAGACTTGGATTTTTTCAGTAATGTTTTGTCGTGGTTTACCTAGTGTCTGTCTTTCTCTGTTTATGTGCCTGATTCTATTTGTTTGCATGTCTGGGTTAGTGTTTGCAAGTCCAAGTATTTGTCTTTGTTGGTTTGAATGTCTAAAGTGTCTCTCTTTCTCTGTTTGTTTGTCTGATTCTATTTGTATGCATGTCTAGGTTGGTGTTTGCAAGTCCAAGAATTTGTCTTTGTTGGTTTGAATGTCTAAAGTGTCTGTCTTTATCTGTTTGTGTGTCTAATTCTATTTGTTTGCATGTCTGGATTGGTGTTTACAAGTCCAAGTATTTGTCTTTGTTGGTTTGAATGTCTAAAATGTCTGTCTTTCTCTGTTTGTGTGTCTGATTCTATTTGTTTGCATGTCTGGGTTAGTGTTTGCAAGTCCAAGTATTTTTCTTTGTTGGATGAATGTCTAAAGTGTCTGTCTTTCTCTGTTTATTTGGCTGATTCTATTTGTTTCCATGTCTTGCTTGGTGTTTGCAAGTCCAAGTATTTGTCTTTGTTGGTTTGAATGTTTAAAGTGTCTGTTTTTCTCTGTTTGTGTGTCTGATTATATTTGTTTGCATGTCTTGGTTGATGTTTGCAAGTCCAAGAATTTGTCATTGTTGGTTTGAATGTCTAAAGTGTCTGCCTTTTTCTGTTTGTGTGTCTGATTCTATTTGTTTGCATGTTTGGGTTGGTGTTTGCAAGTCCAAGTATCTGTCTGTTGGCTTGAATGTCTAAAGTGTGTGTCTATCTCTGTTTGTGTGTCTAATTCTATTTGTTTGCATGTCTGAGTTGGTGTTTACAGGTCCAAGAATTTGCCTTTGTTGGTTTGAATGTCTAAAGTGTCTGTCTTTCTCCGTTTATATGACTGATTCTATTTGTTTAAATGTCTGGGTTGGTGTTTGCAAGTCCAAGTATTTGTCTTTGTTGGTTTGAATGTTTAAAGTGTCTGTCTTTCTCTGTTTGCGTGTCTGATTCTATTTGTTTGCATGTCTGGGTTGATGTTTGCCATTCCAAGAATTTGTCTTTGTTTGTTTGAATGTCTAAAGTGTCTGTCTTTCTCTGTTTGTGTGTCTGATTCTATTTGTATGCATGTCTTGCTTGGTGTTTGCAAGTCCAAGTATTTGTCTTTGTTGGTTTGAATGTCAAAAGTGTCTGTCTTTCTCTGTTTGTGTGTCTGATTTTATTTGTTTGCATGTTTGTTTGGTGTTTGCAAGTCCAAGAAATTGTCTTTGTTGGTTTGAATGTCTAAAGTGTCTGTCTTTCTCTGTTTGTGTGTCTGATTCTGTTTGAATCTATGTCTGGGTTTGTGTTTGCAAGTCCAAGAATTTGTCATTGTTGGTTTGAATGTCTAAAGTGTCTGTCTTTCTCTGTTTGTGTGTCCGATTCTATTTGTTTGCATGTCTGGGTTGGTGTTTGTAAGTCAAAGAATTTTTCTTTGTTGGTTTGAATGTCTAAAGTGTCTGTCTTTCTCCGTTTATGTAGCTGATTTTATTTGTTTACAACTCTGGGTTGGTGTTTGCAAGTCGTAGTATTTGTCTTTGTTGGTATAAATGTTTAAAGTGTCTGTCTTTCTCTGTTTGAGTGTCTGATTCTATTTGTTTGCATGTCTGGGCTGTTGTTTGCAAGTCCAAGAATTTGTCTTTGTTGGTTTCAATGTCGAAAGTGTCTGTCTTTCTCTGTTTACATGTCTGATTCTTTTGTTTGCATGTCTGGGTTGGTGTTTGCAACAACAACAAACACAACAACAAAGACAAATACTTGGACTTGCAAACACCATTCCAGACATGCAAACAAATAGAATCAGACACACAAACAGATAAAGACAGACACTTTAGACATTCAAACCAACAAAGACAAATTCTTGTACTTGCAAAAACCAACCCAGACATGCAAACAAATATAATCAGACACACAAACAGAGATAGACAGACAATTTAGACATTCAAACCAACAAAGACAGATACTTGGACTTGCAAACACCAACCCAGACATGCTAGCAAATAGAATCAGACACACAAACAGAGAAAGACAGACATTTTAGACATTCAAACCAACAAAGACAAATACCTGGACTTGCAAACAGCAATCCAGACATGCAAACAAATAGAATCAGACACACAAACAGATAAAGACAGACAATTTAGACATTCAAACCAACAAAGACAAACTCTTGGACTTGCAAACACCAACCCAGACATGCAAACAAATAGAATCAGACACACAAACAGAGAAAGACAGACAATTTAGACATTCAAACCAACAAAGACATATACACGGACTTGCAAACACCAACCCATACATGCAAACAAATAGAATCAGACACACAAACAGAGAAAGACAGACATTTTAGACATTCAAACCAACAAAGACAAATACTTGGACTTGTAAACACCAATCCAGACAAGCAAACAAATAAAATCAGACACACAAACAGATAAAGACAGACACTTTAGACATTCAAACCAACAAAGACAAATTCTCGGACTTGCAAACCCCAACCCAGACATGCATACAAATAGAATCAGACACAAAAACAGAGAAAGACAGACACTTTAGACATTCAAACCAACAAAGACAAATACTTGGACTTGCAAACACTAACCCAGACATGCAATCAAATAGAACCAGGCACATAAACAGAGAAAGACAGACACTAGGTAAACCACGACAAAACATTACTGAAATAATCCAAGTCTTGCATCTCAATGAAAGAAATTCAAAATGAACGTTGTAAAATCAAGAGAATGTAAAAATCCAAAATGAACTTTGAAAAATCAAGAGAATGTAACTGTGACAAGGTAAACTACGACAAAACACTACTGAAATATTCCAACTCTTGCATTTCAAGGAAAGAAATCCAAAATGAACTTTGAAAAATCAAGAGAATGTAACTGTGACAAGGTAAACCACAACGAAACACAACTGAAATATTCCAACTCTTGCATTTCAAGGAAAGAAATCCAAAATGAACTTTGAAAAATCAAAAGAATGTAACTGTGATAAGGTATAGCACAACAAAACACTACTAAAATATTCCAACTCTTGCATTTCAATGAAAGAAATCCAAAATGAACTTTGAAAAATCAAGAGAATGTAACTGTGACAAGGTAAACCACTACAAAACACTACTTAATTTAAGTATGTTTCATCTAATTCGAAGAAATGTAAAAAAAAGTTTAAAAAAATATATAATGTTAAAAAAATTAAATAAAAAAAATAAAAAAAGGGGAGGGGGGCAAAAAAGTTGGAGAGGAGGGGGCAACCTTCGAGTTTGGGGATAGGGGACCTTTGGGGGGTTTATGTCTCTGCTGGTTAGGGTTGTTGGTAATAATGGTCCTTGATGGTTAGTACTCACATACACCTTACTACTTGATTTGCAAGGATTTCTAAGGTTTGTTCTGAATTTCATTATTAAAATTCTTTTCTTGCCATCTACATCTCTTTTCCTATCAACTTTTTAGTATACTATAACGTTAGACTCTATTTTAAACTGACAACTCTGTTCAAACACCACTTGTGTATTATACAGAACACATCGAAGAGGTAGAGCTAGGTCAACTCACAATGTCATTCTATCATCATTAACCATTTATATAGATTTATGTTGTCCCATACAGCAATAATACACTATTATACGTGGACTATTGTTTAAAATAATAGTCGTGGTTAGTCGTACTAATTATATCAATTTAATATGGGTATGTTTAAATTCAAAGATAAAATGAATATAAGCAATTCTTATGCTTTTACATGCAAACTGCAGCAATGCTAGATTACTACGAGACAATCTAAGTAATCATAAGAAAAATGATTATGTTTACGAAAAATAACACTATATCAGATTTTCAAGATTTGGTGATTATGTGTATACATGTATGTATGTGCATTTGGCACATGTTAATATTCAATACATTTTAAATGTTATTCGACACTCATCAACTTTAGCATTTAATTTTCTATCATCAGACTATATGCGAGGTAGGTTACATGGTTTTATGTGGGGTCTCGATTTACCATAAATTTTCAGGTCTTTTACTGTTCCTGCGCGGTCATGCTGCTTAAGAAATATAGTCCTTCAGCCGCATGGGTTTGCACAAACAATAAGTATAAATTTGGTGCTAGACATGGCACGAATGAGGACCTCTGCTCCCATTCACTCGATCATGTCCTTCCTTGCTTTTTTTTGCTTAAGGGATATCAGGGAGTTCCGGGTTTAGGTTTTGCATCTCACTCGGCTCGATGTGATCTGACTTTGCTCTTTTTCTACGCGTCATTCTCAAAATTCTTCCGTAATTTAGGTTTCATACGATTCTTATAGAATATGAGATCATGAATACGAATCCTACCGTCAGGAGGATATACCACCAAAAACTTGTTGAAAATATTCCGTATCTATTTTCTACATCAGTCAATCTTTGGTCTTCATTAGTAAATAGGGGAATTTGAGAGTCTAAGGCTTCTTTTATTTTTGTTAGTGGTAAGGTTCCCTTGACATTCTCTATTTTTGACCATATTGTGGTTTTCACTTCTTCGTTTTCAATATTAGGAATTGTATATGATAAATTGACGGGTTTGAAATTGACCACCTTGGGGCTTATTATATTCGTGCTTGTGGTTATCAGTGGTGTTTTTGCCATTGCTTCTTTGGTTACTAGTCTGAATCCTTGTTTTTTGGTTATTGTTCCCACGTCTTGTAATAGTAGTTCGGTTCTGTAGCTTAGATCGATTATTTCTGTATTATTATAACAAGAGATAGTCCCAACTGTTTCTTTTGGAACGGAAAATAGCCATAGGTCATTTCTAAGATGAATAAATATTTCTCGTTTAGTACTACTTATTAGCGCTTCGCATGAATTTGGAATTTCCTCTTGTTGAGTCTCTTTTAAAAATACATCTAACATACAGGATCCAGGCTTTACATTATAAATAGGCAAGGTTAGTTGACATACTACATTTTTGAGTGCTACACATTCCTTAATGTCCTGTGGATTTGCTAAGGCATATATTCTTCTATCTTGATCGACAAGAAAGTGTTCCGCTTCTGGTGTTACTGTCATGAATCAATTGGTTTTACCCATATAGGGTAGAAATGTGGAAATTTGATACAAGTCATATATGGTTTGTTGATTTATTAATGGAATCGTTACTACTGCAAATAGTTGTTCGTTTATTTCCGTGATGTGAACCTTTAGTTTGGTGTAATAGTGGAACAGGTTTGCTACTTCTGGTTCTGTTGGTAGATGTAGACCGAACATTAGATGTGTTTTTATCTCGTCTAAGATACTTTTTAGGTTCGATGGGTCCACCAGGTCATATAACAAGGTTCCTCCAGTAAGAGCAAATAATGCAAATTCAAATTTGCTGACATCAGTTGCCAAGTTAAGTAATGACATTGTCACTATGTCTAGTGATACCATGGTGAGGCTCGAATCGGAAATCACACGATCTACTTCATTTTTTAGATAATTCATAATTCTTACTGTCTTTGATATTTTCTTTGAAATTGCTTCAATTTTGTATCTTTGATAATTGGCTATACTGGCTTGTATTTTTTGGACATGTAAGGTCACGTTCATCGCGTTATTTAGTTTTCCTACGTTTTCTCTTAGGATATTTAGGTCTTCTTCAGTCGATAGCCCAAATAAGCGTGAGGCTAATTCTCCTACGATTGGTATTAGACTAGCTGATCTGCGGTATTTGCTTTTTCGAAAAAATACCTCGAAGATTCTTGTGGTACTCTGTTTTAACTTCTGTATTTCTGTATTGAATAATTCAAATAGTGCTTGCAGTCTCTGTCTATATAATATTAAGAAGGATTGGTGAATTGATACTCTTAGGGTGTTTTTCTCATTTAGCTCAGGTAATGGTTCAATATCTTCCCTTGCCGGCTCGTCGGCCATTTCTAATCTTGCACAAGTGCGTTTACCGTCTATTGTCCCACATTTTTTATGTATGTAATCATTTTCTTCATCCTTCTTATTTTTATTTTTATTTTCTTCTGGTTGAATTGCCTGTACTTTTATCGTTTGTATTTTGGTATGCCTTACTGGGAGCCTTGCCCTAAAGCCTATAGTAAATACACCAATTGGCCAGGTGCGATAAAACGTGGGCCCTGTTGACCATGTCCATTTCGTAAGCATTGTTGGTCTTAGATAAGTTAGCATGGTAAAATTTCTAGTTGATTTCTTGCTAAGTGCGCTTGTTTCTGGGACTGTGCTCGTTGTAGTTTCCGACCTTGAAGATTGTATATCTCTTACTGGGGTCTCATATGTAGGCGTGGTTGTCTTGATGTTTTGTATTTTTCTTTCTGTAGGACTCTTATTCTTATCATCTTGTTGTGTATTTGAGAATTTTAATTCTTTAAGGTTGATAATTTGTCTGTAGTCTTTTTCCTTTGTGAGTTTTGATAATATTTGCTTCGTAACATTTTGTTCAGCATTATTTTGCCATAATTCCTTGAGAAAAGTCCATAGGCTCGGTAATTCATTTAGCATGGCGTAATTTCCATCATAGAGTTTATTTTTCTTGGAAGTTGTCAAGAAGGAATCTGTAGTATGTTTTGCCGTGGTATATTCGCTTATAGATCCGTCCATATTACTTAATTCTCTTTTTATTCTGTTTTCTCTATTGTTAGTTCCTAGAGCTTTGTCGATTTCTGCCATTTTCTTGTCAAAGTCGTCCACTATGAATTTCGACTTTAGTTTAGGAAAAATGGGGGGCATATTTCCTGTATTTTCTTTGTGGTGCATGTCTTTTGTGATCTACAAGCTTTTGTCTGATTTTAAGTATTGGAATATAGAGTCCTTTAATTCATTGGTATTATTCTCTAGTCTCATTACTTGTTGAAATAGGGTTTCAAACGGTTTGGGATCCAGTTTCATAAATATTTTCCAGGCATTGTGGCTTGCAAGTAACGAATTTTCATCTTTGAAGATTATTCCATGTTTTACGATATCTTGGGCTATGGTTTGGGAAATGAAGATTTTTATGACATTTGTTATCCACATCCTTTTTGTTCTTTCTGGAATTA
Source organism: Artemia sp. Qi Xiang Cuo (assembly GCF_049724085.1). NCBI lineage: Eukaryota > Metazoa > Arthropoda > Branchiopoda > Anostraca > Artemiidae > Artemia > Artemia sp. Qi Xiang Cuo. The sequence goes on along the minus strand of NC_142801.1, from coordinate 73,159,266 downwards.
ATATTTCATTAGACATAATACAGGAAAACTTCTTATGATTGATAATCGAACGAGAACTTTGATTCCTATTATTTGTTCTTTTTGTTTGTTTTTTTTGCTGTTTTTTCGGGAAGGAAACAAGGTTCTAATTATGATATTATATTTATATTATTTTATTATAATCTTGGTTGGCCAAAGGAAACGAGGTGAGATTAAGATTCGTGGTCGTACATTTTGTTACTTTACTTATGGTGAATGTATGGTTGATTCTTAGGCTGGGGGGATAGATATTTTAATTGCTTTCACACAAAGAATTTTCTTTTTAACGTAAAAGGTGCATGGGTTAACTTTAATTATTTCGATTGGGACAGTTTTTTTGATTTCTTGATTACTGTTGATTTTGCTTCATAGGTTTTTATTCTTTTAAATATGATTTCTTTTCTTTTGGCTTTATAAGTCACACTTCATGGATTATACAAATACTATTTGTAATATTTAATTTCTTGGAGGGGGTCATGCTTTCCACGGTATTTGACGCAGTCTGAATTTCCTTCAATTTTATAAACTAACTTTTGCTTTTTACACTTGTCGAGAAGCAATAAGTCTGTCTGGCAAGGACTTTTAACGTACCAGTACCGAATTTTGTGTTGTCTTTGTAATTTCCTAATTTCATGTTGAATAAAGTGGAGGTACTTCCCCTTTCTGCCGTTATATTTTATTCCTAATTTGCCTCTCGCTGGCCGATATTTGGGGGTGTTTGCGAAGTTTAGACCGAACTCATAGGATTCTACGTCAAATTTCCTTAAATCATACTTAACGTCCCATTTTTTCGTGAAGACATCTTTCCCTGATTTATTCACAATGATCATTGCCGCCGAATATATGACATTCTCTTTGGCGTGTTTTATACATATAAACTCCGTGTCGATAATTGCTTTGGTCATTTCTTTATATAGCCCTTTCAGAACATTTCAGAACAATGGCCAAAAAGAGGTAGTTTCTATTGACTTTTGTCTAGTTAACTTTTTCAAGATTGGTTATAGTAATGGTACACTCTAGGTCGAGGTCAAACTACCTTTTTACCGGCATTTCCTCAATAAAGCGGGTACTCATTCATTCGACCGTAATTCGAGTCGTCTAAAGCTCCATATTAACCATTAATGAATAATTACTTTGAGTAGAAAACAAGGTAACTTCAGGTCGAGGTAGAACTACTTTTTCACCGGTGCCACTTTGCACCTGGCTATTTGTGTGTTCGAACATAATTCGATCTCTAAAGCTCCGTACTCTAGTTTAACGACTTTGCGGTCGTTTTTAAAGAAATTAAAAAATGTGTGTAAATTTATACACATTAAATGAAATACCTTATCTTTTAAATATAAAAAAAAAGTACTTAGATACCTTGACATTTACTCTACTTCGTAGTTTTATAAATGTTTATACACTACTGGTTTATTCATGTAACGCACTGTTTTTCTTTATTAACAATAATAACCGATTATCATAGATTTAACGCTTCAGGTAACATCAGAGGGTTCTTTTATTATTCATTTCAACGAGATTACTTATATATACAATTTCTTCCACTAATAGTAGGTTTTAATTTCAATATGGGTGAATCGTCCGGCAGTGCCATCTTTGAAATTGGGGCTGTAAGTATATCGAGGAGTCAATTATCCTCCCATGATAAAACATTTGATCTGAGATATTTGAGTTCAAATTTTATATTATTTTTTCAACCTTCAGTTGAGTTTAATTACATTAAGTACACTAATAATTGGTTTCGGAGGCGCAGGCCCGGGTTGTGCCACACTGGAGGGCCATTTATTTAAGAAGTTTGACGAATAAGCAGTTGTAGTGCTTTCCAAGCAACGTCTTGTTGTGCAATCAAGTCTCATATCCACGTAACTTTTTCCCCACGGAGGGTGAAAGTCAAGCGATTGCATGGTGGGACAATATACACCTTGCTCATCCCTGGTTCTAACCTCCTATGCTTGGGGGTTCATCCATTCTCACCATTGTATGTCGTATGGATATTTGAGTTATTCCTCCTATACCATTTTCAGAGTATTTTGTGTGGTTGTTCGCTGATTAATATTTTATTTCGTGTTTTCTTTGAATTAGAATTGCCATTTATATTGAGTTTTTGTTATTTGTTGAAATAAAAAAAAATAATTAGTTCGAAGTATGAGGGGTAATACTACTGGGTTGTAGCTAAAGGTAAATTTCACCTTTTTGAGTGGGTTTTTTGAGACGTTTTGAAATTGTAAGATTTTTTTTTTTTCACCGTCCGTAGTATGAGGGGTACTACTACCGATTTTTTGGATAAAAGTATTTTTAATATGTTCTAATTGTTTGTTTTTTTATAGAGCTTGATTCATTAAATCAAATGTTGTATTATATTGTAGGCTATAATATTTCAATTAATGCGATAATCATCAATTAATTTGAAAAAGATCTTATACTTTACTTAGTATTTTGTGTGGGTATTCGATCCCTTAATTGGTAAATCCTTATATACAACCAATTTGGTTCTTTCTTAAGTATCGCTAGTTAACAAGGCAAATTCTCCCTTTTAACAATTTTTTTAAACTGACTATGGTTATTTTGTATCCTGTCGACGTGACAATTTTTATTAAGGCCGAAGTTTGAAAACATAGACTTATTTTTTAAGGCTTTTGAAAATTAAGCTATTAAACTGTATCTCATCTTCCTTTATTGTCATACTTTGTTCAGGTTTGTTTACCTTCTTTTACAATAACTGTTGATTCTAGCTTCTACAGCTTATAATTGATTAATTAAAGAGAATTCATTTATTTTATTTCGTAGGCATTTCTTCCTTAATTGCTTATTCTGAAGTTCTTGCTTAGATTGAATCGAGTGAGGAATTTATTTTTTTTGTTGATGTTTACTCAAATAATATCTTTAGAAAGTGTAGAAATAAATTTTATTTCAGCGTATTTTAAAATTATTCTAAATTGGTGGAATTTAAAAGGTTTGTTAGTCGAGATTAAGTCTTCCCTTACAAATGAATTAAAAGAGAAAGAAATTTACCCTTAAGTGTCGACTCATTTTACCTGTGATGGAATCATCGCCAAATGGCATAGGTATTTGTCACCAAGTGCAGTGTTGCCTAAAGGTGTTGCAGTGTGTCATAAGGCGTATAAATTTAATTCTCTTGTTTTCCCTAATTTAAAATTAAGGTATATTTACGTTTTTTAGCGAACTCATTGGCCGGTTGAAATCAGTTAAACACAATTTGCATGTAATAAATTACCACAAGATATAATCTTTTTGCTATGAAGTCATCGAAAATGCGACTTAAAAAAAATGGGGGAATTAAATCGAAACGGGTCGTCTTGAACTTGTTTGTTTTAAGCTTTTTGAAAGTAAAATAATTAAGTATAAGTAACTGTCTAAACTGACGTCTTGTAATATTATGAGTTAAGGTATTTTCAAAAATACGTCCAACCATTTTGCTTCAGTGACAGGGATTTACGCCACATGGCAGAGGTATGATATTATCTAGAATTTTGCTGGGGTCTGTTTATGCGTTTGACAATTCCGAAAAGGATTCGTTTGATCTGTCTATTTTGAACTTGCGGCGCCAAACGTCGGTATCGCGTAGGTGCCGCACGAAGGTGTCACGCGTCTAGGGGGAGACTCATACATTTGATTGCAATATTATTTAAATTACTTGTTATTTTTTGTGTTCTATCGCGGTATTTTGATTTGAAGATTGAGTTATGGTAATTACAGGTAATTACAGAGTTTGGTTCGTTACAACAACTTGTAACTTGTTTCACCTTCCAATTCCGGTTTGGTTAATTGGTTTCTTTGTTCGAATACTTTAGAGACTATTTCTTTGTCCTTCGTGTTCGCGTATAAATACTAGTTTCGTTTTTATCTACTTTAGTTCAAAACTTATTTATGCGTTAGTAATTAAGTAGTGTTTTGAACTCTTAACTAGCCTATATTTTATAAATTGGGATTTCCATGGATAGCATGTTGACTAAGTTATGTTTCCTATTTATTGAAATAGGCTATTGCCATATTGAGTGCCATATTGGACTCAAAAGGTTGGTACATTTATTAATTAATTTAACTTATTATTACTCTTAGTATCTGTAAGACAGTAATACTTCGGTTTTTGCTTATTTGTTTATTTGGGTTTTTGTTTGTTTGCTCTTTATTTGGACAATTCAAGAACCATTTATTTTGTACTAAATTAAGGAAAAATGTTACTGGTTTTCGGCAGCTGTTCGCCGTGAAGGTAACTATTCGTGTCTAAGAAACGTTTAAGAAATTTCAAATTACTTGTTTCGATTAATTTATATATATTTTTTTTTAACAACGAGATATATAGGGTTAAAAATTAATTAATGGCATGTTTACATATATTTGTGGTTATCGCGAACATTTAAAGCATATTAAAAGTTATTCTTACTTGCATCCATATTTCGAGTTTAATTTGTATAGGTTCAATGAATCCATGGCGCCTAAATTATGAATAAAATTACCGTATTTTAGGATTTCTTTAACTAGTCTTTTGCTTTTTATTATTCCAGAAAGCCTTTCTTACTAGACTGCCAATCTTGCGTATATAACGTACCATTGATTTCTTGATTGTGGGTAATAATTATTGAAATAGC